>NC_091473.1:178180368-178496169 GCF_036971445.1 Narcine bancroftii | reverse complement strand
TTTTGAAAGTGTTCCCCACACAGAAGGAGTTGAAAAATCCGGCCTTCATTTCAGATTCCCAGCACTTGCAGCCCTTTGCTTTTCATTTGCAAGCAAAGTTCAGCTCTGTACTCCTTGCTCAACCCTTCTGGTTAATTATATATGTTCAAGGATATTAACTGCTTAGAACATTAGAATCCATGAAAAAGAGAATGTGATAGTACAGATTCTATCACCAATGTGTATATGTACAGATTGTAGTGTAGGATGACTGTGATTGGCTGAGAGTGTAGCCACACCTACTGGCAGGTCTTAAAGGATTGCTCCTCACCAAACCAGGTCATTCTGGACTGGTCGACCTACTTCTGATATGCTCCAGTCTTTTAGTTAATAAAAGCCTTGGTTTGGATCAACAAGTCTTTGGTTCTTTCGACGCGCACTACAGAGAACAAACATAGAATGAAAGTAAAATTTTCCAGTGTATGACGAAGGGAAGTCATCAATATTTGTTATCTTCTAGTGGGCCATCATGGGCATTGGCCTTCCCTCCATTTATGACATCTTCAGATTTCTGAATGGACAATGAACCAATGGACTCTACCACACCAATTTTCCTCTATGCACTACAGGTTTACCCCACTTTATGAAGGTAGAACATTCCTGAGAAACTGTTCATAAACTGAAACCTTGTTGAGGCAATTTTTGTAAAAACAAAAACTCATTATAATTTCTTCGAAAAAACAAACACGGGTTTCTTTGTATTAGAAAATTTTTGCAAAGCGAGTATTCCTAAAGCAGGATTTACCTGTACTTATTGATTTATTTTTATCTTGTATTTACATGCTTGTAATTTTATAGTCATTTTTCACCTTGTTCTGCACCATACTGCTGCCCGCAAAACAACAAACTTCATGACACACATTCATGGCAAGAAATCTGATTCTGATTCTGAAATTTGACTGCATCAAATGGCAGGACACCATGCAGTTTCCTAGCACATCCAGAGCCCAAGGTTAGATTCCTGTATGCGCATGTTATTGAAGGTATGTCCTGTTCTGATAATCAGTGGTGCCTGCGTTGGTTGACCAAAATCCCAGAACTTCGTAACGTTAAATCTTCACATTCTTAGGTTCCATATCTCTATGTTCTTATGCTGCCCCTCTCTCACCCCCCCCAAGAGTTCCAATTTCTTCAAATAGTACATCTCCTATATCCATCCACAGCTGCCATCAACAGGTTTGGTTACACAGACTTTTAAGCCATAGAAATGAACCCAAAATCTCTCAACCTCTCTTTCCTTCTTTAAAAGATGTCTTTAAATCTTAACCAAGCTTTTGGTCACCTGACCTTTCTGTGAATTGGTGTTAATTGTTGTTGGCTTTGCTCCCATAGACAAGATATAAGAAGTGATATCATGGTGTGGCTGGAAGAGGATCCTCGCGTTGTCAGGGATTTAGGATCAATCCCGACCTCTGGCGCTGACTGTGTGGCGTTTGCATGTTCTGCCCCGTGTGGGTTTCTTCCAGGTCCTCTTATATCCTTCCATATCCCACAGTCATTTAATCAATTACTGTAAGTAGTGTAGGTTATGTGAGAAGCATTTGGGAGGTGGGTGGGGATGAGAGGAGGAAATTCAGATCAGATCAGAAACTATTTATGCTCATGTAATATTACATGAAATTGCCTTTAGTCTGCCATTAGCATTGCCAGGTGCCCCTTACATTCAGAGAAAGAGAACCAAAGGAGAGTCCCCCCCCAGAGTCACTAAGTGTATCTGGATTCACCTCCAACACTCCTGCAGTCTCTGGAGCCGCACAAGCCATGGGCAATCCGACCGTAGCTCCAACACGATGAGTAAGCTTTCAGTGCCCAGGGCCCTTCAGGAGCCTGTGCTGCCCTCAGCAACCTCTCGAATCCCAATTCCAAAGCATGAGCCAGTCTCCAGCAGCCCGCAGCCCGATGTGAGTCCTTTAACCTCAGGTCGCCAGTAGCCTGCAGCCTGTGTGGGTTCCCCTTCCGCAAGTTGCTAGCATCTAGCTGACTGCATATGTCCTTCAGCCGCAGAGGCTCTCTCTGGTCCGCCGCTGGGGTCATTGTCCTTGGGGTCACCTCCTCTGCTTCTCTTTCTCAATAAGGGGTGTTCTCCCCATTACCGGTGCCCTGCACCACTGCTCCCCTGGTGTCTGCAACCACTCGCGGCCATTGCCAGACACATGTGTTGCCAATGTGGGCCATGGCATCATTGTCATTGGATTTGAAATAAGATACCATCACCTCCTTTAACAGGCCATTTAAAGCCTGTACAAAGCTGACAGCAGTAGGTCTGGGCAATAGGACCCTACGGGGGAGTGCTGGGCCTCAGCTCCCTGCTCTCCCAGGGTCCACATTAGCGACAGTGCTCCCATTCCAGCAAAGCAGCAGTGCCATTTTGTTTGTGGGCATATGAGAGAGAATATGTTACAGGGATTAAAATAAGGGATTGGGATTGATGGGATTGCTCTGAGAGACATCATTAACTCAATGGGCCAAATGGACTTTTTCGATGTCCAAAAAAAAGTGACTCCCTGTGTCCATTTTGATTCTTAAAATCTCCAATAGGAATGATTTAATAATACTTCATTCAGTGTTGAATTTTAATCCAGCTGATGTCCGATTAAGTTTGATTGATAATCAAATTTAAGCAGAAGGCTTAGTTAGGCACCTTGCTGATGTAAAGTGAGATTATAATATAATTCTCAGAGGGAAATGGCATTTACTAAGAGAAGAAGTGAGCCAAAATCTGTTTTCTACTGATGCAGGGTGCCAGCTGGAACTGTCAACAGTAGGGATGAAATTCAATTGATGAAAAAGGATTCAGCACTTGGAGTACTGTGTGTTTTTCTCACACAGCGTGGAACAGGCCCTTCAGCCTCACCTGCCTATGCCAACAAAAATGTCCCACACTAGTCCCACCTGCCTGTAGTTGGCCCACGTCCTTCTAAACCCATCCTATCCATCTAAATGTTTCTCAGATGTTTCAAAAGTACCCGCCACCTTCTGCGGCAGCCCATCCCACACATCCAGTCACCACTCCATTAAGGACATTTACAAGAGGAGGTTTCTCAAAAAAGCAGCCTCTATCCTCAAGAACCCTCACCACCCAGGCCATGCCCTCTTCTCACTGCTGCCATCAGGAAGGAGGCATAGGAGCCTGAAGACGAACACCCAGTGGTAAAAAAAAGCTCTTTCCCCTCCTCCATCAGATTTCTGAATGAACAATGAACCACAATGAACAATGAATGAACAATGCCTCAATTTTTTTCCTCTTTTGCATATCTATCTATTGACTCTTTATTTATGCAGTAATGTTTGTTTATTTATTATTTATTTATCGATCTATCTACCAACCTGTAATGTTGAGTCACATGCTCATGACAATAAATTTTCATTCTGATTGATTCCCGCTGTGTAAAAAAAAGTTACCCGCCTCAGGTTCCTATTAAATGTCTCCCTCCCCACCCCCCCCCCCCAACTCCTTCACTGATGGGAGAATATTAAACAAACTGATATAGTGACAAGTTCATTTTAAAAATGGGATGGACTATTGCACAAGTATATACAGTATACAACCAGATAAAATAGCACTTCTCCAGACTCGATGGGATATGGAGGCCACATCTTTAGAAGGTTTAAGGTAGAGGTTGATCCATTTTTGGACAATCATGAAATTGAGGGCTATGAGAACAATGAAGACAGAGATTGATAGATTTTTGGATCTCCAAGGAATGTAGAAATAAGGTCTCCATGAAGAAAGGTGGGGCCTGGGTTACATGATTTAGCCAGAGAGAGGTGAAGTTTCTGTCACAGGTGGCTGTGGAGGCCACGTTTTTGGGTGTACTTAAGGCAGGGATTGATAGCTGTCTGAATAGTCAGGGTATCAGTTATTGGGAGAAGGCCGGGTAGCGGGGCTGTGGGAGAATGGATCAATTCATGATGGAATGGCAGAGCCGGCTCAATGGGACAAATGGCTGACTTCTGCTCTTATACCTTATGGTCTTAACTTAGTAAATGGTGGAATAGGTTAAAGATCATAAGACATAGGAGCAAAATGAGGCCATTTAGCCCATCGAGTCTGCTCTGCGATTTTTTTCTTCTCAACCCCATACCCCTGCCTTCTCTCCAATGGGCCAAAGGCTGATTCTCGCTTATGATCTTGTGTTCTTATGTTACATGAAGGGATAACTATTAGTTATGATGAGGGGGAACACTCAGAAGGCCAATGGCCCATCTGGTAGAACTGCTGCCATGTAGCACCCAAGATCCATATTCAACACTGACCTCCAAAACTGCCTGTGCTGAGCTTGAACGTGGGTTTCCTCTGGGTTCTCCCACCTCCCAATGATGGTCGGTTAATTAGCCACTGCTGATGCACCCCTTGAGTATATTTGAGTGGTAGAATAAGGGGCAGAATTAATGAGAGGATTAAAAAGTGGCAAGAATGAAGGATGTGATTGAGAGTTGGGTCGAACTCAGTGGGCTCCTTCTGTATGGTCTCTCTATGACTAATTTCCAGCTTCTTCTTGAAAATAGTGCCTTTGTTTTTTGTTCCCAATGAATGCTTAACATCTCAGCTGAAAGACAAGATGACTAACACAGCAGCAATCCCTCCACAAAAGCTCAGGAGTGTCAGATTTTGTGTTCCAATCTCCGGAGAGTGACTTCAGCCAAACATTTGATTCCAAGAATGCTTCTGAGGCAAATAAGGGAAAATTCAGACAAAGAGAAACCTGAAGGGGTCAGAGGGAGACGAGGTTGACGCTCAGTAAATAACTCGAGAGGCTGAGACTGATCTACAGGCTTTTATTCACAATGGACAAGGTCCTCATCCTGCGCCGTGACCCCGGCTTTCTGGGGGTCAGGGTGTTAGAGGTCAAAAGAGGGAGGGGCCACAGGTACAGGACAGGGCAGAACCAGGTAATTAGGAATCCAGCAGTTCACCACAAAGGTCTAAACACCCCACCCAAAGTTTTTCTTTGGCACAGTTACGACCTTACCGATTTTATGGCCTGCCATTTTACTCAAAGGGGAAGGGGGGTTAAAATCTGGGAATCCAACGTTTCAAACAAGGAGCGACAAATGTCATTAAATTACAACTACTTTACACTGTGACGCACAGTAAAGGATTTATAGTTTAAATAGGAGCCACTTCATAGGAATGTTCAGTAATTATATCATGTCAGCACTGAAATCAATGGGTCACTGAAGCGTTCAGCTCTGTGCTCTTTAACTGAATTTCTGATGCAGGGTTTGCCCTTATCTCTATGTCCAAACGGCCCAGGATATGAAACTTTCCACAAAATTGTTTTTGAGGGAGCAACTCACAGAATGATTTCGGCAATACCATCGTTAAAAGTGCAGGACGGAATGGAAAAAAAATGTCACATTGAACTGAACCCAACACCAGGGCAATGTTGTTGAAATGAACCACATTGTAGCTCGACAACACCCTGCTACTTTTAGTGGGCTAGAGTACTAAAGAAGGCATACATGTAGCTTTTTCCTGGTCTTGCAGCACACTCCATTGTGAACTTCAGAATCAGAATTTATTGGTGTCATGAAATTCGTTATTTTCCAGGAGATTTCCGGGTGCAAATTACATTTTAAAAAATAAATTAGTGCAAAAGTGAGGTTCATTGTCCATTCAGAAATCTGAAGGCGGAAGGGAAGAAGCTGCTTTGTTCCATTGGGTGTTCGTCTCCTGTACCTCATTCCTGATAGTAGCAGTGGGATGGCCTGGAGGTGACATGATAGAGGCTGCTTGAGACACCGCCTCTTACAGATATTCTTAATGGAGTGAAGGCTGGGTGCATGATGACGCTGCCCAAGTTCACAACTCTCTGTATTTTTATCCTGTCCTGTGCTTTGGCACCTCCATAACGGACAGTGAATGCAACTTGTCAGAACGCTCTCATGGTTCACCAGTAGCCGCAGGCGAGCCTTCTTCATGATTGCATTGACCTGGAGGCCCCAGGACAAATATTCACAGGTGTTGACACCCAGGAATTTGGAGTTCTTAACCCTTTCCACTGCTGACCCCTTGATGAGGACTGGTTTGTTTCCCTTCCTGAAGTCCACAATCAGTTCCTTGGTTTCGGTAATGCTGAATGCAAAGTTGTTTTCATGACACCACTCAACCAATCTCATTCCAGTGCACTTTCTCATTGCTGAGTGTAATTCTGCTGATGACCTTGGTGTCATCAACAAATTTGTAGATGGCATTGGAATTGTGCCTGGCCACACAGTCATGGGTGTAGAGCGAGTAGAGCAAGTGGGTTAAACGCACATCCTTGAGGTGCGCCCGTGTTGATGGCCAGTTGTTTCTAATCCATACTGACTGTGGTCTTCAGTGATCCAGTTGCAGAGTTCCTTGCTTTGAATCAGGATATGGTACTGACAATAACCACACCAGCCGTGCGAGCATAAGACAGCTTTAATAAACTAATATGGACCCTAAGAGGTCTTGTCTCCCTGCAAGACGAGCCTGGAAAGCTAGACTGTAGCTCTGGGCTGCTTTATATACAAGGTCGCTGGGGCGACCCCTGGTGACCTAGTGGTGTAATTACACATCACCACACAGAAATGATGGTGGAGCTGTCATGTGGAAAATTCCGCGGTGAAATTGTGCTCAGCCCGCTGCCACAAATTGGAAGGCAAAGCTGATCCTGGGATGCCGCTGGCAGGAATGTGGAGATGTTTCAAGGACCAAATGTAACGTGCAGTGCAAATTACACGAAGGGCGTCTCATTTTTTTAAAAATGTTTTTAAATTTTTCACACTATAAACCATACTGACCAAAATACATACAGACATTTTTCTCTTGAATATATACAGTGTCATTTTCTCCCCTTTTTCCAGGGTGTCTCATTGAAGAGATCACTAGATCACTCCTTTGCAATAGTGCTGTGAGGGGTTTCAAATTAATGGCTTGTCCAAAACTCAACACTACTTCCTGCAGTGCAGTGGCAGTCTACAAAATCCGCTGACAATCCTCCAGCAACTCACTGTCTCCCGCATGCACACTCTCCTCCTCCTCTGGAGTCTTGCCTGAACTTTCCAACTCGAGGGAGGGTGAAAAAAAATAGCCCTGCAGCGTGGCTGCGTGCAACTCCCAGCCCACCCTCTCCTTGACAACCGTTCCACTCTTATATCTCATGACCAGTTGTATTAAAGGATAGATCGACTTACTTCAATAGCAAAGCTTTTCTATGCACCTCGGTGCTCATGTATCTGAATTAAGGTGACATCATGTTATCTTCAAGTCTGAAGATAGGAGAATAGGGCAAAGAAGTGGCAATTGACATACATGTATAATGCTGCTAAGTGTACCATCATGCACTTTGGTAGAAGGAATGGAATGGTCGATTATTATTTGGATGGGGAGAAAATTCAAAAGGGACTTGGGAAGATCTCTTGAAGGATTCGTTAAAGGTTAAACTCCAGTTGAATCAGCGGTAAAGAAGGCAAATGTAATGATGGCATTCATATCTAGTGGAATAGGATATCAGAGCAGGGATGTAATGTTGAGACTATTTAAGGCACTGGTAAGTTCTCACTTGGAGAACAGGGTACAGTTTTGGGCTCCTTATTTAAGAAAGGATGTGCTGGTATTGGAGAGGGTTATGAAAAGATTTACAAGAATGGCTCCTGGAAAGAAGGGATGAGCATATGAAGGACATTTGACGGTTTGTTCTTCTTGGAGCCTCAGAAGAATGAAAGGGGACCTTACAGAAGCATTTAAAATGTTAAAAGCCTGGACAGCATAGATATGGCAAAGTTGTTACCCATGGTGGCAGAGCCTCGGCAACAAGGAACAACTCCAGGATTGAAGTGCACCGATTTATAACAGAGATGGGGAGGAAATTATTTTTAGCCAGAGAGTGGTGAACCTCTGGAATTTTCTACCTATGGAGGCCAGATCATTGGGTGTATTTATGAGAGCTTTATAGGTATCTGAATAGTCAGGGTATCAAAGATTATGGAGAGAAAGCAGGGGAATGGAGCTGAGTGGGAGAATGGTTCAGCTCGTGATGGAGTGGTGGAGCAGACTCGACGGGCTGAATGGCCTACTTCTGCTCTGAAATCATATGATCTTATGGAATTATCACATAGATAATTGCAACATTTTTCAACACAGTAGATATACACCACCCTGCTCTTGAATGGCCATCGAATTCAATCCATTTCTCTGAGCTGCATCACAACCCTGCTCTTTTTTTTAAAAGCAACCAAATCTCTTTTAAAAGTTACTATTAATCGGCTTCTACATCTCCTACAAAATATCACCTCCTCTATTTTTCTTCTTTTATCATTTACCCTAACCCTGCTTCAAATATCACCTCCTCTATTTTTCTTCTTTTATCATTTACCCTAACCCTGCTTCCACTGGTTATCGACCAAACCACCATGTGTCAATTCCCCTGTTATCAAAAACATTGGTTTGCTTCATTGAGAAATCAATGCTTTGAGCAAAACAAAAGATACCACATAACTTTCAAGAGACAGGCATTGTCAGTCTAGTCCAGGAGTGGCCAAACCTGCTTAAGGTGAGAGCCACATACAATAAATTCAGATGTTGGAGTGCCGCAAGATATGAAAAAATATTACATACACATCTTTACTCTCACATGCACATTTTGATACAAAATATTATATAAATATTAAGGAATACATGTATGTAATAATATTTATTCCTACTATTTGTATTGGTTTTGATAATCAAATTGTACCCAAATGTCCTCGTGTAATAGTCGAATTTTGAGAGTAAAATTTAGGGGGTCAAATATTACATACAACTTTTGACCACGGTAAGTACCTGTGTTGCTTGAGGCCGATGGGTGACCGACAGGGACTGGGTGGTAAGTCGGCGTTCGAGACTTTGGGAGCTCCGACGGATGGGCGGATGGCCAGGGCCTAGATGAGAGTCCACGGTCAGGACGACTTCCCAGGCCATCCGCCTCGACGCCTCCCGCACAGAGCAGCCGCAGATGGCCATGATCAGCATGCCCAGAGGCGAGTTCCAGCGAATCCTGGACGAGTTTCTGGCCTTCCTCAGGCCACAGTTCTCCACTGCATCACCACGCCATGGGGTGTTCCACCACATCCCCACCCAGGGTCCACCGGTTCATGCCAAGGCACGCCGGCTCCCGCCTGACAAGCTCCAGGTGGCGAAGGAAGAGTTTTCGCAGCTGCTGGAGCTGGGGATCATTGCCGCTCCACCTGTTCCCGAAAGCCTCCGGTGGCTGGCGCCCCTGCAGAGACTATCGACAGCTCAACGAGGCGACAGTTCCCCATCCCTCACATCCAGGACTTTACGGCCAACCTGCATGGTGCGAGGGTTTTCTCCAAGGTTGACCTGGTGCGCGGGTATCACCAAATCCCGGTGCACCCTGAGGACATACCCCAAGATGGTCTTCATCATCCCCTTCAGCTTGTTCAAATTCCTTTGCATGCCATTCGAGCTAAAGAACGCCACTCAGACCTTCCAGCGCCTCATGGACTCAGTGGGCAGGGACCTGGATTTCCTCTTCATTTACTTGGACGACATCCTCGTTGCCTGCAGGGATCGGGCGCAACACAAGGCCCACCTGTGCACCCTCTTCTCTTGGCTGGCTGACTTCGGCCTCACCATCAACCCAGCCAAGTGCCAGTTCGGGAAAGAGTCCATGCAGTTCCTGGGCCATACCATCACAGCCGAGAGCCACGCCCACCGCTACGAAGGTAGCAGCTATCAAGGAGTTTCCATGCCCGGACAACCTCAAGGGGCTGCAGGAGTTCGCGAGTATGGTCAATTTCTATAACCAATTCATCCCAGGAGCCGGGCACTTCATGCAGCCGCTATTCGCCCTCTTCACAGCCAAGCACAAAATGCTCACCTGGACCCCAGAAGCCTGCAGTGCATTCGAGGCCACCAAGGACACCCTCGCGAAGGCTACCATGCTCGCCCACCCACACACCAACCTGCATATGGCGCTCTCTGTCGATGCCTCTGCTACAGCCATCGTTGCCATCCTGGAGCAGCAGGAGAATGGACATTAGAAGCTGCTGGCATTCTTCAGCCGGCGTCTCCACCCACCAGAGCGCAAGTATAGTGCCTTCGACCGTGAGTTAATGGGCATATATATGGCGGTGTGACATTTCCGCTATTTCTTAGAGGGGAGGACTTTTACCACCTTCACTGACCATAAACCCCTCACTCGGGCTCTCGTGATGGCAAAGGATCCTTGGTTGGCCCACCAGCAACATCACCTCTCCTTCATGTCAGAGTTTACCACTGACATTCGGCACAAGACGGGGAAGGACAACGTGGTCGCCAATGCACTCTCATGACCAGCCATCTGCACGCTGACACAGCCTTGACTTCGACCAGCTTGCCTGGGACCAGAAGTCCAATGAAGAGACGCGAGCCTTCAGGACTGCCATCACGCGCCTGCGGTTCCGAGACCTCTCGACTCCCAGCGGCGAAGTCATCATCCTGTGTGATGTCTCCATGGGCACCCCACAGCCAGCAGTTCCCCAGCAGTGGCGCAGGCAAGTCTTCCATCACATCCACGACCTTTCGCACCCATCCATCAGGTCCATGGTCTGTATGGTGGCAGAGCGGTTCGTCTGGCATGGGCTGCGGAAGCAGATCGCGGGCTGGGCCTGAACATGCATCCATTGCCAGATGTCCAAGGTGCACAGGCACACCAGGGCACCCGTGCAAGAGTTCAAGCACATCCAGGAACGGTTCAGCCACATTCACGTGGACATAGTCGGGCCCTTACCAGTTTCCCGGGACAACCGTTACTGTTCATGGTGGTAGACCGCACCACTCGTTTGCCCAAGGCGATCCCGATGCCGGACGCCTCCACGGACTCCTGCTCCCAAGCGTTGTTGCATGATTCGGCATTCCGAATCACCTCACCAGCAATCGGGGCCCCCAGTTCACCTCTGCGCTCTGGGCACAGCTCGCCAACAAGTTGGAGATAAAACAACTCTGCACCACGGCCTATCATCTGCAGACCAATGGGCTGGTCAAGCATCTGCTCTGCCACCTTTAGTTGTCACTTATGGCCCGACTCACTGTTCCTGACTGGGTGGACAAACTGCCTTGGGTGCTCCTGGGCATCCGCTCCACACCCAAGGAGGATCTGCAGGTGTCATCAGCTGAGCTGGTCTACAGCGTACCGGAGACACTGCCCGGTGAGTTCATCAACGTGCCTCACAACCCCCAGCGCTCGCCACACGAGCTACTTCCCCACCTCTGGGCCCACTTGGACTACTTCGCACCCCCACTGCCGCTCAGACCCAGCACACGGCCATCTTATGTCCCCAGCAAGCTGCCCTCCACAGAGTACGTTTTTATTCAGTGGGGCCTGCCCGCCGCACCTCAGAGACCTTATGAAGGGTCATACAGGGTTGTCCAGTGTTCAGGGTCTACGTTCACATTGGACATCAGCAGCAGGCGGAAGCTGTTTACTGTGGAGAGGCTGAGCCAGCTCACCTCGACCCCATCGAACCAGTGACTGTGGCCCAGCCCAAGAAGCGAGCCCGCCCAACTAAAAAGGACACTGGCGCTGGTTCTGGGGAGGCTGTGTGGTGGCACACCACTAGGCAGACGAACCAGCCCTGCTTGTAATCCACGTGGCGGGGCAACCAGCCAAAATGGCATCGTCGGGTTTTCCCCTTCTTTTCAGCACCAGGCTCAGAAGCCCATGCTGGGGGACCACGTGATGCCCGAGTGACGTTGGCGCGAGTGACGAAACTTTTCACGATATAGTTACAGCACTGTAGAAGACCATGAAACCTGCGCTGCCATCCAATTCACCTACTAACCTGAACGTTTTGGAAGGTGGGAGGATTCCAGAGCTCCCAAAGAAAGCCCACACAGGTCACGGAGTGAATGTACAAATTGCTTACAGACAACATCGGATTGAAACCCAGGTGGTTGGCGCCGTGTTTAACCATTAGCAAATGTGTCAGCCATCATTTTCTGCCATGGACTCAAGGGTAGACCAGTTGAGGTTTCCATGTACGGACTGTTGGGTGAGAATGGGACTGACACAACAGATCCCATCATCTATTGGCACCAATCCCCTAGCACATGTGAGGCAATTCTTTAACTGTGAAGTTGTCACCTAGGATATAACTGAATTATGAGGGCCTTAGTGGGTTAATCCTCCTTAGATGTACAGAGAACTAGTAAACACAATGGAGAGAACCTAGAAGGTGTATGTGAGGGAAAGAGAAATGTACAGGACAATCACTGTCTCAAACTTGGAACCTGTGAACAAGTCCACTGAACAGGAACAAGACTTGGGAAGGTTTAATTCAAGATTCAAGATTACTTTATTGTCATGTAACAGCATAGAACATGTAATATGATACTAAATTGGCTTCTGCCTGCCGTAAGGCACATGAAGAGTCACCATTAGTGTTGCCCGGCACCCCTTACGGTAAAAGAGAAAGAGAAGCAAATGAGAGTCCCTTCAGAGTCACTGAGTGTCTGTGGAGTCACCTCCAACCCTCCCGCAGCCTCTGCAGCCGCACAAACTCCAGTTTAAACCATGGAATCCCGAGCTCCACATCCAAACCTCCAACCTTCATCAGAGCCCGAGGCCCTGCCACAGCCCTTCTTTCCTGGCTCCGATACCTGGTTCGACGGGCCGGTCTCCAGCAGACCGCAGCCCGTGCAAGTTCCCTGACCGCAAGTCGCCTGCAACCCGTGTGGGTCCCCTGCATCCTGCCCGGGCAGGATCTCCAACCATAAGTCTCCAGCACCTCCCAGCCTGTGTGGATCTCTCAGCCACTCAACCTCTCGCTAGTCCACTGCTGTGGTCATGTGTTGGACTGCAGAATACCGAACTTTGAATGGGAGCTTGAGAGCATATGTGGAGTTTTTGTTATGGATCATTGGTTTGATAGTCTTGTTCTGATGAAAGGACATGGACTTGAAGTCCTACTTCATTTTTCTCTCTGTAGGTGCTGCCTGACTTGTTGAGTATTTGCAGGATTTTTTTTAACTTTGATCCCTGGGTCTCTTTGGCTGCTTTGAGGTTGGTTTGAGCTTTCTGACGACATGAGAAAGGGCAGGTTTACCATGTTAGACCAGATATTTCTCTTGAATAATAGATTGTAGTCAATTAATTACATCTGTGTCAACTGAAACGGTGACTGAAAAGGACACCATTGTTATTGACATCAGTCACCCCCTGCGGCCCTGGTCAATTTGAATGAGTCATTACTAGGCAGCAGATCCATTGATGGAAGGCGCAGGAAGTCGTTAATGGCTGGAGCATCAACGGCTGCAACATTCACATCTCCCAGAGCTTCCGAGGCCCCCAGCAGTGCATTCAGTTTCAAGGTTGTTCAAAATGAATAGGAAGCCAATTTCATTGATTCCCACTTTGATAGAATTGGTGCAAATTTTAGAGGACTGGTTCCCCCCCCCCCCAGACCAGATACTGTCTCCCCTCCAAATACAAGATAATATTGGAACCATTTGTTGCTGGAAATACAGTTCTTGGCTTAGTACAAGAATATTTGCAAGTCACCAATTCTAGTCAATCCTATTTACTCTCTGAGGCCTGACTTTGTCATATAATTCAACTTGCGTGGGTCAAGTTTAGCTTTGTGGTTTGAAGATTAAACCATGCCAACATAGCCTAATTATCTCATGTGAAACACGAAAGCCCTCAGATGCTGCGATTGTTCAAAAGTTCAGATTTATTGTCAGAGTACATATATGACATCACAGACAACCCGGAGATGTTTTTATCCTATGTGTGGCCACCCATTTCAATTCCCCATCCGATTCTCTTGCTGACATGAGTGTCCATGGTCTCATGCACTGCCAGACTGAGTCCACCCATAAATTGGAGGAACAGCACCTCATCTTCCGACTGGACACCCTCCAACAGGATGGCATTAACACTGATTTGTCCAGTTTCCATTAAACCACTCACCCCTCCACCCCCTCCTTCTTCTTCCCCCTGTTGCCTTTCCCCAGCTCTATCTCCGTTTTCCCTCTGTACCCTTTCACAGAGCCAAAATCAATTCTCATCTCTCCTCTTATCATATCCAATTAAAACCTTTTGTTGATCTGGACTCCTCCCCCAGCCAATCTTCAGTCTCTTTATTCTTACACTTTCCTGTTCTTTGCTTACTCCTTGAAGAAGGCCTGAAACATCGGTTATATCCTATGGACGCTGCGAGACGGGCTGAGCACCTCCAGCATTTCTGTGTGTTTTTACTACAATCTTTACACAATCTTTACTACAAACTGTACACAATCTTTATTTGTGTACAGATTTTTTTTGCACTACCAATAAGTGGCAAATCTGCTTCGCCTGCAGGAAAGAGAATCTCAGGGTTGTATGTGATGTTACACATGTACTCTGCCAATAAATAAATCTCAAACCCAAAACGTTAGTTATGTATCTGTATCTTTGCTATATAAAGTACCCTCTTTGTCCTGCTGAGTTTCTCAAGCATTGTATTTTTACTTCAGTCACCGTGTCTACAGACTTTCATGTTTGGCTGTCATGATGAAAAGCTCTATAACATCATACGGCTAGTATGGGCCCCATGGGTGGCTGCATCCAATGGCTCAAGGCCAAGTGCAGGGGCTCAGCAGGGTGAACCGATGTGATTCACCTGGGCCGATCGTGAGGGTCATCCCAGACCTTCTGTTCTATCACTCTTTATTCCTTTCTTTTTCTCTCTCCCACCGTCACATTTCACGTCTGACCTTTGCCTTTTGCCATTCTTCTCCCAACCCTTCAACAATACCCAACCTTCACACTCTCTCTCCCCATCCCAGAATTTCCTTGCAGAAATTCTCTGCCTTTCTTACCATTAAGGTGTTTATTATTGTGTCAAACAAGTGCCTCTCATGTAATGAGTAAGATGGGACAGAGTTGGCTATTAGTAGGCATGAGAGGCACTTGTTTGGCACAATTAGATCAGCAACTTTGCAGGTGACACTAAGGTTGGAGGTATTGTGGACAGTGAAGGGTTTTATAAGGTTGTGCAGTGGGATCTGAACCAGCTGGAAAAATAGGCTGAAAAATGGCAGATGGAATTTAATGGCGACAAGTGTGAAGGGTTGTATTTTCGAATGACAAACCAAGAAAGGACGTACATGGTAAATTGTAGGGCACTAAGGCGTGTGGTAGAACAGAGGGATCTGGAAATACAGATAGTTCCCCAAAAGTGGTGTTGCAGGTAAATAAGGTTGTAAAGAGAGCTTTTGGATATTGGCCTTCATAAATCAAAGTATTGAGCACAGGAGTTGGGATGTTATGTTAAAGCTGTATAAGATATTGGTGAGGCCAAATTTGGAGTACAGTGTTGTTGTTCAGGTTCGTGTGGGTCCCATAGGTTAAGAACCAGACAAAGGTGGATGGTACAAAACCAATTTTTATTTCGGGGACAAAAGAGGAAACAGTGGGGTTGATTTGTCAAGTAAATCTTTAAACACACACACACACACACACACACACACACACACACACACACACACACACACACACACACACACACACACACACACACACACACAGTACACAGGGGGAAAAATATACACATTCAACGCACACGCTCTAGGCAATCGATCGTATGTGCCCCCACCCTTTGGTCAGTATGGGCACGACTCTAGCTACTTAGCCTCGGGACTCCCCCCAACTCAGGTGATCCTCACGATCCACGAGGAGTCCAAAGAGACAGAACAAAGGAGCACATGGTCCTTTTATGGCTGTGGGGGCAAAGCTAGGGAGCCAATCATATGGCTAGTATGGACCCCATGGGTGGCTGCATCCAATGGCTCAAGGCCAAGTGCAGGGGCTCAGCAGGGGTGAACCGGTGTGATTCACCTGGGCCAATCATGAGGGTCATCTTGATGGCTTGGGGTGAGTTTCTGACCTTGATTGGCAGGTAGTGTGTCCTCTGAATAGAAGCGTAGCAGCGCTGCCCAGTGGTAGACGCTGCCTCTCCATTACAAGTGTGCAGATTTGGTCACTTAACTACAGGAAAGATATCAATAAGATTTAAAGAGTGCAGAAGATTTACAAGGATATTGCCCAGACTTCAGAACCTGAGTTACAGGGAAAGGTTAAACAATTAGGACTTTTTGACCTGGAGCAGAGAAGAATGAAGGGAGATTTGATAGAGGTATTTAAAATTATGAGGGGGTTAGACATAGTAAATGTAGGCAGGCTTTTTTCCACTGAAGGTAGGTGAGATACAAACCAGAGGACATGGGTTAAAGTGAAAGGGGAAAAGTTTAGGGGGAACCTCTTCACAAAGAGAGTGGTGGGAGTGTAGAATGAGCTGCCAGCTGAAGTGGTGAATGTGGGTTCAATATTAGCAATGAAGAAGAATTTGGACAGGTACATGGATAGGAGGAGTATGGAGGGCAATGGACTGGTTGCAGGTCAGTGGGACTAGGCAGTAGAGTCTAGAAAGCTTTCAGTGTTATAATGTTCTAACCAGGTCTTTCAGCCCAACTTGTCCATGTCAGCCAAGTTGCCTACCTAAGAAAGTCCCATTCACCTGTGTTCATCCCATATCCCGTGAAACATTTTCTCTCTATGTAGGTGTTATAATTGTTCCCGCCTTTACCACTTCCTCCGGCAGTTCATTCCACACACCCACCGCCTCGGCTTTAACACCAGCAATAGTCAGTGGGAGGAAACCAGAGCCCCCGGGGAAACCCCATGCAGATGTGAGGAGAATGTACAAATTTCTTACAGACAGCGCTGTGTCGGTGTTGCTCTAACCGCTAATGCCAACCGTGCCCCACGGGTATTTGGTCGGCACAGAGTCATGGGCAGAAGGGATGTCAAAATTAAAAATTAAATTCTGTTATCCTGCTATGCCATATTTTAATTGTTCCAACCTCCAGGACCTAAATTCTAGTACTTCATCCCTTATCCTCTAAATTGCTGGCATTTGGCAACTCATGGTCAAAAGATTCCCACAGGCTGCGGGCTACTGGAGACTGGCTTGCGTGAACCAGGTATCAGAATCGGCATTTGAGAGGGTGTTGAGAGAAAGAAGGGCTCCCAAAGAGGCCTCAGGCACTGAAGGCTTCCGGATCATGTCGGCGGTTTTGATCTGGAACTTAGGTGGCTGATGGATTGAACTGTAGTCTGTGCGGGAGCACTGGAGGTGAATCCATGGTACTCATTGACTCTGAAGGGACTCTTTATTGCTTCTCTTTCTCCTATTGCGAGGGGTACCAGGCAATTCTTTGTTTGCCTTATTGCAAACAAAAGTTGAAGCATATTATGTGTAAAAGGGTTATCATATGAGGAGGAGCTTTTTGACAGCTCTTGGCCTGTACTCATTGGAAGTAGGGAGGATGAGGGGGGGAGGATCTTATTGAAACATTTCAAATGCTGAAAGGCATGGACAGAGTAGATGTGGAAAGGCTGTTTCCCATGATGGGAGAGGCCAGGACAAGGGGGCACAACTTCAGGATTGAAGAGATGCAGAGGAATTTCTTCAGCCGGAGGGTAGTAAATTTGTGGAATGTTTCCACAGACAGTTGTGGAGGCCAGGTCATTGGGTGTATTTAAGGCAGAGACTAATAGGTTCTTGATTAGCCAGAGCATCAAAGGGTATGGGAGGAAGGCCAGTTCAGTGGGGCTGAGTGGGAAAAAGGATCAAATGGCGGGGCAGGCTTGATGGGCTGATTAGCCTTCTTCAGCTTTTATGTCTTGTGCTCTTATGGTCTCATGGAGTGAACTGTGCTTCTCTTAACACCACTAGGTGGGAGACTTGTATTTGTGGAGTTATGCAAAGTCAAATCAAATACTCGGAAGCTTTGATCCATTATTTCGAGAGCACCCTGGCTTTAATCAAGTGTTGTCAAATTTTGGCCTGATCTATTGATGTGCAACTGGAGGAATCCTGTAGGGACATGGATACACAGATGATACAAAAACACAAGCGACTGGCCAGATACAGTATAGTAATGGTGCCCACTTTCCCTGAAATGGATTTTCCTCCAGCGCAGCCTGCATAAGTCTGTTCAGTTCAAACCATCAGCAACCCGAGCCCAGATCTAAACCTCGGACATGATGAGGAAGCCTTCAGTGTCCAGGGCCCTTTCGGGATCGCTCCTTGCCCACAGCATTTGCACAACTCCCAGTTCCTGGACCTGGTTCTCATGAGCCCATCTCAAGCAGCCAGCTGCCTGGTGAGAGTCCTTTGACCTGTGTGGGTGCATTGCCTGCAAGTCGTCAACAGCTCACCACCAGTGTGTGCCCTTCACTGGTCCACCATGGTGTTCACCATCCTTGGGATCATCTCCTCTGTTTCTCCTTCCATTGGGGGGGTGGGGGGGTAGTTGTTCTCCCTGTCACTGGTGCCCTGCAGCGCCACCATCTTGGGTCCAGAACCCCGCGGTCATAGGGTTTTAAATAAAACATTGTTCGCTGTTTAAAACCTGTATGGAGCCATTGGTTGCAGGACTGGGCAGTAGGGCCCTGTGGTAGATCACTGTGTCTCCGCTCCCCACTCTCCCCTGGTCTCTACTGACGGCAGCGCTGCCACTACCGCAGCCCCAGAAATGCCACCATTTTAAAATAAACTCCACGATGGAAGCTCCAACTCACAATCGCAAATATATTTCACTCCCTTAAATATCTTTTTTTCAAACGAGGGAACAGAGGATTGGTTGCAAACCTTCTTTATGCTTTCGATGTAGGCAATCCCTTTCTCCCACTTCTCTTCTTTCTAATCTACTCTCCCTGCATTGCCATCAACACTGCAGATTCTTACAGCCAATATGGCAGATTCTTGTGACCAAGAGCACAGCCTTGTTACAGGACAAACATGCAAACTCCACACAGACAGTGCCAGAGGTCACTAGCAACTCTACTAACTGCACCATGAGTCATCCAGTTAGTTCAGCTGAACACTTTCTGTCATATATTATCAAGACATTGAAGAGCTGGGAGGAATTGACCAGCCAAATGGATTGGAGTCAAGAGGGCATGTGATCAAACAATTATATATTATTAAACCCGAGCTGGCAACTCTTGGGCTAAAGTGTATGGACTTGTAACTGGACAACACCATGTGTTAAACAACTCCCATCAGTAGGTAAAGCTCGGGTGTTCCGTTTCACAGTTAATGTTCTTTTGCTTCTATTTCCTTTCATGGGAGTCCATTTCTTGACTGGAAGGACTTCAGGAATTTATATCAAAGGGACATTAATATGGTGGAAACAGAACTCTGACCAAGCCAGAGAAGTGTTCAGCCAGAAGGTGACCATTCTACCCTTCACAGGCAGGCCAGCCAGCCTAAAAAAATGTGATCGAGACAGCACCATTTCCGGACGTTGAGCTATGGTCCTTCCTGTGAGACACAGGTGGTTGTGAAGTCCACGTCACTGGATTATTTAAGGCAGAGATGGATAGGTTCTTGATTAGCCAGGGCATCAAAGGGTATGGGGAGGCGGCCACTTCAGTGGGGTTGAGAGGGAAAATGGATCATCTCATGATTCAATGGTGGGGCAGACTTGATGGGCTGAATAGTCTATTCCTACTCCTAAATCTTATGGTCTTATTGTCTTATGGACTCAGACAAGTCTTATGTGCATTCGATATGGTCCCCTCAGCCTCCTCTGTCCCAAAGAAAACTTCTACATTTCCATGAATGAGAATTGTAACACCACTTCTACTTTTCTCTTGCACTTTTGTGAAAATTTATGATCGATCCTTTGTTTTTATTTTAATACATAAATGCTGGAGAAACTCAGCAAGTCACGCTGCTTTCTTTTTGTAGAAAAGAAACGTAACCAACGTTCCAGGCCAAAGCCCTTCGTCAAATTATCATTAAAAAGTATGAAGGTGCCTGAATAAATGGTGGGGAGAGGGGTAGGGGGCAGAGTCCCTCAGGTCAAGAGGTCATGGGAGTATATGGGTGGGAGGACAGCTGAGGTGATGATGGGAGGGGATAGTTCTCTGAATGGAGATGAAAGGAGGCAGGGGGACAGGGAAAAAGATGGAGAGACACAAGGAACCTACCGGAACGTGGAGAAATTGAGGTTAATGCTATCTGGTTAGAGGGTGAATATTATGTGTTGTTCCACCAATTTGTGGACCTGGCCTCAGCCTCTGCTCTCCACTCTCCCAGCTCCGCACCCTCAGCAATGCTGCCAATACAGCTCTGGCAACACTATCCAGATTCTACCACTCACCCACACGGGAGGGCAGAGCCAAGTAACCTACTGACATGATGCAGGGCCTCCGAACCTTGCAGACCCTACCTGACACCCCCACCCTCTTGCTGAGTTTCTCCACCCACTGGTTTGTTGCTCCAGTCTACTGTGTCTCTTTCGGGATGCAAGAGGAAACAGGAGCACCAGGCAGGTCATGTGCGCGCGCACACACACACACACACACACACACACACACACACACACACACACACACACACACACACACACACACACACACACACATTCACCACACATACACAAACACACCCACCCACGCACACAACCCCCCACACACACACCCACACCCATCCACATGTTCGTGTATGTACACACACATACATACCTACACGCACATAGCCCCACCCACCCACACATACGTGTACTTAGACACACACTCACACGTATATACACACACTTAGTCAGACACGCACGCACACACTCACAGTCTCTCTCTCACTCACACACACACACACACACACACACACACACACACACACACACACACACACACACACACACACACACACACACACACACACACAGTCTCTGCAAGCTACACGTGGTCAGTGCTGAGGATCAGCCCCTGGGCTCAGGTCGTCTGCGCCATGAGATTGGCTGTACACTCATTATCTCAGGGTATGTGGCTTCTTCGATAACTCCACAGCCTGAAGAAATTGGACATTTCCCGCTTTCTGTCCTTGCACCCTCTCCACCAATAGTGCTTGACTAAACCCAGAGATTCCTCATTTGAGACTCCTCCCTGCTTGTACTCCAATGGACGTGGATTGGGGCAGGGATCATGAAGGAGAAAGGCACATCTTTCCCTAATGATCAACGGTGCACCTGTCTCAACTGTGCCCTCCTCCCATAACTCCTTCAAACCCGAGTCCCAATGAAGTTCTCATGTTCAAATCAAGTCCAGTGATCAGCTCTCAATCAATACATTTCACATTGAATGGGTCACCTCATCTTCAACAACATTGCTCAACCAACTGAAAAACCAAATTAATGATAGCCAGCACCTGGCAGAGCAATGGGGAATTTTCATTAAAACAGTGAGGTTTACTGGACCGGAGAAATGGAATGTCTTTCCACAACCCCATTAATCTTGGGAATACAAAATCACGAGCAGGTCATAGAAAGCGTTTTGCTTCATTGCACCAACATGGGCCTCAGTGAGGTGTTTGGATCCTGCAGGACAAAGATGCCAAGCTGTGCCAATAGGAGATAGCACTCTGTGGCGTCCCAGCAGAATTTGAGAGGGTCAATACCACCTGGGGCAGAGTCACCTTTCCAAGCTCAATGTTTATCCCCTCCACCATTGGAACTCAGAGGCAGCAGTTCATCCCATCCACAAAATGGCAACTCCAACAGCAAGCTCCAAACCTTTGGCCATAAGACATAGCAGCAGAAATAAGACTATTCATCCCATTGAGTCTGCCCCGCCATTTAATCATGAGCTGATCCATTTTCCCACTCATTCCTATGGTCCTACCTTCTCCACATAACCTCTGATGCCCTGGCTAATCAGGAACCTAGCAATCTCTGACTTAAACACGCCCAATAACGTGGCCTCCACATCCACCTGTGGCAACAAATTCCACAGATATACCACCCTCTAGCTGAAGAAGTTCCTCTGCTCAAAGGGGCTGGCCATCAATCCTGAAGTTGTGCCCTTTTGTCTTAGTCTCTCCCACCTCGGGGAAACAACCTTTCTACCTCTACTCTGACCTTGCCTTCCAACATTCAAAATGTTTCATTGAGATCCACTCTCATTTTTCTAAATTCTAACAAGAACAGGCCAAGTGCTGCCAAGGATGGGGTAGGGCGAGGAGAGACCACCACTCACAGGTTGCCTTGAAAGTTACTCCCCATCCTGAATTGAAAATATTACCAACGTTCCTTCAGCGACGCTAAACCCTACAGCTCCCTTTGGACAACACTGGGAGTACCCTCACCACAAAAACATCTGAAGACCAATTGAGGAAGATAATAAGGGGACCCAACTGCAGAATCACTGGCAGAGAAATGAAAAGAAAGATTAAATGTATATATAGCCTTTAGTTACATTCTGCCTACATCTAACAAGAGGAAGCAAAGCAAAGTTTTATTTTGAATGAACCTTGTCATTCTTTCCTATCCATTAAAAGTGCACCGTATAAACATAAGGCGTTGTCAGTACAAAAAATGGAATTCTGTTTAAAGAGAATCACAAAGGCATCATCACAGTGGGCCCTCACCACCCTGGTCACAATCTCCTCAACATCACAGTGGGCCCTCACCACCCTGATCACAATCTCCTCAACATCACAGTGGGCCCTCACCACCCTGATCAAAATCTCCTCAACATCACAGAGGGCCCTCACCACCCTGATCACAATCTCCTCAACATCACAATGGGCCCTCACCACCCTGATCACAATCTCCTCAACATCACAGTGGGCCCTCACCACCCTGGTCACAATCTCCTCAACATCACAGTGGGCCCACACCACCCTGGTCACAATCTCCTCAACATCACAGTGGGCCCTCACCACCCTGGTCACAATCTCAACATCACAGTGGGCCCTCACCACCCTGGTCACAATCTCCTCAACATCACTGTGGGCCTTCACCATCCTGGTCACAATCTCTTCAACATCACAGTGGGCCCTCACCACCCTGATCACAACCTCTTCAAGATCACAGTGGCCCTTCACCACCCTGATCACAATCTCTTCAACATCACAGTGGGCCCTCACCACCCTGATCACAATCTCTTCACAAGATCACAGTGGGCCCTCACCACCCTGGTCACAATCTCTTCAACATAACTGTGGGCCCTCACCAACCTGACCACAATCTCCTCAACATCACAGTGGGCCCTCACCACCCTGATCACAATCTCTTCATCACCACAGTGGGCCCTCACCACCCTGGTAAAAATGTCTTCAACATCACAGTGGGCCCTCACCACCCTGGTAACAATGTTTTCAAAATAACTGTGGGCCATCACCACCCTGGCCACAATCTCTTCAACATCACAATGGGCCCTCACCACCCTGATCACAATCTCTTCAAGATCACAGTGGCCCATCACCACCCTAGCCACAGTGGGCCCTCATCACCCTGATCACAATCTCTTCAACATTTCCGTGGGCCCTCACCACCCTGACCACAATTTCTTCAACATCACAGTGAGCCCTCACCACCCCAATCACAATCTCTTCAATATCACTGTGGGCCCTCACCACCCTGGCAACAGTGGGCCCTCGCCACCCTGGCAACAGTGGGTACTCACCACTCTGACCACAATCTCTTCAACATCACAGTGGGCCCTCACCACCCTGATAACCAACATCACAGAGGGCCCTCACCACCCTGATAACCAACATCACAAAGGGCCCTCACCACCCTGATAACCAACATCACAGTGAGCCCTCACCATCCCAATCACAATCTCTTCAATATCACTGTGGGCCCTCGCCACCCTGGCAACAGTGGGCCCTCACCACCCTGGTCACAATGTTTTCAACAGCTCAGTGGGCCCTTACCACCCTGGTCACAATGTCTTCAACATCACATTTGGCTCTCACCAGCCTGATCACAATCCCTTTAACTTCACTGTGGGCCCTCACCACCCTGGTCACAATGTCTTCAACAGCACAGTGAGCCCTCACCACCCTGATCACAATCTCTTTAACATCAGTGTCGGCCCTCACCACCCTGGTCACAATGTCTTCAAAAGCACAGTGGGCCCTCAGCATCCTGGTCACAATCTCTTCAACATCACAGTTGGCCCTCACCACCCTTGTCACAATGTCATCAACATCATTTTGGGCCATCACCACCCTAGCCACAATCTCTTCAACATCACTGTGGGCCCTCATCACCCTGGCCACACTCTCTCCTTGATGCTACTTTTCAGGCCTAAGATCCATCAGCTCCAGGTTCAATGGCATCAGGCTGGCAAATATCCCTCTTGTTACACTAATTATAAACGCCTCCAAGACTCAAGATTCAATTATTTGTGTTATTACATGACAATAAAGGAATCTTGAATTTTACACAAATTTACCTTCTGCCTGCTGTAAGGCAGTCGAAAGAAAACCAAAAGGGAGACCCTTCAGAGATACTGAGTGTCCAGCATTCCCACAGCCTCTGCAGCCGCACAGACTCCTGCTCTATCCATCGGCGACCCAAGCTCCAGACACAATCAGGACGCCTTATGTGTTCATGCCCTTCAGCAAACCCTTCTTGCCCTCAGCTCCCCCTCGAACCCCAGCTCCCAACTTATGCACAGCCATCGGCGACCCAACCTCGAACCCCAGCTCCACTAATACCTGCTTCCCATGTGCCAATCTCCAGCAGCCTGCATGGGTTCCCGTCCTTCAGTGGCTGAATTCCTCGCTGGTCCGTTGCGTGGTCACCATCTTGTAGGGTTGTCCCAACACTTCAAAAAGGCCTGTTTCGCTATTGTAATGCCACTTGTCTTTTCTTTCAGTATGGTCAGTGAGGGTGTTTATTATCGAGTTTTAATTTAATTCAGATCTACTATTGTAGTTGTTTTAATACAGCATACCAGTTGAGCTGCAGCAAGTAAGAAATTCAGTGCATATGTGCTTTGTCCAATGTGTATGAAAATAAACTCATTGCTATTGGAAAGATACTCCTCAATATTTCACTGGTTCATCAACCCTTTTCCAGCTTGTACCGTTAATGGGTTTAGTTTCTCCACACCAGCCATTCCCAACAGGGGCCCCAATAGGGGGGGGGGGGCACAGCACATTTCAGCCAAAGCCTTTCTCACCTCACCTAACATAAATATTTTTTCCTGATTTTTATGTAGTCGGTTGGAGGGAAGTACAGAAGAAATCAACCAAACTTGACTGGTTAACTGTGAACAGGGGCCATAAACTTTGTGCAAAGTCCGAAGGGAGCCATAGGTTAAAAAAAAAAGTTGAAGACTGGCTGGTCTACACTGTGATAAGTCACTTTTCCACCATCTCATTCTTTTCCAATTGTTCCAAGCTGTGGTGCTCTTGGATCACCATCTCTCCCCATCATCCCACCCCATCCCCCACCCCCCACCTCTACACTATTGATCAAAGTCCAGGCTAAAGACCTCTTCCCAATCTTCCTCCTGTCAACCCTCCATACCCCTAGTCCTAGACCTAAGAATATTCACATCACATCCATATCTGATTCAGCAGCCAATGCAGGAAGTGATAACATAACAGATACATGGATGGGAGGGGTATGGAGGGATATGGTCTAGGTGCACATCACTGAACTAGGCAAAATAATAGTTTGGCGCAGACTAGAAGGTCTGTTCCTATACTGTAAAATGTGATGGTTCAAGATTCAAGATTTCTTTATTGTCAAGTAATAGCACACATGTAATATTACACAAAATTGCCTTAGAGTCACCATTAGTGTTGCCCAACACCTCTTACAGTAAGAGAGAAAGGGAAGCAAAAGAGAGTCCCTTCGAGTCACTGAGTGTCTGTGGATTTACCTCCAGCCCTCCCGCAGCTTCTGCAGCCGCACAAACCCCTGTTCGATTCATCGGCAACCTGAGGTCCAGATCCAAACCTCCAACGTGATCAGGAAGCCTTCAGCATCCGAAGCCCTTCAGGAGCCCTTCTTGTCCTCAGCACTTCTTCGAATCCCAGCTCCGATACCTGGCTCCCATGAGCCAGTCTCCACCAGTCCACAGCCATGCAGGTCCCCCAACAGCAAGTCTCCCACAGCCTGTATGGGTCCCTCAGTGGCTAGCCCCTCCCTAGTTTTCCACTGTGGTCACCGTCCTGAAGGGTTCTTCAGCCACTGATCCCATTGCTGCCCTCTGCCCACTGCAGTGGTCACTGTTCTGTAAGGTTGGCTCCTCTGCTCCTCTTTCTCAACATGGGATGGGAGGGAAATGTTCTCCTCGTTTCTGGTGCCTTGCACCAGTCTGCTACTCTCCCAGAGTCTGTAACACCTCTTGGTCACTGGCGGCACAGACACCACAATCTTGGGCACAGATCTCCACGTTTGCAGTTTACTTACAAACACCATCAGCTCCTTTACCAGGCCGTGACTCTGCTCCCTGTTCTTCCAGGACTGCGCAGCGGCAGTACAGCAACTCCCGGAGCACAGCCATTTTTTGGGCGGGGGGAGGGGGGCTGGAGCTCAAAACTAATGTTAGTGGGATGGGATAATCCCACTTCCTTATGGAAATGGGGCACTTTTTCAAATTGATGAAGAATTGTGGGGGCTACAGGATGTGGTGCGATGTGTTCACCTCTTGTGCATGCATCGGCAGAAATGGCAGCGTTGTGCAAATGCAGTGAGATATTGTCAGATTTAAATAATTAATCATAAACCCAGTGTCTTCTTAAGATATTAGCTTAAATCTACTTTAGAGAGAGTCCAGATGGTGCAATGGATGGTGTAAAGACAACCTGATTATATACAAAATGAAGTATTATTTATATTATTGGAATAACACAAGGATATGTAAGGCACTGGAGAAATGCAATGGGCTTCTACGGCTCCTGGCATCATTTGTTTCATGTAGAATGATGCTAGCACAAAATAGCGTCTTCATGTGTCCTGCCAGCCAATTCTCCAACTAGTTTCAATCTCCAACAGCTTACACAGGCTGCAGGCTACTGGAGATGGGCTCAGCTGAACCAAGCATTGGAGCTGGGATTTGAGAGGGTGCTGAGGGCAAGAAGGGCTCCCAAAAGGCCTCGGATGCTGAAGGATTCCTGATCACGTAGAAGGTTGCATCAAACTGGAGCTTGGGTTGCCAATGGATCATCAAGAATCGATCTGGCTTCCAGAGACTGCGGGATCACTGGAGGTGAATGTCCAGGAACTCTGAAGGGACTCTCTTTTGCTTCTCTTTCTAAGGGTCACTAATGGTGACTTTTTTTTAATCTGCCTCACAGCAGGCAGAAAGTAATTTTGTGTAATATTGCATGCTCTGCACTATTACATGACAAGAAAAGAATCTTGAATCTCAAGGCAACGGGACAGTCTGCATGTGGGATTCCTGCAGTTGCAATTCCTGCTGCTGCCCAGCTCCAGGTCATTCAAGCTGTGAACAATAATTATGAATAGCACCATCCGAGGCCCCTTCCACATTTCCCCCACTGACAGCTCTTGCTCTCAAAAGGTTGTTATCTGCAAATCTCAATGACAACAATTAGTCATTTTTTTAAAAATTTCAAAACCACACCCAACTTATGCACAGCAATTGAAAACATTATGAAAACTAAGTCTCTTGACCTCTCCTTTGGTGTCCCTTATGCAAAGGGTAGGGATTGTGCAAGATGCACCTATCATGGCTACTTCAAGCTGCAGGGACCAGAGACAGAAGTATAGAGACATGAATCACAGAAACCGACCTTCTGGTTCAACAAGTCCTGAACCGGGATTTGGGAGGGTGCCGAGGACGAGAAGGGCTCCCAAAGGGTCTTGGGCGCAAGTCCTGAACCGGGATGTGGGAGGGTGCCGAGGGCGAGAAGGGCTCCCAAAGGGTCTTGGGTGCTGAAGGCTTCCTGATCATATCAGAGGTTTGGATCTGGAGCTCGGGTTGCCGATGGTTTAGAGTGAAGTCTGTGTGGCTGCAGAGGCTGTGGGAGCACTGGAGGAAAATCCACGGACACTCAGTGATTCCGAAGGGACTTTCTTTTGCTTCCATTTCTCTGACTGAAAGGGTCACTGGGCAATTTCTGCTTTTGGAGAATCTTTGTCTGTCCGCCGGCAAACTAAATGCAATTTAATGTAATATTACACCTGTTTTATTACATGACAATACAAGAATATTGAATCTTGAAATCCGCACACGCCATCAATATTTTACATGAATCCAAAATTAATCCCACATTTTTTTTAAAATTCGCCCTAGATTTTAAATTTAAATTCAGACATACAACACAGTGTCAGGCCCTTCTGGTCCATGAGCCCGAGCTGCCCAAATTTATTGCAATTCCCTATCGATTTGAAGGGTGGAAGTAAACTGGAGGTCCTGGGGGAAACCCCACGCAGATGCAGGAGAATGAACACACTCCTTAGAGAGAGCGCAGGGTTCAAATCCTGGTTGCTCACGCTGTAATAGTGTTGTCCTAATTGCCACGCTAACCATGCTGCAACCCCTCTCCCCCACCTCCCCCAGATTCTACCACTCAGCTGCACATTGGAGGCAATTTACAGTCAGCAATGAGCCTGCTGGCTCGCATGTATTTGGGATGGGAGTGGAAACCCCAGCTCCCAGGAGAAGCCCACCCAGTCACAGGGAGAAGGTGCAACTCCATGCAAGCAGTGTCCAAAGTCAGGATTGAACCAGTGTCTCTGGCACTGTGAGGCAATGGGTCTGCCTTGCATTAAAAAAAACATCAAATTGTGTCTCGTGGAGGCCCAGTTATGAGATGTGCCCAGACTGCATAGGTAGTTTTATTTGGAATCACCCTGGACACGGGTGCAGTGAGGGGGTGGTGTGCCTGCCCTGCTGTGGAAGAAACATTGCCTACATACACACACCAATTAGTCAATGCTTCTGTACTATTGTCTAGCCATCAATGTGATCCAGCGATCATACTTTATACAAAAGATATTGTGAAATTACCTCTTGAAACTGCTCCAACTCCTTCCCCACAAGAAGACTCGTTCCCCTTGACAAATCATTTTCACACACCTCCTTTGTTCTGCTTTGCAATTTTGCCTGATTGGTTGATGTGGGCTAACATGGAGGTAAGCAACAAGGTTTGTTGGCATATAAAACATGGAACTGACCATTCGGCCCACATTGTGTGCTGTGCTATGTACACCTTTTCCACAACAATCTTGTCTTCACACTCGTAACTGGCTATTTATCTTACATCCATGTGCCAATCTAAGAGTCACTTGAATGTTCCTATTGAACCAGCCTCCCCCACCACCCTGGCAATGCATTCCAGGCACCCGCCCCTCTCAGTGTGAAAGAGTTACCTCTGACGTCACCCCAAAATTTCCACTGCTCATTATAAAAAGATATCCTCTACTATTTGCTACTGTTACCCTAGGAAATAGTTGCTGGCTCTCTACCCTATCTGTGTCCCTCATAACAATACACTCAATTGTGATGCACTTGCCATGTTTTACCAGCCTTTACTGGATTGCACCATTTCCCATGGAATCTGTTGACTCCAGACATTTCCATCTGAATGTCTTACATAAAGCCTACTGTTGGGAAGTCCTATTTAATCCCCCCCCACCCCACAGAAGCCATTTGCTGACTCAGCAAGAACACCAACAGGTGACCCATTTGGCACTGTCCATACGACCAGGACAGCTTATTGTCATACACACGAGTACAATTTCAGAGGTATATCAAAACTCTTACTTGCTCCACCAATAACAAAAGTATTACAATATGCCACGCGACCGAAAAAAGGTGAGATAAATGATAAAAATTCACAATATAAACCCCCAGATTCTAATAGACTATCACCTTCATGTAGAGAATTAAAAAGAATTATTTAGAGTATGGAAGAAGGTGATTCTGCCCATTTAAATCATTTACACCCAAATTATCCTCTAACCCTGTATGTTTTGAAGGGTGGGAGGAAACTGGAGCACCTGGGGAAAACCCACGCAGACCTGGGAAGAACGCACAAACTCCTTACAGGCAGCGCTAGATTCGAGCCCAGGCCACTGGTACTGCAATTTTCTGGATATCCATCCCGTAGGATGATGACGATTGCTCCTTTCAGACAGTTTGTGGGCTCTATACCCCACTTCTCAGAAAGGAACAGCATGTGCGTGAATGGATTTAGGTGAGTAGGGGGTTGCCCAAGTCCAGACCCACCCTCTCGACATCCCATTCTGGATCCAGCGGTATGGTGAGGTCCAAGACAGCTGGGGAGGGGGGGGGGGGAAGTTCATGGCAGTGAATGGACAGACCAAGCTTCGATGCAAGGGATGCCCTTTCCGCGCTTCACAGCACGTGTTTGCTAGTTGGCTGTCGACTCCACGAGAGGGTTCGCCCACCCTTTGACAGGTTTTGATTTTCATCCTGCAGGGTGTGTAGCCACCCTCCTCACCAGGAAAGCCTGGTGTGGGGGGCGATTTAATCACCGACTGTGCGACACGAAATACTGGGTTACATGGTATGAGTTGCACTCAGACGAGCGACCTGTAATAGTGTTTCGCTAACCGCTACACTAATGGTGCCACGCATTAATTTAATTCCAATTAATCTCGTGAAATATTATTTTCTTTGTTAAGTGGAACTGGGTCCCATTTTAAAAACATTTTAAGATTGAGGAATAAATATTGAACAACAATCAGGGAAAATACTCTTGTACAGAGATCTGTGTTTACTTGGGCAGCTTTAATCTTCTCTATTAAAGATAATGTCATTAGCAAAACTTGCTGCCTCAGAAATAAATGAAGTACCAGCCTCCTTCAAACCCCAGCAAGAACCTTGGACTCCATGCTCAGATTTGAGAGAAAGTACATCTTCTGAGGTCCAGCAAACTCCCTACAATTAAGGTAGAAGATTCAAAACTCACTCCACGACAAGGTGAACTATGCCCCGCTAACGTAATTGTACGTCCGTCCACTAGTTATCCAAATGCAGGTTCAACGAAACTGGAGCTGACAGCCAACTCTGCATGCAAACTGCTCATACCATACCAACCGTTGTAACGGCATTGATTTACTGCAGCTTATGTACAAATAAAGAATACACTCACCTGTTTCTTTCAGCACACCGTGAAGTCGACTTTCTTTGATCACTCACTGGATACAACACTGCATTCTTCAACTCTGCCCTTCCCATTGGCTCACTGCCACACAGGTGATCCTGACACTCTCTCTCTCCTCCTGCATCTGAGATCCATCACCCATATACTGACACTTAATGCGCCCATGCCTGTGTGTCATTACCCCCGCGCCTCGCGTCACTTATAGCATCAGCAGCGGCCGGCAGCAATACCGATGGAGGTAACTCAACTATTTATTTAAGAATTATTTACTTATTTTAATGTTTTGTATACAAATACTGCACAAAGGTATCATTTGCACGTGTGGAGAGCATTCTGACTGGTGGCATCACTGACTGGTATGGAGGTGACAATGCACAGTGTAGGAAAAGACTACAGAGAGTTGTGAACGTGGCCAGTGCCATCATGGGTAAAAGTTTTCATTCTATTAAGGAGATCTACAAGTGGCAGTGCCTCAGGAAAGCAGCATCGATCATCAAGGACCCTCACCAACCAGGCCTCGTCGACTTCTCGTTCCTACCATCAGGAAGTAGATTATAGAAGCTTGAAGACAAACTGCCTACGGTACAAAAACAGCTTCTTCCCCTCTGCCATCAGATAATCCGAATGGACAATGAACCACAGACGCTCCTTCACTTGCTCATCTTTTTGCTTGAATTTATATTTTTAAAAAAGTGTAATGCATAGAAATTTTGCATCTGTAATAGTTGCTGTAAACACCAAATTTCATGCCATGTTCATGATCAATAAATTCCGATTCTAATTCTGCAGTGTGTCGCTCCAAGGAACAGAGAACATGGTTTCGTCGAGTTGTACTTGTACAATCGGATGACACGTGAACTTGAACTTGCAAAGTAATAGGTAGTAAGTCCAATGGGTGCAGTTCAAGTCCGAACACTTACCATGCTGCAACGGTGAACGCATTAGAAGGGTCACGCACGGGAATTTGACAAGGCATGGATGATCCCTTGTTTGAAGGAAAATTTGATGGAACAGTGTAGGATTGTTGAGTCAGAATGAGAGGGGACAGAGGATTAAAAGTGGCAGGTAAGTAGAAGGCAACAGTTTCTGAGCCTCTGAGTGCAGCTTGAGTAGTCAACTGCTGTAAACCAAGCCCCAGTTTCCCAGGAATTGTGTACCATTCTTCTTCCACCCTCTCCCACTCACACCCCCATGCAACGCTCATCACTCAACCAATCCCAAAGGGGTAAGTTTAAGAAACTAAGGCAGTGGTTCTCAACCTTTTTCTTTTGTTACGAGCCCAAAGGACCCCAAAACCCAGCAGCAACAGACATTTACCAAGACAAGTGGCTTTCAAAACAAAAGTTATTTTTAATCAACTTCAAACATGAAAATAGAATCAAAGATTAACTTAACTCTATACTTAACTAACCCAAATTAAACCCCTTCTAATTCTAAGCGCACATGTATTTAATGTGTGTGTAAATTCAAGAAAAGTTATTTGGTTCACAGTTCAATCTCACTTCTCCTTCTTCCAAGTTCTCTGGTTGCAGGCAATCACATACTGTGCACAGAATTTAACATGTATAAAGTTCACCAGGCTTGGTGCTTGAAAGGTAACTGTTTACCGCTCAGGTAGGTTCTTGTAGGGTTTGCAGAGAGAGATGGTTGTTGCTCCAGGATTTCCGCAACTGAGGTACCACCACTAGTCACCTCAGGGCCTCGCTGATGTGATGAAACTTGCCCCATCAGGGTTTTTCAGATGGTAACCTCTTCAAGCTACCACAGAGTTCCATTCCTTCCTCTATTTCAAGAGAAACATCAGACAGATAGCACTTCTAGCCATCTACTGCTCGGGAACTTGCTTTCATCAGTTTCAAACAGTTTTCCCTGGATTGCACTTTTCAGTTACTTGTCAGTGTCCCACACATTGACTGACTAACTGAGCTGTTAACTCAACACTCTCTCTTTTCCAACTGAAACTCCAAAGAGAGCATGTGACTCATGTCTTCCAAAACCCCCACCTTCCTGAGCAAAACAACGGGGGTTCGTTCTTCTGTTTCCATCTGTTGTTACAAAATTCAGGAGTGACCTATGATGTCAGCTCAATTAACACCAACTTGTGAAAGTTGCTTACAATTCTCCAGAGATCCTGCAATGTGAATTCTTCAGTCTTTCAAATAAGATCAGTTTTAAAATGTGTGTATGTATGTGACTTACTCTAAATCTTATAAATTCTCCCCAAATATTAATATTGGTACACTTTCCATTCACATCCCACTCTAAGTAATCTCTATGCCATCAGTGCTCTGTGATTAATAAGGGATTGCTTAAGGTGGGATGGGAAGGGAAGGTTGAGGTCTAGACACAATTGTTACTGAAATATTTTGATTGAGGAAAATTGTCACTGGCCCATTTCCTTTGGAGTTCTGAAACCGTGCACATAACGAGTCAACGAGGTACAATTAAAAAAGTGGTCTTCAACCTTTTTCTTTCCACCCACAGACCACCTTAAGGAATCCCTTACCAAGCACAGAAACATCATTGCCATTGGGATTCCTTAAGGTGGTACGAGAGTGGAAAGCAAAAGGCTGAGAACCACTGAACTAGGGGAAATATTTAAATTAGATTGATATAGATTGTAGGTTTATATAGGCTGGCACAACATCATGGGCTGAAGGGCCTGTAATGTTCTATGTTCAGTTTGAGAACTGAGAAGCAACTTTTTCACACAATGGGTGATGGGTATATGGAGCAATGTTCCATTGCAAGTTGGGTACCATTACATTTATTCGACATTTCGACAGGTACCTAGATCGGGAATGAAGAGAGGGATAAATGCCAGCAAATGGAACTTGTATAGGTCGACAACTTGGTTGGCCGAGGTGAGTGGGCTGAATTGCCACTTGCATGCTGCACACCTATGGCTCGAGGAGCTGAGGTAACAGTTCGTCCACTAGAACCACACCCAAGTGTCAATTCAGTACACTGACCCTCCTCAGAGAATGCCACTCATTCAGAGTTCAACCCAGTCAAGTTCATTGGGTAAGAATCAGAAGAACGCTGCTTCGGCGGGTGGTACTGCTGCAATCGGATGACAAACCCGTGCCCTCATAGTGAAACTCAGTTAAGCTCCTGTATCAGATGAGATTTGCTCACTAAATGTTATTATGCCAGTGGGTATGGCCAAGAATGCTCTTAATGTAGCTAATTTAATGGTTTATAAGCAGAAAAATGTTGCTCTCAGCCAATTTTTGTTAAGCTACATCTATCGTGATTTCTGCGTTACAATGACATTTATAATCGCTAGAGTTGATCAGAGGTAAGATGATTCAGTAGTTTGCTTTGAGCCACATGCGATCAATAAGTCTTTGCACTGAACTAAAACACAATCCATATTCTCCAAAGTGATTATCTTCCATGTAAGATAAGGTTCATTAATGGTAGGGCCTGAGGAAAAAACACAGATTTGTTTCATCTTTAACAAAGTTGCCCTGTGGAAACATACTTCAACAGCACGTGACATCAGGAGTGGGATAATATAGCAAGTTGAAACTTGCTTGTGGTTAGGCTCATTCATGGGGTTCTCCGCTTCAGAGAAGGATGATCAAGTATTTGGGTCAAGAGTTACATTTAAACAGTGTCTTGAGAAAACTTTCAGTTTTTAGATGCAAGTACAACCAATAATCTGACCTCTGGTCAGACCACACTGACTCGACAATCAAGAAGGCGCACCAAAGGTTAAAGAAATTCAGCATGTCCCCAATGCCTCTTTCCAATTTGTTCTAGATTCACCATGGAAAGTATCCTGTTGGGATGAGTCCCAGCCTGTACGACTCTGGCCAAGACTTCAAGAAACCACAGAGAGTGGTGAACACAGTTCAGGCCATTACACGAACACCTCTCCCCTCCGTCAACTCTGTCTAAACTTCCCGCTGTCTCAGGAAAGTAACCAATATATTAAAAGATCCATCCTACCATGGTCGCCTTTCCCCTCCCCTCTCACCAGGCAGAAGATACATGAGTTTGAAAACTCAAACCACCAGATTTAAGGACAGTTTATTCCCTGCTGTTAACAGTCCATTGAATGGGCCTCTGTCATTAGAAAAATGTGTAACACCACATTCTGTACTTTTGTTTTATTTTGCACTAGAAAAAAATAAACGGGCAGACTATTTTCTAACTGAAGAGCAAATTAAAAATACCCAGATGCAAAGGGACTTTGCAGGTTGAGTCAGTGGTGAAGAAGGCAAATGCAAAGCTGCATTCGTTACAAGGGGAATAGAATACAAGAGCAGGGATGTGATGTTGAGGCTTTATAAGACATTGGTGAGTCATCACTTGGAGTATTGTGGGCAGTTTTGCGATCCTCATTGAAGAAACAATGTGGTGACATTGGAGAGGGTTCAGAGGAGGTTCACAAAGATGATTCCAAGAATGAAAGGGTTACCATATGACAAGCATTTGACAACTCTTTGCATGCACTCTTTGGAATTTAGGAGAATGAGGAAAGGGGTGGAGGAAGATCTCATTAAAAATTTTGAATGTGGAAATGCAAGGCCAGAGTTGATGTAGGAAGGTTGTTTCCCATGATAGGAGAGTCTAGGACAAGAGGGCACAATGTCAGGATTGGAGAGCATCCTCCTACAACATAGAACATTACAGCACAGTACAGGGCCTTTGGCCCTCGATGTTGTGCTGACCTGCATATTCCTACCAAAAAATACTAAACCCTTCTTACCTGATAACCTTTTATTTTTCTTCCATTCATGTGCCTGTCTAAGAGTCTCTTAAATGCCCCTAATGTTTCAGCCTCCACCATCACCCTGGCAAGGCATTCCAGGCACTCTCAACTCTCTGTAAAAAAAACTTCCCTCCCTTCACTTTGTACAGATGCCCTCTGGCATCTATTCCACCCTGGGAAAAAGGCACTAGCTGAACACCCTATCTATGTCTCTCAGAATCTTGTAGACCTTTATTAAGTCTCTTCTACACCACTAAGAGAAAAAGTCCTAGCTCCTGCTAACTTTGCTTCATAAGACTTATTTTCCAATCCAGCAAACATCCTGGTAAATTTCTCTAGAACTGAACACAATATATTCAGTGTTGTCTCATCAGAGATATATAAAGCTACAACATTACCTCTCAACGCTTGTACTCAATCCCCCAACTAATGAAGTCCAGCTTCCAATAGCCCTGTGCTACAGCCTTGAGAGATGCGTGGATTTGGACCCCAATGTCCCTCTGTTCCTCCACACTGTTAAGCATCCGAACATTAACCCTGTACTCAGTTTTCTGTTATGACCTTCCAAAATGCATCACCTCACACTTTACAGATTGAACTCCATCTGCCCCTTTTTTGCCCATTTCTGCACCCTGTCTATATCCTTTTGTAACCTATGACAACCTTCAGCACCATCACAGCACCTGATAACCTGAATATGCCTGAGTGTCTAATCTTGGAAGCTAAGCAGGCTCAGGATTGGTCAGTACTTGGAGGGGAGACCGCCTGGGATTCAGCGAGGGGCACTGGGCAAAGTGGCCACCCACTGTCTGCCTTATGGTAGACGAAAGTTAAAAGATTTCATGTATGTTACATTCTAAATGTAATATTATATGACAATAATGGTACTTTTACCTTTATCCACAAACTTACTTACCCATCCTTCCACTTCTTCATCGAGGTCATTTATAAAAATCACGAAGGGAAGGTGTCCCAGAACAGATCCCTGCGGGACTCCACTTGTCACCGGCCTCCAGGCAGAATACATTCCTTCCACTACTACTCTCTGCTTTCTACCTGCAAGACCATTTTTAATCCACACAACCAAGGTGCCATGGATCCCCAGCCTCATGACTTTCTGAACAAGTCTATCATGGGGAACCTTGTCAAATTCCTTACTAAAATCCATATAGATCACATCTACCACCCTATCCTCGTCAATTTCTTTTGTTATCTCCTCAAAAAACTTAATTAGGCTCGTTAGGCACGATCTTCCCTTCAAAAACTACGCTGACTATCCTTGAGTAGACTGGAATTCTCCAAATCCTCATAGATCCTATCCTTAAGAATCCTCTCCAATAGTTTACACACCACTGACACCGGTCTAAAAATCTCAGAATTCTCCCTATTACCTTTTTTAAACAAGGGGACCACATTTGCCATTCTCCAATCGTCCGACACCTCCCCTGCAGCAAAAGAAGACTCAAAGATCATAGCTACTGCCCCAGCTATCTCTCCCCTTCGTTCCCAAAGCAACCTGGTGTATATAGCATCCAGAACCGGGTATTTATCAATCTTAATATTTTTAAGAAGACGCAATACTTCCTCTTCCTTAATCTCAACATCTTCCAGCACACAAGCATGTTCTATTCTCACCTCACCCTGATCAAGGTCCAAGATCAAGAACAGAGATGCCGAGGAATTTGTAACACCAGAGGGTGGTAAATCTGTGGGAATTGTTGCCACTGGCAGTTGTGGAGGCCAGATCATTGGGTGTATTTAAGACAGAGATTGATAGGTTCTTGATTAACCAGGGCATTAAATGTTATGGGGAGAAGGCCAGGCAGTGGGGCTGAGTGGGAAAATTGATCAATTCATGATTAAATGGTGGGGCAGTCTCGATGGGCTGAATGGCCTATTTCGACTCCTATGGTCTTATCAGATTCAGAAAAAAAACATATGCTGATGTCTGTAAATTATTTAAAAATGTCAAAGCAGCTTTTCAAATTCAAGCACAACTCAGCTTACTTGAATATAAAGATAATCCCAGCATTGACATAGAGGATGGATCCATTCCACCTTGCACAATCGACTGGGCTGGAAGTTTTTCAGTCTCTACACGACTGCAGTTAATGAGAGGTGCAGGGGGTGATGTGTGCCTGCTGCTCACAGTGTATCTGCTGCCTGGCTTTCAATCTCAGGGTCAGTAGAAAAACATGTTCCTGTGGTCAAGGCATCAATAATTATTTTACCAATGGTGCTGAAAGGGCTTGTCAATAAAATGATGCACCTAAGGACTTCAGCCACTGTTGAAGGATGCTTGGCCACTTATATTGATTGCCACTGCCAGTGGCTTTATTGTGTTGGTGGATAAACTGGGGGAGAGGAGCTTCCCTTTGGCCATGATACCAAGCTGAGTAACCTTAGGTAAAAAAAAAGGAATCTACCCAGAGGGAGGCCATGGATTGAGGGTGAAAGGTGAGATGCCTAAAGGGAATATTATGTGGGACTTCTTCATGAAGGGAGCGATGGGAGTGTGGAATGAGCTTCTGTCTGAAATGGTGAATGCAGGCTCAATTTTGACATTTTAGAATAATTTGGACAAGGTACATGGATGCGAGAGGTATGGTCTGGGTGGACTTCAGTGGGAAAAGGCAGAATAATGATCCAGCATGAACTAGATGGGCCGAAGGGGCTGTTTCGGTGCTGTAATATCCTATGGTTCTATGAGGAGGAGGGAAGAGTAAAAGGTGTAAGAACAGAGAGGAAAGGGAGGGGATGAGGAAGTGGAAGGAGGAAGATTAGATCAGATCGCTGCGACTGGAAAATGGCACTTGATGCTTCAGATGGACGGTTCCAGGAAAGAGCCAGTGCTGAGGGGGAATAAGAAAGTGGCGCCTCTACAAGTAACTGATGCCTGTACGTCACCTGCGGAAACGCGGGCAACAAAGTAACAAGGTGCATGTTTCATCACACGGGTGTGATTCGTTTTGCAAAACTTTGAAATTTCATGCCTGCCACACAAAGCACTACACAATATGCACATTAGTTTCCAGCCTCCTGCATTCAACTCTTGTGCAATGAGAGTTTCAGCATGGCTCGTGAGCACCAAGGACCTGGGTTCATATTGGCACTGTTTGTAAGTGCCTGTGTGGGTTTCCTCCAGGTGCTCCAGTTTGCTCCCACCCACAAAACGTATGGGGTTATTTGGACAGCATGGGATCATGGCTGGAAGGGCCTGTTACCATGCTGTCGGTCTAAATTTAAATTTGAAATCCAGTCTGACAAAACATTTCAGTCATTGGGCTGGATATCTTAAAAGGAGAGGCTTTAAAGAAAAGAGGAGAGAGAAGTTGGGAGATAGAAGTGGTCATTGTGCAGCACCCTCACTCAGTCTGTCAGTATCTTTCAGCGACTGCCTTAATTACCAGGAAAATGAACAGGTCGAAGAGGCTACGCAATGCATTAAGGTGGCAAAGTTAGTGAAGTTGTTCCTGGGATGCTGCTGTGGCCCAGGTTTGAATCTGGGAGTGTCTGTAAAGAGTTGTATGTTCTCCCCTGTGACTGTGGCCCAGGTTTGAATCTGGCACTGTCTGTAAAGAGTTTGTATGTTCTCCCCTGTGTATGCGTGGGTTTTCCCAGATTTCCTCAAACCGTTCAAAATGTACAGGGTTGTAGGTTAATTTGGGTTAAAGAAGATCATCCTTGTGGGTTTTTATTTGTTTAAGAATAATGGTGATCAAACTCAGGTGTTTAAAATGATGAGATGAGGACGTAGAAACTTCTTCCTCTTGAGGGGAAGGAAGTTTTAAGAAGCAAACAGGCCATGACCTTCAGGTTTTGCCAAGGTAATTTAGAAACAATATCTTGAAGCGTATTTTCACAAAGAGGATGGGAAGCCAAACCTGCCTTTTCTGGCAAATGAAAAAAATAAAAACACCACAGGTGCCAGAAATTGAAAATAAAAACATAAAGTAATGGAACATTCAGCAAGTCAGGCTAAATCTATGGCAATACACCAAAGCAGCCACAATAACTTCCCGTCAACAATTTTCACACTTACCTTCCGGAGTGGCTGTTCACACGGGAAGGATGTTTACACTAAATACATGAGTTGCAGTAATTTTGTTGGCTGGACGTGGGTCAAAGTCGACCGTGACGTAGACTATGCACGTGACATACAGCGTCACGGCATCGACATTGTCTTATTCATTTAGCCCACTGTTGCAGACCGTCTGCAGTTCAGTTTAGACTGCGGGAAGTCCGCAAAATTGTCTAGGGGTGCCGCAGGAAACATTTTGGAATGGGAATGAGTCACTCATTTCCATTCCGAACCTTTCATACAGCCTGCATTGCAGGAAATTGCACAAATTTCTCATTACACAGAGGCTGAGTAAAAACTATAAATGTTTCAGGTTGAAGCAAATACAGAAAATGCTGGAGAAACTCACACAGCATCCATGAGAGCAAAGGTGTATAACCAGCAATGCAGGCCTGAGCCCTTCATGAATGTAAGCTTCAGATTTGAAGTTTAGGTCTTGTTATGAGCCCAGTGGACCCCAAAACCCAGCAGCAAGAGATATTCATCAGGACAAATGGTTACTTAAACAAAAGTTGCTTTTAATTATCTTTAAACATGAAAACAGAATCACACTTTAACTTATCACTATTAACTTAACTAACCGAACTCAACCCCCTTCTAATTCTAAGTGCACGTGCATGTAATGTGTGTGTAAGTTCAGAAAAGTTCTTTGATTCACAGTCCAATCTCATTTCTCATTCCTCCAAGTTCACTGGTTGCAGGCAATTCTTATACTGTGCACAGAATTTAACATTTATAATGTTCACCAGAGTTTGGTGCTTGAAAGATAAATGGTTACCACTCAGGAAGGTTCTTGTTGGTTTTCAGAGAAAGATTTGTTGTACACTGGACACCCACAACTGATTCCTTGTAAGCAGCCACTTCAGTGTCTTTCCAAAGAAACTTGCCCCTCCAGATGATAACCTCTTTCTTTCAGGTCACCACAGAGTTCCTTTTTGTTTCTCTTGTATCAAGTGAAACATTAGACAGCCGGTCCTCTCCTCTTGGATGAACCACAAGGGCTTTGACCAGGCTGAACTAAGCACTCACAACCTGTCTTCCAAATGGGGTTTTCCACAAACTTGCCAGCTTGTCCTGTTCCAGTCCCAGTTGCTGCTGCCAACTGTAATAACTGCAGAACTGATCTCTCTCTCTCTCTCTCTCTCCCTCTGAGAGAAAGCCTATTTGACTCTCTGCTTGCAAAACCATCTTAGAACAGCAAGTTCCACTGCAGACAGTCTGCGGCTCCAACATGTTCTTTCATCTGTTTCATTTTTATAAACAACAATCCATTAGTGAAGCCTCTTGGGTAGTTTCCAAAGCTTCTGCAAAGTCTGTTGGCCCTGACATGTCTAGCATGGGTCAGAGGTCCAGTATTTTAAATAAGATCTGTTTTAAAGTGTTTGTATGTAACCTACACTAAAAACCCTGCCCCAATTTATCTCCCAAAAACATAGCTATATTCTGTCACAGTGTAACATCAGATGAAAGGGCTTCAACCTAAAACGTTAACTCTGTTTCTCTCCCCACTCACTCAAGAGGCCTGATTCACTGAGAATTTCGTTAAGTCATGGAATCATAGAGTGACGCAACGGGCCCTTTGGCCAAACTTGCCCACTTTGACAAAAATGTCCTACTCACATTAACCTGCCTGCATTTGGCCCATATCCCTCCAAACCATCTTATAAATGTTTCTTAAATGCTGCAATAGTACCTGTCTCAACCCCCTCCTCTGGCAGCCTATTCCATACACCCACCACCCTCTGGATAATAGTTATCACTCAGGTTCCTGTTAAATCTCTCCCCCTCACCTTAATATGTCCTCTGGTTATCGATTCCCCTCTCTAGGCAAGAAAATCTGTGTTCTCCCAATCTATTCCCCTCATGATTTTGTAATCTCTATGAGACCTCCCCTCATCCTCCTGCACTCTAAGGAGTAAAACCCTACCTGCTCAACCTCTCTCAATAGCTTCTAGCATCATTTCTTCTTATCTGCCTTGTCTTATGACTGGAGACAAAACAGAAATGGTATAGATCTTGGTTTGATGATGGGTGTTAAGGGGACCATAGATGCAGACCAATGCACGATGTCTCACACCAGGCCATGGGCTGCCGACAAATGGTTTCTGTGATCAGGTACTGGGACCGGGATTTGTGAGGGTGCCGATGGTGGGCAGGGCTCCTGAAGGGTCTGAGGTCCTGACACCTTCTTCTTTTTGAATATTTTATTTCAAAATTTTAGATCATACGTGTATTCAAATCCAAAATTAATAAATATTAATACATAAGTATACAAATTAATACTGCATGATGGTTGTAACCCAAACCCTCCAAACACCTCTCCCCACCCACCCAAAAGACCCCAAAAAAAGTGCGTGAAAAGAGAAAAAAAGATAGAGTGGAAAAAATGGGAAAGGTGGCTGAAAAGCATTGTTCACTCCAAGGATTTCAATTCATTATTTAACTAGTCTTCTTCTTTGGAGAAGGTTAACGTTGCCTCGAGGACTGGAAGAAACTCAACTAAAGATTTACACCTGAGATCTGTAAATATAGTCTTCATATTTACAGAAATATGTCATACTTATTCCTTAGGTTGCAAGTAATTTTCTCAAGGGGGCACAGCGAGGCATTTCTGCATTACAACATGTCCTACCTAGATGGGAGTCTGACTTCCAAGTAACTGCAATACACTTTCTGGCCACTGCCAATGCAATTTTTACAAATTCAACTTGATATTTAGATCATTTCAATTTGAATCTTATCCTCATTATATTTCCCAGTAAAAACAATTCTGGGTTTTATGGAAATGAAATTCCAATCATCTGTTCTTAAAAAAATTCCTAAATCCACCCAAAAAGGTCTCACTTTGGAACATGACCAAGCCGAAGGTGAGAAAGTTTCCATCTCCTCGTCACATCTAAAACATTTATCTGATCAGTCTGACCTTAACTTATTTAATTTCTGTGGCGTGATGCAAAAATATTGTATTGCCTTTCATTCATTGTCCTCATATAAATCAGACCAGTTTTGCTCATCAATACTTTAAGACTGATTCCCATCTCTGTCTAGACTTATGAACCCCCTGTTTAGGGGCTCCCGTTTGAAGTAAGAAATACATTGCCAAAGTGAATTTCTTTGTATTTCCCTTTCAAATTAGAGTCCTCACATTACGACACATCCTGACAGCTTCTTAATCTTCTCCCTCTCTTTTGTTTAGACACTTGCTGACATTTTTCAACAACTCGATGAAGGGTTCAAGCCCAAAATGTCAGTAACCTATTTTTATCTTTGCTACATAAAGGACAGTTTGACCTCCTGTTTGTCCAGCATTTTTTTTTTACTTTTTAGCTTCTTAATCTCCTCTACTATATTGACGACATTCACCGGGAGAGTTGCTTAAATAGGATTCAAAGAATTACAGAGGATCCTTTCCATCTAGCACACAGTATCTTTGACCCACTACCATCGGGAAGGAGGTGCAGAAGCATCAAAATCAGGACCGCCAGGCTGGCAAATAGTATCTTCCTCGCAGGCTGCGAGATTGATGAATAGTGTCCTATAACTGAGTAATTCATTCCAAAATATTTATATATATTTATTTTAAATTATGTCTTTCCCTATATATGTGATTGTAAGTTCTGTGTACACTGTGGTCTTGAGAAACACTGTTTCATCGGGCTGTGTATGATAATAAATTTGAACTTTAATTGTATTGGGGGTTTGGAACCGGGGTTGAGGAGAGTGACGAACGTGAGGAGAGTGACGGACATGAGGAGAGTGAAGCACTGGTTCACTACTGGAATGGACAGGAGGCCGTGCAGCTATAGGTGGGATACATAAACACTCGACGTCTCCGAGGGGACTCTCTTTGGCTTTTTCTCGTCTTGACAGTGGTGTTAGAATAGTGACTCTTTGCGTGAGTTCGCAGGCCAGGTTAAAATAAATAAGTTTTGCATATTTATGTATATAAACATAAAACATTACAGCACACTACAGGGCCTTTGGTCAATAATGTGGTGCCAACCCTAGATAAACCTACTCAAAAAACGAAGATCAGAGAAAGCAGCAATGCCTGAAGCAGATGTTACGAGACAGCAACAGGATCTTGAGCCACCAAAAAGGGAGGCGTAGTCACCTGCAAATGATTGGAAGGGAAATAAAATGCCTTAACTAGGAGCAGAAAATCTTCAAGAAGTGGCTTCTCTAAGCTGAAATTTTAAGACAAGTGGTAATTATAGCCTTTCTCAGGTTTCCTAATGAAAAATGGGACGACGAAGGGCAATGAGACATCTGTCAAACCACTATTTGATCACACTTCATAAAATTAAAAGTCTTGTCTTTGAGTAAGTGTTTAATTCACCACTTTTAGCATACTCAGCTTCCCCCTACTTCCTTCCTGTACACTCTCCATACTTTCCTCTTCTAAATATTAAATGCTTTGGCAGAAGTCCTCCCCTTGTGCTGGAGAACTTCAATGTGCTTGAGAAACTACAAAATTATGATGCGTATGGGCAGAGTAAATGCAAGTAAGCTGAAGGTGGGGTAAGATACAATCCAGAGGGCACAGGTTAAGGACAAAAGGGGAGATGTTTAGGGGGAACATGAGGGGGATTTCTTCACATGGAGAGAGGTGGGAGTGTGGAACGAGCTGCCAGCTGAAGTGGTGAATGGGGTCAATTTTAACATTTAAGAAAAAATTGAACAGGTACATGGATGGGAGGAGAATGGAAGGGTGTGTGCAGATCAGTGGGATCAGGCAGAAAAATAATTCAGCACAAACTCTAAATATAGGCCCGAGGGGGGGTGTGTGTGTGTGTGTGTGTGTGTGTGTGTGTGTGTGTGTGTGTGTGTGTGTGTGTGTGTGTGTGTGTGTGTGTGTGTGTGTGAGAGAGTGTGCATGTCTTTGTATATATATTTATTGTGAATTAAATTTATTTTGAAATTGAAGAAAAGCCTCAACTTAATAAGTCAACTAGAAAAAATGAGATGCAAAGTAGTGACAAAAGCCATTTGTCAGACACCACACAACAATAATCAGTGCTCTCCCATTGCACCTGATCTGCAGGTTAGAAGTCATGAGGAAGGGTCCAATGGGCTCTGTGGGAAGCATTTCCCCTTGTCTGTAGGTGTGGAGCAAATGTGTAAAAACAGAACTGCTGGGGGAACTCAGCAGGTCTCGCAGCGTCCATAGGAGGTGAAGATCTCTAACTGACGTTTGGGGCCGGAGCCCTTCCTTAAGTATGAGTAAAATCAGGCAGGCATCTGAATTAAACGAAAGGGCATGGGGAAGAGAACAGACCAACAGACGAAAGGTGTGAATCAGATATGGAGAGGAAGCCAGGAGAGAGGAAAGGTGAGAAATGATTGGTGGGGGGAACGACTGTTTTTGACTGTGAACGCAGAGCTGGGGTAAAAGGATACAGGATAAAAGAGGTGTAAACGAGAAGACCAAGAGAAAAGGAGGCATAGAGAAAGATGGGGAGGAGGGGTTGCGTCAAAAGAAACCAGAGAAGACAATGTTAATATAGTGTGTGCATGGGGAGAGGGGTCAATAGTGTCTTACTGGCCTCAGACCTTCTTGCCCATTATGAGTGAATTCCCCTGCAGAAAATACCACGCGCATAACAATGAGGTGTAACCACCAGTCCTCGAGGATAAAACAAGGACCTTCATGAAGTTCCAAAGAGCAAATCTTTTTACAAAATATGGAACTCCATTGAAAACACAGCAGAGGTGTTAGAATCCATGGCGGCGGAGCTGGGGGGGGGGGGGGGGTAGTGTTGTGTGGAGAGTTGATGGGAATGTCGAATGTCAGGAGTATAAAATAGGTGATTCCAGGGTCTGTGGGCTGAAGGGTCTGTTCCCATGACATTACTTCTTATTCACTCCCATTCGATCAAATTCCACTGAATTCAACTGGTCATCTTGGTCAGAATGGAGGAATGGGCTGAAGGGTCTGTTCCCGTGACATTACTTCCTATTCACTCCCATTCGATCGAATTCCACTGAATTCAACTGGTCATCTTGGTCAGCATGGAGGAGACGGGTTGAAGGGTCTGTTCCCGTGACATTACTTATTCACTCCCATTCGATAGAATTCCACTGAATTCAACTGGTCATCTTGGTCAGCATGGAGGAGATGGGCTGAAGGGTCTGTTCCATGATATGCAGCTCTATCATGAGGCAGGTAATAGTAAAATTGCCATCCAACCAATTGGAGGTTCCTGGTAATTCATATCTGGAGGATGATGTTTGCCATACTCTCAGGAAACTAACGGGGGGCTTAGTTCTCACTGCCCTTTAAACTCACAAGGTTAATTTAAACAGTTACTATAAAGCTGTGAAACACCTTTAAAACAGTGAAATTAAATGTGTTGGGGGGGGGGTGGAATTAACATCCAATACTCCAGAAAATCTGAACAAAAGCCCCAACAAAGTCACGAACATACTGGATTATCTGAAGGCAGCACTCCACTATAGAATATTACAGCACAGAAAACTCACACTCTCTGTGTGAAGAAGTTCCCCCTAATGTCCCCCTGAACTTTTCCCCTTTCACCCTTAACCTATGTCCTCTGATTTGTATCTCACCTACCCTCAGTGGAAAAAGCCTGCTTGCATTTACACTATCTGTACCCATCATAATTTTGTCTACCTCCCTCAAATCTCTCCTCATTCTTCTACGCTCCAGGCAATAAAGTCCTAACCTGTTTAACCTTTCCCTGTGACTGAGTTCTTGAAGTCCGGGCAACATCCTAGTAAATCTTCTCTGCCCTCTTTCAATTTTATTGATAATCTTCCTGTAGTTAGGTGATCAAAACTATACACAATGCTCCAAATTTGGCCTCACCAATGTTTTATCCAACTCTGCCATAACATCCCAACTCTTAAATGCTTGTTTGTACATTTGAGTACAATTACCCAATGGTCTTACTGTGGATGAGTTATCACAGCCCTGAATCCCAAGTTTCAACATCCATTTTCTGGTGGACTCTTATTTCGCCTGTCAGTGCAATGGGTGGCTCTGTCCTCCTTGCCACCACTCACGCTTTTCACTTCATGTTCTGATCTTTGCTCTTCCAAAATGGCTGAACATTCAGAACGTTACCGGTCTTTTCCATTCCCCCCTGCCCCCACCACCCCTCCTGGGTTCGGTCTTGTTACTCTAATATATAATTTCCACAAAAGTGCATCAACAGATTTCACAGATTGCACAACACACAGCAGGCTGTGAAGAGATGTGTGGGTTAATGATATCCTGGAGGCTGTTTTGCTGAAAGTAAGATGCATTCTGTTGCTGGTAGAAAAGCAGAGAAGATGTTCACAAAACATTCAAGAGAGGCTGGCCGGTCGCCTCAATAGAACCACCATCTCCACCTGCAGTTTCATTCAATCACATCGGGGAAGTACATCAATTCACGAACATTCCTGAGTTCATGTGGGGTTCCTCCAGGTGCTTTGGTTTCCTCCCACGTTCCCAAGATGAATGGAATCAGTTGGTTAACTAGGCATGTGGGCGTAATTGGCGCAAGCCTGTGGGCCGGAAGGGCTTGTTACCATGCTGTATATCCAAATTAAATTAAAATAAAATAAAATAACATTAATGAGCAGCAGTAGACCATCCAACCCTTTGAGCCTGCCCCAATTTTCATGACGGTCCTTCTATCTCAGTCTTTTTTTTATTTCCACTCACACCCACTTTAAGTAATCCCTATGCCATTGGTGCCCTGCGATTAGGAGGGGATTGCTTAAGGTGGGATGTGGGTGGAAAGAAAAAGTTTGAAAACCATTGTTTTAATCGTACCTCATTGACTCGTTTCATAACTCCAAAGGAAATGGCCCAATGATCATTTTTCTCAAGCAAAATATTTCAGTAACAATTGGGTCTAAAGCAGTGATTCTCAACCTTCCCTTCCTACCCACATCCCACCTTAAGCAATCCCTTACTAATCACAGAGCACCAATGGCAGAGGGATTTCTTAAAGTGGCATGAGAGTGGAAAGAAAAAGATTGAGAACCACTGGTCTCTTTCCATCCCTTTTGCTTCCCCATCCCTTTCTCCTTTGAATGCTTTAATTTTCCGAGCACCTCTGCAATATGCCAAGAGTCCACACTTGCAGCCCACAGTAGATGTTCAATGGAAGGAAAGTGCTAACCTACTTTTGATTTCTCATTGACTCCCCATGTAACCACAGACAACTTGAAGCCAAAGGCAAGCTGAAAACCTGAAATAAAAGCAGACCCTGCAGGAACACTCGGCAGGTCAGGCAGTGTCTGTGGAAAGAGAAGCAGTTAACGTTGAGGGTCCAAAGCCTTTCATCAGAACTCCATTAACTCTGTTTCTCTCCCCAGTCTTGGTGCCTAATCTGCAGAGTCTTTCCAGTATTTACTGTTTATATCCAGAGGTTCAAAACTGGACAGTGTAGTGGTTGAAAGAAAACTTACATAGATGTTATCGTATTAAAGAAGCCTAATATCTCAGGACAAATCATAAATGCCTTATCATACAAAATCCAATACCATGACTTAAAAAGGAGATAAAAAGACATTTGGAATTCTGGTAAAGATATATTGAAGCCAAACTAAGTTTATGAGTGAAACACAGATGCCTACAGATGCTACAAAAGCTGCCAATGGAAGTCAGCAGGTGACGCAGTGTCCCTAGGAGGTAAAGATGTAGAACAGACATTTCAGGCCTGAATTCTTCTTCAAGGCTGATAAGGAGCATGTTGGAAGTGGCATAAAGAGACAGGATGCTGAAGGAGCTTTAATACCGGGAGTTCCAGAGCTTGAGTCAAAAGACAGGAGAAGCCTGTGATGGAAAGGTAAGTATCAGAGATCCGGGAGTGGTTGTATGGCTTGAGAAGGTATTATAAAGTGATGGGATCATTTGAGATTGAGGATAAGAATTTCAAATTGTTGGCAATGCTGGTCAGAAAGCAGGTTGGTGAGAATACATATCACCTTAAGTAATCCCTTCCTAATGGAGTGCCCATGGCATCCTTTGTGAATGAAAACAAAGGCTGAGAACCACTGGAATAGAGTGACGGGTGAATGCGGAGTTTTACTTCATTTTTATAGAGGGTGGGGTTTCAGAGTCTACCCAGAACAGGACTGGTATGATAGAACACTGACATCTTTCCAAAAACAAACATGTAGTTGACCAATGAAAAAAATGCACAGGTTGGGAATGTTTGTTTAAGTAAGGGAGGAAGAACTTGCATTTGTCAATCACTTTTCATGTTGCTCGATTTTAAAGCATTCTCAGCACGAAGGTAACACTGACCAGCATATCTTAATTGCCCTTGAGCTGGTGCTGGGACACCACCCTGTTGAGCTTCTCTTGCAAATACTCCCATAGTTCTGTTACAAAAGAACATCAAGCCTGCTCCACCAGCCATTAAGATCATGGCTAAACTGGCCATGGACTCAGCTCCACATTCCCGCCTTTTCCCCATAACACCCAATTTTCGAACAAAGCAAAACTCTTAAATATATTGAATGAGGCAGCCTTTCACTGATTCTTTTGCCATAGATGCACCACACTCTGGGAAAAGCAGTTTCCCCTCTTCTCCAATCTAAATCTACTGCCCCCAATCTTGAACCCTTGTCTCCTCGTTCTACTCTCACCTACCAGTGAAAGCTTCTTTTTTGTCTTGATCTTATCTCTCCCTTTCATAATGTTATATGTTTCTGTAAGATCGCCTCTCATTCTTCTGAATTCCAGCTGGTCTAGTCCCAGGTGACTCAATATCTCCTCAGAGGCTTAACCCCCTCATCTCCAGAATCAACCTGATAAATCTTATCTGCACCTTCTCTGTAAGGCAACCAGAATTGCATGCAATACTTTAGGTGCAGCCTCACCAGTCTTTGTACAGTTGCAACAGAACCTCTTTGCTCTTAAATCCAAACCCTCGAGCAATGAAGACAGACATCCTATTTGCCGTCTTGATAACCTGCCTGCACCTGCACAAACATTCTCAAGTCTCTCTACACAGCAGCGCACAACAATCTTTCATTGAACAATAATACTTGCAGTGTTTGCAGAGGGGTCTGGACCAGCTGAAAAAATAGGCTGCAAAATGGCCGATGGAATTTAATGCAGACAAGCGTGAGGGGTTGCATTTTGGAAGGACAGACCAAATGTAGGACATACGCAGTAAATGGTGGGACATTGAGGAGAGTGGCAGGACAGAAGGATCTGGGAACACAGATACATAATTCCCTAAAAGTGATGTCACAGAAAGATCGGGAGAGAGCTTTTGACACATTGGGCTGCATAGATCAATGTATTGGGATGTTTATTGGTGAGTCCAAATTTGGAATACTGAGTGCAGTTTGGGTCACCTAATTATATGAAGGATATCAATAAGATTTAAAGAGGGCAGAGAAGATTTGCAAGGATGTTGCCGAGACTTGAAGAACTGAGTTTACAGGAAAAGGTTAAACAGATTAGGACTTTATTCCCTGGAGCGTAGAAGAATGAGGGGAGATTTGAGAGAGATGTACAAAATAAGATGTGTATAGATAAAATGCAAGCAGGCTTTTTTTTTTATTGAGGTTAAGAGAGATAAAAATTTGGGGGCATAGGTTAAGGATGAAAGGGGAAAAGTTTAAAGGGAATATTTAGGGGAACTTCATGCAGAGTGTAGTGAGAGAGTGGAACGAGCTGCCAACTGAATTGGTAAATGCAAGCTCAATATTGACATTTCAGAAAAATTTAGATGAATGGGAGGAGGATAGGGATATGGTCTGAGTGCAGGTCAGTGGGACTAGGAAGAATAATAATTCGGCACAGACTAGAAGGGCTGTGTAGTGCGTCGAATGACTCAAAGACTTGTTGACTCAAAGCAAGGCTTTTATTAACAAAAGTCTGAAGCATAGTACATCGAGGTCGACCAGTCCAGACTGACCTGGGTCTAGTTAGGTGCAGCCCTCTATGGTCCGCAAGCAGGTGTGGCTACGGCTCTCAGCCAATCACTATCGCTATATACAAATATATACAGCGGTGATAGGATCCCATACTATCACAGGCTGAAGGCCTGTTTCTGTGCTGTCATGTTCATGAGTTCTCTGGTTCCAATATCTTCCAAGTGGATAGCCTGTTATTGGGTGTGAAGACCCAGTGTTAAAGAAGGAAACTATAGAAGGAAAAGAACACAAGCACCAATGATGTACGACTTGGACAGAACCAGCAGGTAGTGTTCCTTCTCAGTGATAGACGGCAGTGGTTTTGGCATGTGTGGTTGGAGTTACCCAGGTGAGTAACTGCTATGTATATTGCAGATAAGACGCGTTGCATGTAATGAGTGCTGGTGATGACAGATGGGATTGCAATCAGACAATATGCTTCATCCTGCATTACATCAAGCTTCCTGGATGCTGTTGGAACTGCACCTCATTCAGGCTAAATTATAGATGGGGAAAAAGCTTTGGAGTGTCAACAGTGGTTATATGAGAGCAGGTTTTTTTTATATATAGTTGCTGCACTAATGGAGCTGGTCCAGCTGAGCTTCTGCCCAACCATGACCCCATTATTTGTTGATCCTTATTTCACGTAAATTCTATAAGAGCGAAATTATCTCAGATATTTTGATGGTGATTTTTTTGAATTCTGTAAGGCAAGTTTCCAAGACGTGAAATGCCAGAGTGCAGGGGGCACACTGTACTTCTAACTGTGCAGCACCCCCAAAATACTGCAGTTCCAGTTTACTTATCATCTGATTGTGACAGTACAACCTGACAAAACAGCATTCCCTGGTCCATGGTGCAAAAACATGCAAACACACATATAGACGTAACACCTATATACATGTCTTAAATGCATATATTAATATTAGCAATACAGTCTTGGGGAGTTATTTCAGCAGTTCGACAGTTATTGAGCAGCGTCTCTGCCCATGGGAAGCAGCTATTCTTCAGCCCTAGTGGTTCTGGCTCTAATGCATTTTTATCTCTTCCCTGATGGGAGTAGCTGGAGAATGCTGTGTGCGGGGAGGTAGGGGTCCTCACAGATTTTGCAGGCTCTCTTCTAATAACAATGCTAGTAAATCATATCAATGAGGGGGATTGTGACAGTGAGGTGTCCTCGTGGGATTATGCCCTCAGGAGTTGTAATGCTTCTAAATTCATTCACAAGCCATGAAGATCGACTGCGAATCTCCCATCTCGAATTGTTCACAAGGAGGCGACTGATTCATGCATTCACAGCATTGGCCAGTTGGAGGATTTTAATCCTGACCATAGAGAACTCATTTCAAGATTCTTTTATTGTCCTGTAATAGTACAGAACATGTAATATTACATAAAATTGCCTTCTGCCTGCTGTAAGGCAAACAGAGTTGCCATTAGTATTGGCCTGGTGCCCCTTACAATAAGAGAAAGAGAAGCAAAAGAGAGTCCCTTCAGAGACCCTGATTTGCCTCCAGTGGTCCCACAACCTCCACAGCCTCACAGACCCCGTTCAACCGTCAGAAACCCGAGCTCCAGATCCGAACCTCCGGGAAGCTTTCAACAGGCAAAGCCCTTCGAGAACTTTTCTTGCCATCAGCCCCCTCTTGAATTCTGGCTCTGATACCTGATTCCCATGAACCAGCCTCCAACAGCCCGCAGCAAATGTGGGACCCTCAGCCGCTGAGCCCCTCACTGGTTCGCCACCATGGACACCATCCTGGAGGGTATTCTCCTCTGCTTGTCCTTCTCAACAAGGGGGTGGGAGGGGGTCATCATTCTCCTTGTTACCAGTGCCTTGCTCCGTTCAGCTGTTCTCCCAGAGCCTGCAGCCACTCATGGCCACTGTGAGCACGGGCACCACTATCCTGGACACAGATTCTGCAGTGGCAGGATTTAATTCAAACACTGTTGGCTCCTTTAAAAGTCCATTCACAGCCTGAATGGAACCAATGGCACGAGGACCATGCGGTTGAACCCTTTGGAGCAGTCCTGTCTCTCTGCTCTCCCCAGGTCTGCATGCCATGACAGCAGCTCCAGCAGGGCCATCCTTTTTTTAAAGGTGCATGATGTAAGATCTGAAGGGGACAGTATTGGTTTGGTTATACCCTTGTCCTTTTGATTGGTAGCAGTGATGCGTTTTGTGTGAGATGTGATCATCACCAGTGGGCCAAAGCATACACATCGTTGAAAAAACTTGGAGCAGTCCCTACAGATGCTGTCTGAGAGGGCCACAAAACTGGTCATATGTGGACTATATATACAAGCTCAGAGACCAGTACTGCTGGTATCAGCAAATGATTGGCTTGTTTTAATGAAACAATATGAAATTTCAGTGATATTGTGATATTAATCCTTTGAGATATAGATGCCTTAGAACATTACAACAAAGAAATAGGCCCCTTGATCCTTCTCATCAATGCAGAAGTATTATTCTGCCTTGGCCCCACTGACTTGCACCCAGTCCATATCCCTCCTCTCCATGTACCTATCCAAAATTTTCTTAATTGAGCCTGTATTCATCAATTCAGCTGGTAGTTCTATCCCAGTTCCCACCACTCTATGTGTGAAGAAGTTTCCCCTGATGTTGCCCCTAAACTTCTCCCCTTTGACCCTTAACCCATGTCCTCTGGTCTGTCTATTGCCTAACCTCAGTGGAAAACACTCATTAAAATATCGTGCCATACTGACACAGGAAGTGTGTCTGAGGTGTCTAATTACAAAACCCAAATTACAAAAAAAATGAACAAGGGATACAGCTGAGCAAAGGGAAAAGGAACACATAAGCATTTGATCTACAAGTGGATGTACAAAAGAAGGAGCTTAACTTTGCAACAAATACTTTATCCGTAAATAGTCCTCAACACAATCTTCACATAAACAGTGAAAATAGATTATTTATAAGGCAGAGAAACATAAAAGTCTGCAGGTGCTGTGATTGTAGTAAAAACACAGAAATGCTGGAGAAACTCAGCAGGTCGCACAGCATCCATAGGAGGTAAAGATAAATAACCAACATTTCAGACTTGAGACCTCCTTCAAGGTTTGAGTGAAAACCAGGCTGTCACCTGAAATCCTTGAAGAAGGGCTCAGGCCCAGAATGTCTGTTATATATCTTTACCTCCTGTGGATGCTGTAAGACCTGCTGAGTTCTGACAGCATTTCTATGTTTTTATTTGCCGAAATTAAAAAGCTGGAGAGAAGGAAAGAAAGGCTAAGGGGGAGAAGTACTGACCAACAGACAAAAGGTGATAATTAGTCAAGGCTACACAGTTCGGCAGGCAGCAACCTCCTTTGAAGAAGACCGCAGAGCCCACCTCACTGACAAAAGACAAAGGAGGAAAAACCCAACACCCAACCCCAACCCACCAATTTTCCCTTGCAACCACTGCAACCGTGCCTGCCTGTCCCGCATCGGACTTGTCAGCCACAAACGAGCCTGCAGCTGATGTGGACATTACCCCTCCATAAATCTTCGTCCACGAAGCCAAGCCAAAGAAAGAAAGAAGACAGAAGAGGAAAAAGGTGGAAATTGATCAGTGGACGAGGTGTCAGGAAGGAATTCTCTCTATTATCAGACAATGTTTTTAAAAATACATTTGGTCAAGCACTTGAATCACCAAAATATAGTAGGCTGTGGACTGACTACTGACAAGTGAGAGGACACGATGGGATGAAGGATGCATTCTGTGCTATATGATTCCAAGACTGTATAGAGTTTTCAAAATGCACCTTATTATAATACTGGCAACCCTAGGCTTGCCCACCAACAGAGAATCTAAAGTATATCTGCTGAGACATAATTGATCGATCGATAATCACGAGCGAGGTCCTGTCAGCAACAGTAGGCCTTGATCTGCCTACATTTGATCCTGATGCTTTGCTTCCCATCATTTGTTATGAAGTGCCGACATATCAGCTCTGACAGCTGTAAACAACCACACATCATTCATGCCCTTCCTCCAGTTCTGCATTTGTTGGGTCCTCAGGCACTCCTACTCTTGACAAATTTACCAGTCTTGCCCTGCTCTGAATGTGCCATGTCTGTGATGATGAAAAACTGCGAACTGCCAGAGGACTCGCTGCAAGACAGAAGGGTCAATCCTCATTAACGAGTTCACATTGAAAGACAGTTCAAAGGTTATGTTTTTCCTGCATCAAACACCATGGCATCATTAATTATTAATCCTCCAACACTTCTATTCCTAACCAAACACCCTCTATCTACTACCACTTGTCTAAAACCACACTCCATCCTCAAATACCCACCCTATAACCACACTCCATCTTTAACCACCCTGTGTCTACAACTACCCACCATCTATAACCATCCTTCATCTACAATCACCCTCCAACTATAACCACCCTGTGTCTAAAACTACCCACCATCTATAACAACCCTGTGACTACAATTACCCACCATCTATAACAACCCTCCATCTATAGCTACCCTCTCTCTACAACCACCCTCCATCTATAATACCGTTTATACAACTACCCACCATTTACAAATACCCTCCACCTATAACCACCCTGTTTCTACAACTACCCACCATCTACAAATCCCTCCACCTATAACCACCATTCATCTACAACCACCCTCCATTTATAACCACCCTCAATCTATAACCACCCTGTGTTTACAACACCCTCCTATAAGCATCCTTCATCTACAACCACCCTCCAATTATAACCACCCTGTGTCGAAAACTACCCACCATCTATAACTACCCTGTGACTAAAATTACCCACCATCTATAACAACTCTCCATCTACAGATACCCTCTCTCTACAACCACCCTCCATCTATAACCACCCTTCATCTACAACTACCCATCTGTAACAACCCTCCATTTACAACAACCCTCCATCTACAACTACCTGGCCACAACAACCCTCCTAGTCTACTGACCTGCAATCAGCCCATGATATCCCTCTCATCCACGTTCCTGTCCAAATTTTGTAAATGTCAAAATTGTGCCCAAATTCACTTCAGCTGGCAGCTTGTTCCATACTCCCACCACTCTCTGTGTGAAGATGTTTCCCCAACATGTGGGTCTTCCCCTTTAAACATTTTCCCTTTTACCCCTAACCCTTGTCCTCACCGAACCTCAGTGGAAAAAGTCTACTTGCATTTATCCATATGCCTAATAATTTTACGTTTGTATACCTATATCAAACCCCTCTTCATTCATCTGCACTCCAGGGAATAAAGTCCTAATCTGCTCAACCTATCCCTGTAGCTCAGTTCCTCAATTCCCAGCAACATCCTAATAAATCTTCTCTGAACTCTTTCACTCTTAACCATAACCATATAACCATATAACCATTTACGGAGCGGAAACAGGCCATGTTGGCCTTTCGAGTCCACACCGGTTCACTAGAACAACTCCACTAGCTCAAACCTCCCGCTCTCCGCCAATAACCCTCCAACCCCCTCTTCTCCACGTACAGATCCAACCATTATTGATATCTTCCTGTAGTTAAACTGCACACAATACTCCAAATTTGACCTCACCAATGTCTTCTACAACTCTATCATAACATCCCAACTCATGGACTCAACACTTTGACTTATGAAGGCACAGACTCTTTACAACTCTATTTACCTGCAATGCCGATTTCAGAGAATTATGTATCTGTATTTCCAGATCTCTCTGTTCCTCCACACTCCTCAGTGCCCTACTATTTGTCCTTCTAAAATACCACATCTCACATTTGCCTGCATTAAATTCCATCTACCATTTTGCAGTCCATTTTCGCAGGTGGTCCATATCCTTCTGCAGTCCTTGGAAGCCCTCCTTGCTGTCCACTACACCTCCAATCTTTGTGTCATCTGCAAACTTGCTGATCCAATTTACCACGTTTTCACACTGTAAAGGTAAAAACCTTGTTTTTTTGATTCGTAGTTAATTTGGTGCCTATCCCTTTAAGAAAAAGTATTGTTTGTAATGCAACCATAGTGACTAGGACAGCATATGTCGTAATATCTGAGCAGACCAAGAGCTTGCATCTTATTCTTCAACGAACCACGAAAGAGACGTGAGCTCGAGATAGTTTTCTTTGAATTCGTCTTATATTGTCTTAATTTCATCTACTTGTATCTGTTTAAAGTTGAATATTGTTATATTATTATCCACTTAAATGCTTCGTTTATTCATCATTATGAAAATCTCAATGTGAGGTTCTGCAAAATGTTTATCCGTGCTATCAACGAATCAAAGCTGCAGCTGCAAAGTTTGGTTTATTGGATTAATAAGACAGTGATTCGGAATATCGTCGCTCACGTTTTCTTGAAGATGACATGTTTTGAAATTGGGAAATACTAGAACTTAGAAAGTGTCATCTCTACATTCAGATCATTGATCCAGATGACAAACAACAATGGTCCCAGCAACAATTCTTGTGGCACACCACTATTCACATGCCAACGGTTTGAGAGGCAATCATCCACTACCACCCTCTGGCTTCTCCCATAGAGCCAATGTCATACCCTGTTTACTACCTCACCATGAATACCAAGCAACTGAACCTTCCTGACTAAGCTCCGATGTGGGATCTTGTCAAAGGCCTCGCTAAAGTCCATGAGACAACATCCATTTAAACATCCATTAGTCCCAGGTGACACTAATGGCAACTCTTTGTCTGCCTTACAGCAGGCAGAAGGAAATTTCATGTAATATTACATGTTCTGTACTATTGCATGACAATAAAGGAATCTTGAACCACTTTGGTTATACTTGCATTCTGCTTCTTTCAGGAAAACTGTTCCATTGAAGTTCAAAGTTCAGATTTATTGCCAGAAAACATAACATAACATTACAAACACCCTAAGATTCTTTTCTCCTGAGGGCCAGGCAAAATTGTACTCAAGTAAAGATATGTATACAAAAGAGAGAAAAGTAAGCCAAGAAAGAAATGTAAACATTGCATCTGTACTAACTAGGCCACCTTCCACAAATTCCTTTGATCTTCTCCCTTTGGCTCAACCCTTACTCTGGCCATAGTAAGCCCTTCACTATGTCCTTCCTATTTCTCTCACACCTTCTCTCTCCATTTCCCCCATCAGAACCACAGCAGGGTTCTATCCTTGCCATCACCTTTCATCCCATCGGTCTCCACATTCAAAGGCACGCCTTTGTTTTTGGTTTTGTTTTCCAGTGCATTTCCACCAGCACAGATCCACCTTTCACTGCTCTCTGTGTAAAAAAGATCTCTCCCTTCCTCTCACTTTAAATGCATACCTGCTCGTGCGCGATACTTTTACCCTGGGGGAAAGATTCTGCCTGGCTGCCCTATCAGTGCCTCTCATGATCTTATATCCCATGGTCAAGTTTCCCCTCAGCCTCTGACACTCCAGAGAAAACAGCCCAAGTTTACACAACCTCTCCCCATGTCTCATACCTGCCAAACCAGGCCAACATCCTGGTAAACAAGAGTAAAGCACGAAAGTCCACAGACACTGATTGAAGTAAAAACACAATGCTGGAGAAACTCAGTGTACTTTACAACCAACGCTTCGGGCTTGAGCCCTTCATCAAGTATGAGTAAAATGTGGGCAGGCGCCCACACAAAATGGTAAGGGGAGGGACGGAGGGGGGGGGGGAGAAGCAGAGACCCACAGTCAGGAGATAATAGGTGGATAAGGGAGGGAGGGCACACCAGCAATCAGGGGGAAGGGGGCTTGGCTCTATGAAAGGAAAGGGAAGTGGGTGGAGAGCTGGAGGAAAGAAGACAGAGGGATGGGCAAGAGAAGGAGAACTGGGAGCGGGTGTAGAGCTCGTCGAAAGAACCAAAGACTTGTTGATCCAAACCAAGGCTTTTATTAGCAAAAGACAGGAGCTCTTCGCAGGTGGCCGACCAGTCCGGAATGACCCTATCTGGCTAGGGACACAACCCTTTAAGGCCCAGACAATAGGCGTGGCTTAGCTCTCAGCCAATCGCTGTAAGCACAGAATAGATACAGTAACTATATACACTATGTACATTGGTGATAGATCTGTACTATCACAGCGGGCTAGCAGAAACCAGAGAAGTCAGTGTTAATGTCATTCGGTTGGAGAGGGCCCAGACAGAATATTAAGTGTTGCTCCTCCAATTTATGGTTGGCCTTGGTTTGACAGTACATGAGGCCATGGACAGATATGTCACCAAAGGAATGGGGTGCAGAATTGGCCACTGGGAGATCCCCATCATTGATGTGGACAGACGAAGGTCCTCAGTGAAGTGATTTCCCAGTCTGCATCCAGTCTCTCAGATGTAGAGAAGGCGAGAGTGGGAGCACTGGATGTTGGAGATAGCTCCTTCAGATTCACAAGAAGTGTTGCTTCACTTGGAAGGACTGTTTGGGTCCCCAAATGGTTGATTAGGGAGGAAATATGGGCACATGTGGCATTTTTTGTGGCCAAGGGGGCACTTTAATAGAAAGGGATGTGGACGAGTCATGGAGGGAGCGATCGCTGTAGAAGGAAGAGAGGAGAAGATGTGTCTGGTGGTGGTATTAAGTTTTAGCTGATGGAAATTATGGAGGATAATGTGTTGGATGTGGAGGCTGGTGGGGTGGCAGGTGAAGACAAGGGGAATCTGTTTTGGTTGTGTCTGGGGGCAGCGGGGGTCAGGGCTGTTGAGTGGGAAATGGAGGAGAGCTGGTGAGGTCTGAGTTAACAATGGTGGAGGGGAAGGCACATTTTTAAAAGGAGGAGGACCTCAAGTGATCTGGACTGGAAGACCTCATCTTGGGAGAATCCTTGTCAACCTCTTCTGAACCCTTTGCAAAGCCTCCTCAACCTTCCCAAAATGGGGTTACGGGAACAGCAAGATGCTAGTTTAACTTGGGAGTCATGTTGGCACAGGCACATGGGCCAAAGGCAATTTTTCCTGTGCTGTACCATTCCATGTTTTAATTGATCAAAAGAGCTCTGATCATCTGGAATGCATTGGCAGCAGAGAAGAGGGGAGTGACATCACCACACAGCTTTAGGAGGGATAACTTGTTCTTAACTGGCAGCACAATCAGTCGAGCCTGCTGCCTCGCAATTCCAGGGACTCAGGTTCAATCCTGACTTCAGGTGATGTCTACGTGGAGTTAGCACCTCCTCTGTTTATGGTGTGGGTTTCCCATATGTCCCAAAGATGTGCAGCTTGATAGGTTATTTGGCTGCTGTACATTGCCACAGAGTGCAGGAGAGTGTCAGAATCTGAGGAGGAGATGGGAATGTGGGGAGAATAAAATGCAGTTCATTTAGAAGGGAACTCGATAGTCAATGTGGATACAGTGAAGGCCAATTTCTCTGCTTTGTCTCCATGAAACTGTATCAGTAAATCAGTGTATTTGTAGCCAATATACTCGGTGATATGACAAGATGATGGCAAACAGGGCAGCAGACCAGCAAGGAGCTCAGCAGCTGAGGGACACTTGCTCATGGGAACCAAATATCAAAACTGGGATTCAAGAAGGTGCTGAGGGGAAGAAGAGTGCTGAAGGCTTCCTGATTGCATCGGAGGTTTGTATCTGGAGCTCGGGTTGCTAATGGATAAAACAAGGATCTGTGTGGCTGCAGAGACTGCGGGAGCATTGGTGGTGAATCCACAGACACTCAGAGACTCTTTCACTTCTCTTTCTCTTGTAATGTCAGGAGAACTGGGCCAATCTAATGACCTTATGGCAGATTAAAGGAAATTTTGTGTAATATTACATTTTCTGTTTTATGAGATGACAATAAAAGAATCTTGAAAAAATAATCTTGAATGCTTATTTATTGGAGTGGAGTAGGCAGACAGAAACATTATATAGTATTTACCTTTCCATATTATCTTTCTGTTGAACCTTATTTTGCCAAGCCAGGTCACCGTGCCCCATATAAAACTATCGATAGACCACACTTGGAATATTGTGTTCAATTCTGGCCGCCTCTTTGCAAAAAAGCCGTAGATGCATTGGAGAGGGTGCAGAGATTTATCAGGACGTTGCCTAAATTGGAGAATGTGTCACTTGAGGCAAAGTTGACCGACCTTTTTTCTTTGGAGTGAAGAAGGATGAGAGGTGACTAAGATTATGAGGGTCTTAGATAGGGTGGACCCGCCAGCACCTTTTTTTTTCCAGGGAAGAATAGAAAATACCAGAGGGTATCTGTTTAAGGTGAATGGAGGAAAGCTTTTAGGGGAGTTATCAGAGATAAGTCTTTTACACAGAGAGTGGTGGGTGCCTTGGAATTTGTTGGTGGAGGCTGGTACAATAGGGGCATTCAAAAGAATTCTAGGTAGGCACAAGGATGCAAGGAAAATAAAGGGTGTAGCATGTATGGTACGGAAAAATTAGATTGTTATGGAGTAGGTTTATATGGTTCAGCAGTACATCGTGGGCTGAAGGGCCTGTACTGTATTGCAATATTCTCTGTTCTTTTCGAGGTGTATAAGCAGGAAGGTGAGTGTGATGTTTCTTGTATTACAATAAAGAAACTTGGTTTCTTTTTAAACAATTAGATCTCTTAACTAAAGTAAACAGCACTAAAACACACAGACCAGACCTCATGTGGAGGTATCCATCTTGAATTTGTCAATGATCCAACAGCATTCCCAAGATGCAACATTCCCCAGATATCACACACTCCATCTCTGACTCCTCCTGGTGGTAGCATTCTATCAATACACCCCCCTTCACTGAGATGTTGAATCGATAGAGGCAGGTGAGTTGACACAAGTGATGGGGCCTCACCACACCTGAGCCAGCATCCTGCAGGTGTTTGACGACCCTACCAGCCAAGAACACCCCAAAGTAGGGTGAGCTCAGTCAGTGGGCATCATGGTGGGTACAGTCTTAAACTTCGCAAATACTGAGCTCCACAAGCAGCAGGAGGGAGAACAGTGCAGGCGACCGTGAGCTAAGCCCCCTCACCTCTCACTCTTCCAATCTCTGGAAACCATTGCCATCAAACTTTGAAGCGAGGGCTCGCCACTGAATCAATGCAACATCCTGTCCCACCTGCTGAGTGCCTCATGCCCACAAGCTACAGTCAACTTTTTCCCCTCTTTCCAGACATATTGGCACCAAAAATTACCACCAGAGATATTCACTGCTCAGTACCTAATATATTTGCTTGAATATCCTCCATTTTAAAATACAAAACCCAAGGACCACCACCAGTCCATGTTCGTCATTCATTTCTGTCATTGGCAGCAGCTAAGATTTCTAGGCTTACATGTTTGATGAAGTGGAGTGATGCCAAGTCTAACTGGCCTCATTAATTCTTCATAGACCATTAATATTTCTTCCTCAGATTTCCTTTCTATGAATCTACTTAGTGCCACAGAGCTCTTCCCTGCCTTTGATACTATCTCTGCATCAGAGGCAAGAGTGTCCGGCCCATTATTCTGTAAAGTGCTCTCTGCTTTGGGGTGTTGTTTGTCATTTTTATGACCCATCCTACAGATCCCCATGCAAGGTTCAAATATATATGCCTATATATTTCTTTGAATTTCCCTCTGTTAAAATAAGGATAAGAATGCATTAGTGTTATAACCACAGATGTATGCATAACCGGAGCTTGATAATGCAGTCGATTTAAAATATAAGAGCAAGGCAGCAGACATTATGGCTCCTGTGTGTATAATTATCCGCAATGAAGAGGGAAGAAATGCGGTCGATTACTGGAATTCTGGCTTTTTTTTTAAATGGGCATTTGCATATTAAATAACCAAGAACAAGAACTTGTGTTGAAAAAATAACTTTTGGCCCAGCTTCAGGAACATTGGAGAATGTACTGTTGTCTGAATTACCACAGCTATTAATTTATGGTGATTAAATAATTAAAACCCCATTTTATTAGGACGTGTTATGAGAGTTAACAATAATTTTTGAATAACGGTATGTGAGCAAACACAAAGGTGTCATGTAAAGCAGTGGTCCCTCTTCTTATTGTGAATTTGACTTAAATACGATGGTATTTTACAAAAGTGCGGGATCAAGAGCAAGGTGGCAGACCACAGGAAAAAGGTGAGCTGCGGCTGTGTGGGCAAAGTTGTAAGGATGTGGCAGGAATGCGGGAAAGGGTGGAGAGATCACACATAGGGAACATTGAGAGGAATGGCCTTGAGAGAGCTGTGGACTGAGATACTGATGATCAGTGCTGGGAGTGACTGGAGAAGGGGCAGTGAGAGAAAAGGGAATGGAAGGGTGGTGGGGGGGGTGATGTGTCGGTGGCAGCAGAGGCAGTCCTTAGAAAAAAAACTGCCTATGTTGTAAATCCGAAATAAAAACAGACCACACTGGAAACACTCAGCAGGTTAGGTAGCACCTGTGGGAAAAAGAGAAGTTAACGTTTCACCATACATCAGAAGTGAGACAGGGTGGCTCTTCTGGTTAAAGGGATCAAGGGGTATGGAGACAAATTAGGAATTGGATACTGTCACACGATCATAAAACCACATGATATGGGAGCAGTAGTACGCCATATGGCCTGTCGAGTCCGCTCCACCATTCTGTCATGAGCTGATCCATTCTCCCACTCAGTCCCATTCCCCTGCTTTCTCCCCATAATCTCTGAAACCCTGACTATTCACATACATATCAATCTCTGCCTTAAATACACCTAACAACCTGGTCTCCACAGCTGCCCATGGTTCGCCACTCTCTAGCTAAGGAAATTTCTTTGCATCCTTGTTTTAAGTGGGTGCCCTTCAATCCTGAAGTGGTGCCCTCTTGACCTAGACTCCCCCACCATAGGAAACAACTTTGCTACATCTACTCTGTCCAGGCCTTTCAACATTCAAAATGCTTCCATGAGGTTCCCCCTCATTCAGCCATGATCGTACTGAATGGGCAATCAGCCTTGATGGTGAATTGTCTACCTCTGCACCTATTCTAGGTGATCTGAGTTAAGAGGTAGAGCATGGACTCCAGATCTATTTCACAGATTTAGCAACTTACAATGGTGCTACTGTTATCACCTTGCACTAATTCACTCCTAGCATCAACAACAACCTCGGACTCAGTGTCCCCAAAACCAAGGAGCTGATTTGTTGACTTCAGAAAGGGAAAATCAGAGTTGTACAATCCAATGATCAGAGGTGGAGAGGATGAGCAAATTTAAGTTCTTGGGTGTCACTATCTCAGAGGATCTTGCCTGGACCAATGGCCTAATGAAAAAAGCACGTCAGCGCCCCTACTTCCTCAGGAGTTTGCGGAGGTTTGGAATAATATTGGAAAGCCTGGCAAATTTCTACAATAAAAAGCCCTGCAAAATGTAGAGGACACAGCCTGGCACATCACACGTAAAACCCTCCCCACCATAGAGAACATCTACAGGGAACATTGCCGTCGGAGGGCAGCAGCAATCATCAAGGATCCACACCACCCAGCACACACTCTGTTCTCGGTGCTGCCATCAGGAAAGCGGTATCGGTGCCACAAGACTCGCACCACCAGGTTCAGGAACAGTTGCTACTCCTCCACCGTCAGACTCCTCAATGACAAACTCAGTCAGAATCTTCCCACTGGCACCCTGTCCCAGGAATTTACTGGGATGGGGTCCAGTGGAAAAGGAACGCTGTCCAAATGCTGGCGTCAAAAGATTAACTGCTGTCCAAATGCTGGCGTCAAAAGATTAACTGCAGAAAGTCACCCATTTCCAGTTGCAGGTAGAACACTCCAATCCCCGGAGATGAGTGTGTTCAGTGGAAAAGCAATCAGTGTCCAGTTAAGGGTGGCCCAGTGGAAACAGCACAAAGGGCTTCCTATCCTGGGACTCTGCACAGTCAATTAACTGGAATGCCAGTGGAAAAGGGGCTACAGATGGATTTAAGGACTCTTACTTCTACACAGGATTGCACCGTTTGTTTACATTTCTTTATTTGTTTACATGTGTACGTTGAGGCAGTTTTTTTGCACTGCCAATAAGTGGTATTTCTGCCTCGCCCACAGGAAAAAGAATCTCAGGGTGGCATGTAATGTTATGTATATACTCTGGCAAGAAATCTGAATCGAATACATTCTTTGCTTTCCCTCCCGTCTTCTCCCAAATATTGAGACAACCTGCTTGCAAATTCAGAGAATGTTCTCCTTCCAGGAAACCAGCTGTGGACAAGCAATTCCAGCCCACTGAGACCTTGAGCTTCCTCTTGAAGCTTAACCAGAATGTGAGCCCAAAACGGCCAGTGGTGAATTACTCTGAAGCTGTTGGAAACAGGCCTTTTGGCCCACTAAATCCATGCTAACAATCAAGAACACATCCCATTTACCAGCAGTTTGGTCATTCAAGGGCTTGTCTGGGTAATGTTCTGGGAGTCTCTGCCTCCATCACCCTCTCAGGCTGAATGCTCCAGCTTCTATCCACCCTGTGAGGGAACAAATTCTTCCTTTGAACCCTTAGTTTGAGGAGATAAGATGTGTTGTTGAGTACTATGTCAAATTTCCATGGGTTCATTGCAGAGAGTTCACTGACCAGTTGCACTGTGGCGTGGTTTGGAAATTCAATTGTATGGGAATGCAGTAGGGTGCAGAAAGTGACAAACCTGGCCAGGTCAGTCACAAACACTGACCTCCTGTCACCGAAGACATCCACATAAGGTGCTGCCTCAAGAAGGCAGCCAACATCAGAAAGAACCCTCATTACCCTGGTCACAACCTCACTGCTCCCTTTGGGCAGAAGGTACAGAAGCCGAACTTGAGCACTTCTCGGTTCAAGACCAGTATTTTTCCAACAACTATCAGGATCTTGAACCTTCTCATATCACCCAAACCTTAACATTACTACAAGACCACTAAAGGTCTGTCCGAACAACAAATACGCTTTCTACTACCAACCCTGGCTATCCCCCGTAGTCTAGGATGTTGGCCTGTGCGTGTATTTGTTTAACATGTTGCACTCCAAAAAGCATGTGATACTTCACAAATCAACCAACTAAATCCAATGAAAATATTCCAAGCCTAGAGGACCCAAAAACCCAGTAGCAATAGATATTCACCAAGACACATAGTTACTTAAACAAAAGTTGCTTTTAATTATCTTTAAACATGAAAACAGAATCACACTTTAACTTAACTAACCTAATTCCCTTCTAATTCTAAGCGCATGTGTGTATATAATATGTGTAAGTTCAGAAGTTCTTTGGTTCACAGTCCAGTCTCACTTCTCATTCCTCCAGGCTTTTACTGGTTACAGGCAATTCTTATATTGTGCACAGAATTTAACATTTATAAAGTTCACCAGACTTTGGTGCTTGAAAGGTAAATGGTTACTGCTCAGGAAGGTTCTTGTTGGTTTTCAGAGAGAGATTTGTTGTACGATGGATTCCCAACCACTTCAGTGCCTTGCTGATGAAACTTGCCCCTTCAGGGTTCTCCAGATGATAACCTCTTTCTTTCAGGTCATTACAGAGTTCCTTCTTGTTTCTCTTAATCCAAGTGAAATATTAGACAGCCAGTCATCTCCTCTTGCAAGAACCACAAGGGTTTTTACCAGGCCATCTTCCAAATGGGGCTTTCCACAAGCTTGCCAGCTTGTCCTGCTCCAGTCCCAGCTGCTCTTGCTGGCTGTAACACTGTAGAATGATCTCTGTTTTTCTCTCTCTTAGACAGAAAGACTGTTTGACTCTCTCTGCTTGCAAAATGACATGACCCTCTTAGAACAGCAAGCTCTACTCCAGACAGGAGGCTCCGACAAGATCTTATATCTGTTGCCTTTTGTAAACAGCAATCCATTAGTGAAGTCTCTTGGGCACTCTCCAGAGCTCTTGCAAAAGATCTGAGGTGTCGATATGCCTAGCATAGGGCAGAGCTCCAGTATTTTAAATAAGATCTGTTTTGAAGTGTTTGTATGTGACCTACTCTAACAAACCTTTCCCAATTTATCTCCCAAAAACCTATCTTTATACTCTGTCACAGCATGAATGACTGGAGCTGATGGATTTGTTGCAGCCTTTGTCTGCTTTCACAGCCATCGAGTTCAGAGTAACTTTGTCCGCCTGTTGGGTTGGATTGTTCTTTGTCAAGGACCTCACCCTCGATCTTACCACCATGGGTGGCCCTACCATAGTTCCATATGCCATCACAGGACCACACAAGCTTCTCTACCATGACAAGGTGACAATCCAATCTACTACCAACCGACCAACTATGAAAATGTATTTCAGGTATTTATTTTCTTTTCCCATCCACTTGCACGTTTTTTTCTCTTTGTGATATACTTAAATTGTGTTTAGCAACTGGCAAACTACAGCATTTAAGATTTTCATGCATCCGCATATTGAACATGCATTTGACGGTAAACCCTCACTCATTTATCAATTCAAATCCTCATCTAAAACTCATTCCCAGTATGCTTTACTCACGCTTGTTATGGGGAATATTTCCTCACTATCTTCCCTATCCCTGCTTCTCATAACTTTGTGTGTGACCCTTCCGATTCCCCCCTCACTCTCCTCCACGGATGCTATTAACCGCATTGTACAGGTGTAAAGATCTTTCTGGACATGGCCTGCCCTTCATGGTGCCTGCTCACCTGATCTGGAGGTGGAAGGCCATTCTGGCCAATCCTCCTGTCCTGAAGCCAGGTGCAAGCTCCAGCAGAGCCCAGGCAGTGTGATGCTGAGGTCCTGTGGAGGGTCAAGATAACCTCCAAGACTTCTTAATAGAAGTCTAAACTGGGCAAAGCTGAGCTTTTTTTAAACTTTGTTTTTAACATTCAGTGATATTTAAGAACTATTAACATTAATGCTATCATTAAAAACAAGAGCAGAAGAAACAGGAGCAGGAGTCGGCCGTCCGTCCGGCCCGTCGAGTCTGCTCCACTATTCAATGAGATCTGATCTGATGATAGGCACATCCCCACCTACCTGCCTTTTTCCCCATAATCCCTTACTTTGTAAAAATCTATCCAACCTTGTCTTAAATATATTTATTGATGTCGCCTCCACTGCTTCAATAGGCAGAAAATTTCACAGATTCACCACCCTCTGGGAAAAGCAGTCCCCCCTCATCTCCGTCCTAAATCTACTATTTTGAATCTTGAGACTATGACCCCTAGATCTGGCCTCCCCCACCAATGGAAACAACTTACCTACCTCTATCTTATCTATGCCTTTCATAATTTTATACGGTTCTATACGATCTCCGCCCATTCTTATAAATTCTATCAAGTACAGTCCCAGACAACTCAATCTCTCCTCATAGGCCAACCCTTCATCCCTGAAACCAACCTGGTGAGTCCAATGCACCCTTCCTCAAGTAAGGAGATCAAAACTGCACACAGTGCTCCAGATACGTTCTCACCAGTACCTCGTTCAGTTGCAGCATAATCTCCCTGCTCTTATATTCAATCCCTCTAGCAATGAAGCCCACATTCCATTTTTCTTCTTGAGAGCCTGCTGTACCTGCAAACCAACCTTTGGCGATTTATGCACAAGCCCTCCCAAGTCCTTCTGCTTAGCAACATGCTGCAATCGCTTACCATTTAAATAATATTCTGATCTTCCATCTTTCCTTCCAAAGTGGATAACCTCACATTTGCCAAAATTGTACTCCATCTGGCAGACCCTTGCCCACTCACTTAACCTATCGATATCTCTCTGCAGACTCTCTGCATAATTTGCTTTTCCACTCAATTTAGTGTCATCAGCAAACTTAGATAGACAACACCCTGTCCCCTCTTCCCTATCATTAATGTATATCGTGAACAGTTGTGGGCCCAGCACCCACCCCTGCAGTATACCGTTCACGACCGATTGCCAACCAGAAAAACACTTCTCTACTTTCTACTGCTTAACCAATTCTCTATCCATGCTAATACATCTCCCCCAACTTTATATATCCTTATCTTCTGCAAGTCTTTTATGCAGCACCTTATCGAATGCTTTCTGGAAATCCATCTTTTCCCCTCCATCTAACGCACTCGTTATATCATCAAAGAACTGGAGTAAATTTGTTAAACAGGACCTGCCTTTACTGAAACTGCACTGGATCTGCCTGATGGATCCATTTCACTCCAGATGCCTCACTATTTCTTCTTTAATGACAGCTTCAAGCATTTTTCGAACTACAGATGTTAAATTAACTGGCCGATAGTTCCCTGCCTTTTTAGAGCAGTGGCATGACATTTGCTGTCTTTCAATCCACCGCATCTTGCCCAGAGTCTGGAAAAATTTGGTAAATTATCTCCAAAGCCTCAACTATATCTTCTGCCATTACTTTCAGTATACTGAGATGCATTCTATCAGGGCCAGAGGATCTGTCTAGCTTTAGACTCTCAGGTTTTCTGAGTACGACTTCTTTAGTGACAGCTATTACATCCAGATCTTCACCTCCCATCACATCCATAACATCTGTCTTTGGGATGTTCAACGTGTCCTCCACCGTGAATACAAACACAAAATAGTTATTCAAAGCCTTAGCCATTTCCTCCCAGTTGATACCCAATATCAATTCGCCCTTCTCATCTTCCAAAGAACAAACCTTCTCTTTAGCCACCCTTTTGCGCTTTATATAATTATAAGAACTTTTACTGTCCAATTTTATATTTTATGCTAATCTTTTCTCATCAGCTACTTTCCCTCTCTTTATTACTCGCTTTGTGGTTCTTTGTTGCTTTTAAAAGTTTTCACAAAGTTTCCCACTGTTCTTTGTACACACAGACTTTGAATTTGATGCCTTTCTTTGGTTATCCAAGGCTGTTGTCTCCATCCTTACTGTCCTTCCTTTTAACTGGAATATAATTTTGTTGACCACTGTCAAAAATCTCTTTGAAAGTCGTTACTGTTCCTTAACCGTCCCTCCATCTGGCCTGCATTCCCAGTCTACCCTGCCGACTCCTTCCTCATCTCCTTGTAGTTTCCCTTCTTTAGGCATGATACACTGGTTTGAGACCAAACTATTGTACCCTGCATTTCTATGATAAATTCAGTCATACTTTGATCACTCTTTCCAAGAGGATCCCTGACTACACGATCGCGAATTTTACCTGTCTCATTGCACAGGACCAGATCCAAGACCTTGTAGGTTCATTAACATGCTGTTGAAGAAAGCCATCACATATGCATTCTATGACGACCTCCTCAAGGTTGCCTCGACCAACCCGATATACCCAATCTATATGCATGTTAAAGTCCCCCATGAGAGCTGCTGCTCCATCCTTACAGGCCTCTGATATTTCTTGCTTTATTGCCTGTCCCACTGGAATGTTATTATTGGGTGGCCTATAGATTTTTTTCCCCCCATGCTCATTCCTAATCTCTACCACATTTTGCTCATTAGATCTTATATCATCTCTCACTATTGCCCTGATCTCGTCCTTAACTAAGAGCACTACCCACCTCCCTTGCCTTCCTGCCTTACTACCTGATATCCTTAGATATTTAATTCCCAATCCTCACCAATCTGCAACCACATTTCTGTAATGTCCCCTGTGTGCTGATTTGTGCCACAAGTTCACTGGCCTTGCTTTGAATACTACTGGCATTCAGATAAAGATGCCTCTATACCCATTGTGCTTTTAAAATCTGGTCATTTTTGCCTCTTTTCAACTTGGATTTTATCCCCTCCACTCTTACTTTTCTCTTTTTTAAACTTTATCCACACTCCTCTGTTTTACTTCATCCTCTCCAATCTGCTGAACACCAACCACTGTGGCCCTAGCCACAGCCCTAGTTATGTGATTGACGATTCAGATGGAGCCGGTCTCCTTTCAGGAGTTCCTTCCTTCCCCATGAAGTTCCCATGAATTGGAACCCACTTCTCCCACACCAATCCTCGAGCCACGCATTTAACTCTCGAATCTTCTGAACCCTGTGTCTATTTGCATGTGGCTCAGGTAATAATCCAGAGATTTCCACCTTTTGGGTTCTCCTTTTTAATTTGGTCCTTAGCTCCTCAAATTGCACAAGGGATTAATTAAACATATTTAAACACTTGGAAATCATTAAAAAGATTAAACTAATTCAAATGTAATTCTCCTTTCCCACGCCATGAATTCTCTTTTAATTGAACAGGGTCTCATCCATTGCCAGGTATGTCCAGGATTAGGATCTGAATGATGATTTCCTAGAATAAGGAGAATAATCCCAGAAAGACTTGGATTCCAGCGGAGTCCACTGATAAGAGTATATTAATGGATGTAGTGACTCATTAAGTCCCAGGATATGAGAGCAGATTTATGTGTCTGGGTTAAAATAAAAACACCATGTTCAACAGGTCAAACAGTGCAAAGATAAAGATGCAGAACCAACGTTTCAGACTTAAGCCCTTTATCAAGGTATGAGGAAAATGTGGGCAGGCACCTGAATAAAATAGTGTGGGTGAGGGGCAGGGGAGGAGCAGAGCCCCACAGGCAAGAAGTAATAAGTGGATGAAGGAGGGACAACACAAGAGAAAGCAGGGGGAGGGGGTTAGCTCTGTGAATGGAGGGGGAAAGGGGTGGAGAGCTGAAGGAAAGGAGACGCGGATAATTTTTTTTAAATTACAAAAAATCTATTATATTCTTGATTAATTAGCCAGGGCATCAAAGGTTATAAAGGTGTACACAGAATATACAATGCAATCAGTACATATTCACATTGATTGGTTCATCAATTCAAGATTTTCCTTGTGTCATCAATGAATGTATTCATCTGATATCTGTTCAAATTGTTGGACGTTGGCAATTTCTTTTGGAAGTGCCGCCCTTAAGACCAGCCATGATGTAAACAACTGTGCCGTAAGGCAGGGGTGTCAAACTCAAATTCACGGAGGGCCAAAATTAAAAACTTGGACTAAGTCGAGGGCCGAACTAAATATTTATTGAAAACTTTCAACAACATCTGCATGTTTTCTCTTCTTTCAACATATGTAATGTTAAACTTTAGGATATAACTTTAGGAGGATAATGTTACAGGTCAGGAGTAGGTAGCTCAAGTTCACCCTTTGCTTGACCTGAGGGAAACATATTTGGTCCCTGTGGAGATGTAGTCAGCATTCACAGGCTGTGTCCATTTTGGCCTGCATCAGGACTCAGCATTTCCTGCTCACTCCTCAGGCTCTAGGCCTCTATTCACCCTCGACCCACCATCCCTCTACCTGACCAGTCCTTTACCCAACCTCTACTCACCCCTCACTCCACTCGCTCTGCCTCTACCCACCCCATCCTATACACGCCCCTCTACTGCCTCTCCCCTCAACCTGTTCCTCCCTCTACCCGTCTCTCACCCTCTAATCACCCCTCCCCTACTCGCCCTGCCCCTCCCCTTTTACCTCTTCCCTATCCACCCCTCCTTCTACTCATCCCTCCCTCTAACTGCCCCTCGCACCACCATAACTTCCTCTGCCCATTACTCCTCACCTACATCCTCTGCCCACCCCTGCTTACCCACCCACTCAGGCCCAGCGTGCTGCCGATCAGCCTTTGCGGACAGCCACCATCTCTCTCTTCACGTGCAGGGCCGAACCAGCTGACCCTGGGGTCCGCGCGGGTGCAAGCGCTGAAGGCCGTGGCGACCAGGAGAAGTGCGCTCGCGCTGTGGAAGGGCCGTCCCAGTCGCGTGGGGCTCGCACTGCCCGGGGGCCGTGCGCAGCCTGCCATGCCCGTCGCGCCGACAGGCAATCACAGGCGCTCGCCCATCCGCCGCACCACTCGACAGGTGGGAGAAGTGACTGGTTGTGCGGGGAGCCTTCCAACTGGCTTGCCGGCTGATGACATGGACAGACTTCTCGTGTTACAATTTCTCGTGTTACAATGGGGAAGGATGTGCAATGAAGGGGGAGGGATGGTGGGGGTGACATTACCAAAAAACAGCATCGGCTCTCGCTGCAGGGCGGGCCACCTCTAATACATTTTTGAAATGATCTTGCGGGCCAAATATAATTATATTGCGGGCCAAATTTGGCCCGCGGGCCAGAGTTTGACATGTGTGCTGTAAGGTAACCACTGAACCCATATCCAAACATTTAGGCTCTGTGTATTGAACATTAAATTCCAACTCTTCTAATCAGTGGGCCAGAATGAGCAAATGCCTGTAAATGGGAAATACTTTCATAAACAGTACATAAACAATAAACCATAAACAGGAACAAAAATTTTAAACTTAAAATTGTGCAGCTAAGGACCGGACAGTGGTCTTCACGCTTGGTATATAATGATAGAGCAGTTTTCAAATTTTTATTTAAATGATACAAAATGGTAGAAGCCCCTTCCAGCCCACAAAACCCATGCTAGTTATTTAACCTACAACCCCCGTACATTTCTGGAGGGTGGGAGGAAACCAGGGCACCCGGAGAAAACCCGCCCATGTCACGAGGAGAACCTACAAACTCCTCACAGACAGTACTGGATTTGAACACAGCTGCTGACATTGTTAAGATGTTGTGTGACCCGTGCCGCTCGTTGAGGGAGAGAGGTAGAAATGAGTCCATGTCGAGATGGCAATCCAACCAAATAAAAAGGTTTACAAGTGTGAGAAGGCTCTTCTTCCTTCTGGGGCTGCACCAGCAAACAAATCCCAAGTGCGCAATGCTGGCATTTCGGAGTCAGGGGAGTGAGCACTGGCGGGTTAATCATTAGGCTGAAGCCAAGAGGCCTGGAAGGTAAGGGGGCCCAGAACACATTATGGTCTGATTAATTGACTTAACATAAACAATGAGGTTCATTACTCAGCCTAATTGTTAATCCGCCATTGTCAGTAGAAGCGTAAATATGACCCCTTTTAACCATGCGAGTTTATTAAAAGAATATCCATTAACCCCTGGCAGACTACAGTACCGGCGATCAGGACCGGGATTCGAATCTACGCATTCTGTAAGGAGTTTGCATGTCATCTCCATGTCTACGTGACCTTTCCCTGGTAGCTCCGCTAGGATTTCTCTGATATTTATTTGTTAAAGCTGCCAGATTGTGAGAGACTGGGTGTTTAAGATTTTTCAAACCACATTTTGTGGTGCATTTTATTATAATAATGGCAGTGTGTCTGCAACTTACACTCACTGCCTCCTTCGCCCATGACTGCTGGACGAAGCTGCGCAAAATCCACAAGCAATAGCTGTGCTCTGGCCAAGACCTGGACCCACCCACATACCCCTTTCTAAAATGTGTGTATCCCCATCCATTAAACCATTTCCTATCTCCTTATTTATATATCATTTTGTTTTATCCATCTACATTTCATATCTATTTCACTGATTCAGGACAAAGCTAAGGGGGGGGGTAATGCTACCCCTCCACCTTTCAGCCCAGCAGCACCCCCAACCCCACAGCCCTCTAAAAACTGCATATTTTTGAACTGTAATTATATTTGAACTGTGCAGATGCCATGGTTTCACTGTTCAAAAACAGGCACCACTGAATCCCTCAATCCTACTTGAGTCCCAACTCTGAACCCTCCCCTCAGCCTACACCAGAGCTCCCGATTCCCGACTCTGAATCCTCCCCTCGGCCTACACCAGAGCTCCTGATGCCCTTCTGGTGTGCATATGCGTTAGGCCGAAGGGAGGGTTCAGAGTCGGCAATAGGAGCTCTGATATAGGCCGAGGGGAGGGTTTGGACTGAGCATCCCTGGGCAGAGGAACCTCTCTTTGCCCAGAGTGATGTAGCCATTGGGGAGCTGATACTTCAACAGGTGCTCGTTCATGTCCAAGCCGAGATCCTCCATAAGGTTGACCAAGGTGAGACAGCATTTCTTTTTGATGGCCTCCACGATGTGGACCCAACTCTCTGTGAACCAGTGACTGGACTCATTGAGCAGCTTCAAGGGAAGTCATTGAGGTCAGCATTTCTGTAGTCGGCCCTGCTGTCACTGGTCACATGGGGCATGATGTGATAGGAGTAGAGCAGGAGGATAGATTGGTAGGTAATGTGCATGGCGGGGGTGCCGAAAGTCTCAGAGAATCTTGGCCGACGGCCATCTGCTGCTGGCCAGGCTGAGTGGAGGATCAGCCACCATCACCGTGTCCACGAAGTTCTCCTGGTGGGGGTCACCCGATTTGGTGCACATCTGCAGGAGTCTGCCCACCACCAAGGGGAGCAGCGTCGAAGGCAGGGAAGCCCAGTATTGTATAGCTGGCCTTGGAGTAACCCATGCCCAAGTTGATTATCACTGCCCTGATCTTCTTTATCAACCTGCCTGCTTTTACTTGCATGAACTTGCCACTCTGCGACAGCCTGGATTTCTGGGCTTTGGAGGGTGGCAGAAGAGTGCACTCCTTCCTGGGCCTCTGCGCTGTTGGCTGCACCTTCACCCTCTGCGCTGTTGGCTGCACCTCCACCCTCTGCGCTGTTGGCTGCACCTCCACCCTCTGCGCTTCTGCATTGTCCAAAGCCCTGGTTAGTCTATTTTTGTCACTTGTGGGCCATGATAAATCATCGAGTCTTTGAGCAAATGAAAACTCCCCCCTTCTTTGTCTACATTCCCTTAATCATTCTTAATTGCTTAAGGTGGGTAGCCAGCAATCCCCTGAAAATGCAACTGTTTTCCAGATGTTCCTTGAATAAGCTGAGAATTCACGCCTCCATCATCTCCTCAGGCATCACATATCAGATTACAACCAAAATAAGCTCTCTCTCACAGATCTCCTCTTAACATTCGCTTCTAATCTTCAACATTGGTTTTCAACTCTGGGACATTCATTCCACGAGAGAATAGTCTTAATATCCATTTCTATGCATCTACAACTTTGTAACCTATAACTGCTCCAATCCACACCCCACTGCTGCCCTCACCCCCTACCCCCCACCCCAGTTAGCACCTGCTGCCACATCCCATCCCCTCCCCGGACAGCACTTGCCACTTGGCGCCTTTTTCATAATGCACTTGCTGAATGTGCTGGCCTACTCACCTCAGATGATACTACTTTAAATCTTTCTATATCAATGCATGTGTTTGTTTGCAGACTGCGTTATCCGAGTAAACTATTAAAATGTTGTTCTGGTGGGTTGAGGAGGGGACAAAGACATGTGTCCGCATCCGTTAGAGGTAAAGATGTATTACTGACGTTTCAGGCCTGATCCCTCCTTCAAGGTACCTCCTGTGGACACTATGAACCCAGCTGAGTTCCTCCATCATTTCTGTGTTTGTCCACCATTACAGCGTCGGACGAAGGGTGAGGGCCATGGGGCAGAGGCAGGGAGCCCCTTAATAAAGCTCAGCCTAGGGCCCAGGTGGTAGTTAATCCACCACTGGGAGTGAGGGCATAGATCATTCCAGTTGTAATTGGTTTGAGCCCTGATTCCTGGTGCTTTGGTGCACGGATATTAATTATTGAGCCCGTGTGCCAGCATTTCTCCCAGAGCAGCTGACTTTAATCCCACATCCCGGTCCTCTTTCCTCACACCCGTTTACAGATTTCCTTTTCAACAGCTTTTCAATTTGCATTTAAATGATAATGTGCCTGTACTGAATCATCGCTGTTGGAAGTACGGTGAAACACAAACATCTGCAAACGTTGTGATTGCAGTAAAAACACAGAAATGCTGTCGGAACACAGCAGCGTCCATAGGAGGTAAAGATAAGTAACCGACATTTCTGGCCTGAGCCCTTCATTACCATATTCAAGGTACCTTAATATAATCGCTGCTTATATATCTTAGGATGCTGCGAGCATCCTCCAGCATCTGTGATATTTTTACTGCAGGAAATGCATTCAGTTTTAATGTTTTCCTGAAGGGGAAATGGATTCTGCCTTTTGCTGCCCTGTCATATTCTTTCTGATGATGGTCCTCCACAGTCTCCTTACGGTAAGGAGAAAGAAACAGGGACATCAAATCTCTGACCGGTCGATAAGCTCCTCTTTATCGCAATGATACAAACAACTGGACAAATATGTCTCTCCCTCTCTCTGATTCAGTAGTAATCCCCTTTAACTCAACCACATGGCCAGGTCTGCAAGACATCTACCTCAGCAGAAGGAGGAGATCTAATAGAGACCTTCAGGTGGACAGAGCCAAGATGGATATGGACAGTTAGAGACTTCCTGTGCGCAGACCGTGTCACCACCGCTCGCTCAGAACCATGGGGGTGGGGGTTCGGAGATCGATTAGCAAGTTCAAACTGTTTGAACAAATCTAAGTCACTCGCCACAGATGTGGGACATTAGGTTTTGGTAATCGGCCAGCCTGGTCTTCCAGTCCCATCCTTGTCCAGACATGGCAGAGAGTCAGTTTTGGAGAAACTGGCTGGTATGGGTAACCAAGGTGGGTCAGTAACTGGGCCTGTTGAAGTGGCACTCTTTGAAGGTAGGCAAGAATCTGGCCATCAGGGTCTCTCTGTGTTGCTGTGCATTTGACACCTGAGCAGTCTTCAGTTTCAACCAGAGATCTGGGATGGAGTCCATCCATCTGGTCTCAGTCTCCAGGGAAAGGGGGGAAAACAGTATCCTTCCTTTGTTTCAGGCTGCATCAAGTTGTGCGTGGAGCCAAACTCTGCTGTGTTGACTCTCACTAGGTCTCTGTTAGTTCCAAGAATGTTCCCTGCCCTTGGCAGAAAAAAAGTTTCTGCAGAAAAAGTCCTTTGACCTCAAATCCATGTGGCAATGATCAGTGCAGAATACCCTGAGGAAGAAGGACACAATGAATCCTCTGGATGGCTGCCCTCAGCACTCTGCTACTTGGTGGAAGGTCTCATCAATGGGCCTCACCAACTTCACTGGCCTGGCAGTGAGAGGAGCCCTCACATTCCAAACAATCGTGGGTGGTCAAAGTCTCACTCCCAGTGCGTGCTGGCCTAGACGTGGCTTTAGAGCAGACAACATCAGCCTCATCATAATTTATGCATTTCCCAAGGAACTCAGTGAAGGCCCGCCCAGGTTCAATCAAGGGCAGCACCGCAACAGAGGGTTCCATGATCGATGGCGCAAGAAGCACATCGAGGCAGGCATCAAGTGCCGACTGGTGAAAGGCTTGGTGCAGAGTGCCTAAATATTGTGGGTCTCCCAGTGCAATGGGACATCCATGAGGGAATGCTGCCAACTGGCACATTTCAAGGCGCAGAAGTACGTGCTGAAGGATGTCCTGTAGTCTGGTGCAGCCAACACCAGAGTGCTGTGGGGAAGGGCCACAATCTAGAGTAGCCATTATCAACAAGGGTCCTGTGAACTATCTGGGGCCACAGCACATTTAAGTTTGAATTTTACTTTACGCAACATATTTTTAATGTCGTCAGTAGGAGAGAAGTACAGAAGAAATCAAAACGCGACTACTTCATAGCGAAGGGGGCCCGTAAACTTACACACTCAGAGGAAGGCCATAGCTGAAAAAAATGTTGAGAATGGCTGGTCTGGAGTCCTACCACCACTGGACACGGAGGATCTGGGTCCCTTTTGTAAAGCCACTTCAATCCAGAAATATCAAGCCTTCATTGTACCATGCCTTCTGTGCAAAAGATCGGAACAAAATGGGTGGGGGGCGGAGGTGGTCATTGTAGTTCCATCTTTAAGCCAGCAGCAGAGGTAGGCAGTGCCCAATCAACATCTGTGCAAAAAGGGCGATCCACCAAGCCAGGACTAGGATGGGAAAGGATGTGGATGTTACACATCACACTTGATGCCTCAAAAGCCCCACCTCTTTTGTAAAGTAACACACTGGCCCAGCATTATTCTGGCCTGGTTTGCTTCAGTGTAAATAAACAGCTTAAGACAGGTCTTCTTTACAGCAATATTGTGGGATCTCTGTAAAATGGGCTAATGGGTGGCCCTACCAGAGAAATAGCTCCAGACAGCATCGCTCTCGGGATCGCAGGATCACACAAGCTTCTCCATGATGAGAGTGTGACAATCCACGGAGAAGAGTGCATCAAGAATTCAGAGAAAAGTGTGTCCCAATTGTATTTACTCTAAATATTATAAATAAAGTATATTTTTGAAATTAAAATCCCTCTCTTCCCTCTCTAGGGATCTGTTTGCCCAAATCCAGGCTCCTGTCATAAATTTTAATTAATTTAAAAAAAAATGTTAAACATTTAGACATGCAGCACAGTAACAGGCCCTTCTGGCCACTTAAATACCCAAATTAACCTCCAACCCCTGTACGTTTTTGAAGGGTGGGAGGAAACCCACACAGACACAGGGAGAAGCAGCGGATCCAAACCCAGGCGGCTGACTCCGTAACAGGGCATCTGAGGGCACAACTGCTCCAGGGATAATTTTCTCGCAGTAGGAACACGAAGACAAAATGCGGCAGGTGTGGTCTGGAATCCCACTGCAGATCTTAAATCCATAGTTGGGTTCTGCCACCAAAAGAAGTACCAATCCGTAAACTATGTAAAGAGTCCAGAATGAATGAGCGAGGACCTTATGGATATTTTTTGAAATTTTCGACATACAGCACGAGCCTTTGCCGTCCAGTTAGACCCAATTGGCCTACACCCCCAGTACGATTTGAATAGTGGGAGGCAACCAAGCCCCCCCCCCGGGTAAACCCACACAGAGACATGGAGAACATGCAAACTCCTTACAGACAGTGCAAGATTCTAGCCCTGGTCCCGATTGCTGTCACAGTGTTGTACTAACCACCGCTGAAGTATTTGGAATGTTGAAAAGCCTGGCAGAGTAGATGTGGAAAAGTTGTTTCCTAGGATAGGGGAATCTTGGAAAAGAGGGCCCAACTTCACGAATTAAGGCCACCCCTTTATAACAGTTGTGGCAGAATTTCTTTGAGTGGTAAATCTCTGAAATTTGCTGCACTGCCGCAGCTGTGGAGGTCAAGTCATTGGGTGTATGAAGGGAGAGATTGATAGGTATCTGAATAGTCAAGTTATGGAGAGGAGTCAGGGGAGTGGGGCTGCATGTGAGAATGGATCAGCTCATGATGGAATGGTAGAGTGAATGTGACAGGCCTACATGTGCTCTTGCACCTATTGATTTTATGGTCTAATTTTATGCACCTGCCAATGCCAACAAGTTAGAATGTGGAGCAAGGGTCCAGCATACAAGTGTAGCAAGAAGGGGATTGACAATGAATTGGACCCAAGGGATGACTGCAGCAGTAGACTAGAGATACAGTTGGGACTCTGTGACGATGACTGTATCATTGAAAATGCATTAATTTTGTGCTTCATTAATATTATTGACAATTAATATTTAATTTGTTAATGCTCATTACAGAAGGAACCTGGCCAAACTCATCCTCACTGACAACATTTATTCAGAATTCCTCAGCTTCAAGTGATTTCTTTAGTGCCTAGTCAAGGGCAAGAACATAAGTAAAAGCAGGAATAGGCCATTCAGCCCCTCTTGCCTGTTCTGTTATTTGAAAAGATTACTGTAATCTTCTACATGCCTGAAGGCTCTAAATGTTGACCTCAAACTGAGGATGAGAAACTACAAGTTCATTACAGAAATTGAGTTTTCCCATTCAGGTGACACAATTTTAGGAGCTGACCATCAGAAGGCTCTGTCTGAAAGGCTGGTTGCTCAGGGTACAAGGAATCTACTGGCTTCGCACTTGGTGAAGGAGGACAGTGGAGAGGGACGGTGGCTGGTCAATGGAGAAAGTGGGAAGGAGGCAGGAATGTTCCCTGCAGGGCTGAGATGCTGTCAATCCTGCCATAGGAGGAGGGAGGGGAGAGATCAACAATCAGAAAGATTTAAAACCACAAGAAACCCCTCCTTGCCTCCCATCAGGCCTTGCATTAGCAATCACTTCCCTCCCCCCAAAGTTAAACGTCATTCACAATAAATTATTTACAAAGAAAACCATTGTCTTTTCACATCTTCAGTGTCATATCCATACATTGCCATCACTGTACATTTGTGGTGGCGCACATCCTCATGGCAAACCAGCCCCACTTGTATCGCCATATGGCGGGACAGCCATGGGGAAATGGCGTCGTCAGAGGTTTCTCTCTGACTCCAGCATCCCTTCCAGCACGCAACTTGGGCAGCGATTATGATGTCACAATGCATCAGGTGACTGAGCTCATACTACCCTTAAAGGACCACGCTTTAATTGGAATAAAAGCAGTTGTTAACGACCCTCAACGTGGTGGCTGCGTTTCTCCCACTGCTCACACCGCCACACTGGTGACCCCGTCGAGTCCAGACGTTTTTCTGGACTCAAAATACCATGGATTCAGCAGAGGTTAACACTGTCTCCATCAAGCTTCCCCTCCCCCTTTTGAATCCACTGACTGAGAACGTGGTTCGGGCAGGCGGAAGCACAATTTCAACTCCGCAACATCTCCTCAGATACCATGATGTTCTATTATGTCGTGAGCGCTCTAAACCAAGATACAGCAGCAAGGATGGATGACATCATCCACCACCCCCCCCCCCCCCCACCCTCAACTACAGGCAAGTACACTGCCCACAAAGACCTGCTGCTTGGAACTTTCAGGCTAACTCCCCAGCAACAGGCTCCCAGGCTCCTTCACCTAGATGGGCTTGGGGACCGTAGTCCTTCGGCGCTGATGGATTAAATGCTGGCCCTGGTAGAAGACCACAAGCCTGGTTTTCTCTTTTGCCAGATATTCCTGGAACAGATGCCAGATGACAACCAGCTGCTCCTCACAAATGAAGACTTCTCGAACCAGAGGAGAGCAGCAACTCGTGCGGATGCCCTCTGGCGCATGAAGGGAGAATGAGGTAGCCCTTAACCAAGTGGCACGACCAGGAGCCAGCTGACTGCAAGCCACTCCCAAGACCAAGCCAGAGGAGGGCCAGTCGACCTGGTGTTTCTACCACCAGCGCTGGGGAGCGCAATCCCGCAAGTGCCGCCAGCCCTGTGGATTTCAGGGAAACGACTAGGCCAGCCACTGTTGATGGTGTGACGACAGGTCACACAAACAGCCTCCTTCATGTGACGGACAGATCCACTGGCCGTCGATTCCTGGTGGACACAGGCAGAGCTCAACGTCCTTCCCCCCCCACCCCACCACTACAGCATTAGAGACTTGCACCCTCTCGAGGTCCAGCCCTATGGGCAGCCAACAATTCCACCATCAGGACCTATGGCACCTGGAGGGCGCAGATCCAGATCGGGAAGGAGAAGTTCCACTGGAGATTTGTCCTAGCCTCTGTGGGCACCATGCTGCTAGCGGCCGACTTCCTCAAAGCTCACGGCCTACTGGTTGACATGAAGGGCAAAAGGCTGGTCAATGCCCGAACGTTCAACTCCACCCGAATGGGCACAGCAGAAGCCTGCAGTCCCAAAATCACACTATAGCCGCTGCCAGGGACGAGTTCGATGAGATCCTCCATGAATTTCCCGCCATCTTAGAGCCACAGTTCAATGCCGCCCTGCCCCAGCATGGGGTCTTCCACCACAATGCCATACAGGGCCCCCCGCGGCACGCTAGACCCAGACAGCTGCTGCCCGTGAAGCTCCAGCAAGCAAAGGAGGAGTTCTCCAGGCTCCAGGAACTGGGAATCATCCGCCACTCCATATGGTCCCAATATAGTCTGGGGGCTACCATCGAATGACACAACCATCCCTGACAGGTGCCCGGTGCCCCACATACAGGACTTTTCCGCCAACCTCCACAGCGTACGGGTCTTCTCGAAAGTGGACCTCGTGCGGGGATACCATCAGATCCCGGTGCATTCAGATGACATGGGTAAGACTGCCATTATCACCCCTTTTGGCCTCTTCCTGCATATGCCCTTTGGTCAAAAGAACGCAGCCCAAATGTTCCAGCACCTTATGGACACGGTTGGAAAAGACCTGGACTGTGTTCATTTACCTGGACGATATCCTCAATGCCAGTCGCAACCACGATGAACACAAAGCCCTCTTCCGCACACTTTGCCCAGCTGGCAGACTTCGTCCTCACGGTCAACGCGGCCAAATGCCAGTTCGGTAAGGAGTCCTTCCAGTTCCTGGGGCACACCATTTTGGCAGCTGGGGCCATGCCGGTGCCAGAAGGTAGTGGCTGTTCAACAATTCCCGAAACCCTCCACCCTGAAACGCCTCCAAGAGTTTGCAGGGATGATGAACTTTTACCATCATTTCATCCCCGGAGCTGCGTGCACCATGCTCCCAATGTTCGCGCTCCTGGCCACCAAAGAAAAGACATTGTGGTCAGAGGTGGCGGACAGGGGTTTCATAGTGACAAAGGAGGCTCTAGTCAGCGCCACGCTGCTGGTGCACCCATGGCCAGAGGTGCACACGGCACTCTCCGTGCACACCTCAGCTACAGCAGTGGGGATGGGGGTGGGGGAGGGGAGAGAGTTCTGGAACAGTGGCTCGATGGACAATGGTGCCCAATGGACATTTTCAGCAAGCAGCTGCGCCCGCCAGAGCTCATTTCACCATCCACTATTTCCGCCACTTCCTCAAGGGCAAGCCATTTACAGCCTTCACGGATCACAAGCCCCTTACTCAAGCACTGGCGATGGCCAAGGATCTGTGGTCTGCCAGACACCAGCGCCACCTCTTGTACATGATTGTACATTCACGATGGACTTCCGACACAGGGCCGGCAAAGACAATGTAGTGGTGAATGCGCTCTCCTGTCCAGCCATCAACACTCTCGCACCTGGCCTGGATTACGAGCAACTGGCTCAGGCACAGAGGAATGATGCAGAGACTCAGGCCTTGCAGACCGCCATCTTGAGCCTCAAACTCAAGGATGTCCGGGTGCCCAGCACCCCGGACACATTGCTCTGTGATGTCTCAACAGGCAAGCCATGCCTGGTGGTTCCGCCGCACTGGAGGGCGAAGGTCTTCAGTCTGATCCACAACTTCGCTCATCCAGTGGTAAAGACAACCATGCGGAGATGCTTTTGGGACCCTGCCGGTGTCCAAGGAGGTTTGTTACCTCCTCACGGTGGTGGATTGGGCCAGAAGGTGGCCAGAGGCCGTCCCGATTAAGGAGACCTCCGCAGAGACATGCTCCAGGACTCTGGTCAGCCAATGGATCGCCCATTTTGGAGTCCCAGCGCACATCACTAGTGACAGAGGGGCGCAGTTCATGTCTGCCCTGTGGACTCAGATGGCGAAAGTCCTGGGGTCAAGCTCCACCACACCACCCGCAGTCCAAAGGGTTGGTGGAGAGGTTCCACAGGCACCTGAAGATATCGCTTATGGCCAGGCTTTCTGGACCAGACTGGGCAGACAAACTACCCTGGGTCCTTCTCGGGATTAGGACAGCACCCAAGGAGAACCTACAGGTTTCAGCAGCGGAGATGGTCTATGGTGCACCGCTTTCCCTGCTGGGAAAGTTTTTTGGCCCAGACCCTGACACCACGGTCACTGACAAAAACCTGCTGGCAGACCTATGCAGGGGACTGGCCTCCCTAGCTCCACCACCCCCAGCCCGCCACCTGGCCGTTTCATCTCCCCAAAGAGCTCAACTCGGCCCAGTTCATTTTCGTGCAGAGGGGACCACAAGGTGTACCACTACAGCAACCTTACGAGGGGCCATACAAAGTCTTGCACCGGTCCAGCGGAACCTTCACCCTGGATTTAGGGGGGAAGAGAGGAACATTATGGTGCACCACCTGAAGGCGGCCCATCTGGACTTATCACAGCCAGTGTATATGGCTGCGCCCAAATGCCGGGGCCAGCCGCCAAAGTGACAGGACGCATCGCCGGTTCTGGGGGGGGGTGGCGCACATCCTCATGGCAAACCGGCCCCATTTGTATTGCCACGTGGCAGGGCAGCCATGAGGAAATGGTTCATCAGAGGTTTCTCTCTCAGACTCCAGCATCCCTTCCAGCGCGCGACCTGGGCAGCGATTATGACGTCACAATGCACCAGATGACTGAGCTCGTGCTGCCCTTAAAGGGGCGCGCTGAATTGGAATAAAACCTGTCGTTAACGACCCTCAACGTGGTGGCTGTGTTTCTCCCACTGCCACACAGTTATATTTGTTCTCCATTTACCACTTGTTACTTCCCCCTCTGTTGTTAGAGGGACTTCACCTTGGTCTCAGCCCCTCAATGCCCAGTAAGGGGAGGACTCTAGAGGGAGATCCTTCTCCACAGCACCCTTTTGTTGGCTGCACCAAGACTCAGCAAGTACTTCTGCAGCCTAGAATGTGCCAGTCGGCAGCATTCCCTCACCAACATCTTTGTGCGCTGAAAGCCCAACAGGCTTCAGGCAGATCAAAGGGCATCTTACCACGTTGATGGAGCTCTGGGTGTCTGACAGTGTGTGCAGCCCCAGGAACAGTATGTAAATCAGAGAGTCCTCTGTCATGCTGCTGCTGGGGACCATGACAAAGACACTTGCACCCTTCTCCACACACTCTTGGCAAATCTGCAAAGAGGTGGGCGACCATCTTCATTCTACTGCAGTCATCTCAGGGACAACCAGAATTGTGGGTGAAGTACCTGTTGCACAGGAAGAAACTGTCTGGGAGAGCTCCTCTCACTGCCAGCCAGGCCAAACCCTGGTGCTTGCTTGTCACTGGCAATGTGGTATTCCACCAGATGACTTGGATGGTCTGCTTTGGAAACTGTCCATCAAATCCTCATCTCTTCTTGCTGACCACTACCTAATGGTCTTGCAATCAAAGGTGTTGGTGTGGAAAATAAACTTATCTATTACTTGAGACTGCTATGGTTTGACATACCAAGCTCCTTTCTGATCAGATTCCATAACCTGCAGCCCATGGTCACTTCCACTGATCACCTTGCAGCCTGTCACTATCGCCACATTCCCCTCCCCAACCTGGCTCCGTATGTTCATCAACCCTTCCTCACCTCTCGCTTGCCAGCTCCTGCCTCCTCCCTCCTCATAAACCTCCTTATCTCCCCTTTACACCCTCAGTCCTGAAGCAGGGTCTCAACCTGAAACATTAACGATCTTTCTTCCCTCCATAATGCTGCTAGACTGCTGAGATCCTTCAGGTTCCAGACTCTTATATCTGAGGCTAACAAATGTTTGGGTGATTGAGTATAGGGTGGAGAAGATGGAGTTGAATGGATCAGCACAGCCTCCCCAATGCCAACTCCTTTACTACCATCCTTCCTCATTTTCGAGTGGCCTTTGACAGTGAAGGTTCAATAAATCACCTCACCAACTTCTTGATCAACGTCAGTGGAAAAAGGAACACATGTGCAGTTGGATTAAAGCACATAACTCACTAAACTCATAAGTTACAGGCTGAGGAAAGTCTGCAGATGCTGTGATTGCAGTGCAATACGCAAAAGTGTTGGAGAAACTCAGCAAAAAAAAAAGGAAGAATTGGAAGCTATAGAGAGTGCAGAGATTTACCAGATGTTGCCTGGTAAATCTCCTCTGGAGAGTGGAGAACATGGCTCATGAGGCAAGATTACCAGAGCTAAGACTTTTCTCTTTGGAGCAAAGACAGATGAGAGGTGACTTAGAGGTATAGGAAGTAGGAACAGGAGTAGGGCAAAAATGGCCCATCGAGCCTGCTCCACCATTCAATACGATCATGGCTGATCTAATTTATGACCTAACTCCACCTACCTGCCTTCTCCCCATATCCCCTAATTCCTCTATCATGTAAAAATTTATCTAACCGAATTTTAAATATGTTTAATGAGGCAGCCTCAACCACTTCCCTGTTTAGAGAATTCCAAACATTCACTACTCTCTGGGAAAACACTATTTTTCCTCATCTCTGTCCTAAATCTACTCCCCCGAATCTTGAGACTGTGTCCTCTCGTTTTAGTTTCCCCGGCCAGCTCAAAAAACCTTCCTACATCTATCCTATCCATACCCTTCATAATCCTATATGTTTCTATAAGATCTCCTCTCATTCTTCTGAACTCGAGTGAACATAATCCTAGATGATTTAATCTTTCATCATAAGTCAACCCCTTCATCCCAGGGATCAATCTAGTAAACTCCTCTGGACCGTCTCCAAAGCCAGTATATCCTTCCTCAAATATGGAGACCAGAACTGGACACATTACTCCAGGTGCGGTCTCACCAGTACCTTATACAGTTGCAACATTACCTCCCTACTCCTGAATTCAATTCCTCTAGCGATGAAGGCCAACATTCCATTTGCCTTCTTAATAACCTGCTGCACCTGCAACCTAACTTTTTGCGATTCATGCACAAGCACTCCCAAGTCCCTCTGCACAACAGCATGCTGTAGTTTTTCACCCTTTAAATAATATTCAGCTCTTTTATTTTTCTTGCCAAAGTGGATAACCTCACACTTACTAACATTGTACTCCATCTGCCAGACCTTTGCCCACTTGTCCAGCTTAACTATATCCCACTGCAGACTCTCCACATCCTCATTACAATTTCCTCTTCCACTCAATTTGGTGTCATCCACAAACTTGGCTGCACCACATTTTGTCCCCTCCTCCAAGTCATCAATGTAAATGATGAACAGTTGTGGGTCTAACACTGATCCCTGCGGCACCCCACTTACCACTCTCTGCCAACCTGAAAAACTCCCATTTATCTCAACTCTCTGCCTCCTGTCAGACAACCAATTTTCAATCCAGGCCAATATACTTCCCCAGACTCCACTTTCCTGTAACTTACTGATAAGTCTCTTGTGCGGCACCTTATCAAATGCTTTCTGGAAATCCAAATATACAACATCAACCTATTCGCCTCTATCCACCGCACCCATTATATTCTCAAAGAATCCTAACAAGTTTGTCAAACAAGATCTTCCCTTTCTAAAACCATGCTGCGTCTGCCTGATTGAACCCTTACATTCCAAAAGTTTCACTTTTTCTTTCTTTGGCTTGGCTTCGTGGACGAAGATTTATGGAGGGGTAAATGTCCACGTCAGCTGCAGGCTTGTTTGTGGCTGACAAGTCCGATGCGGGACAGGCAGACACGGTTGCAGCGGTTGCAGGGGAAAATTTGTTGGTTGGGGTTGGGTGTTGGGTTTTTCCTCCTTTGTCTTTTGTCAGTGAGATGGGCTCTGCGGTCTTCTTCAAAGGAGGTTGCTGCCCGCCGAACTGTGAGGTGCCAAGATGCACGGTTTGAGGCGATATCAGACCACTGGCAGTGGTCAATGGGGCAGGCACCAAGAGATTTCTTTAGGCAGTCCTTGTACCTCTTCTTTGGTGCACCTCTGACACGATGGCCAGTGGAGAGCTTGCCATATAACACGATCTTGGGAAGGCGATGGTCCTCCATTCTGGAGACGTGACCTACCCAGCGCAGTTGGATCTTCAACAGCGTGGATTCGATGCTGTCGGCCTCTGCCATCTCGAGTACTTCGATGTTAGGGATGAAGTCGCTCCAGTGAATGTTGAGGATGGAGCGGAGAGAACTCTGGTGGAAGCGTTCTAGGAGCCGTAGGTGATGCCGGTAGAGGACCCATGATTCAGAGCCGAACAGAAGTGTGGGTATGACAACGGCTCTGTATACGCTTATCTTTGTGAGGTTTTTCAGTTGGTTGTTTTTCCAGACTCTTTTGTGTAGTCTTCCAAAGGCGCTCTTTGCCTTGGCGAGTCTGTTGTCTATCTCGTTGTCGATCCTTGCATCTGATGAAATGGTGCAGCCGAGATAGGTAAACTGGTTGACCGTTTTGAGTTTTGTGTGCCCAATGGAGATGTGGGTGGGGCTGGTAGTCATGGTGGGGAGCTGGCTAATGGAGGACCTCAGTCTTCTTCAGGCTGACTTCCAGGCCAAACATTTTGGCAGTTTCCGCAAAACAGGACGTCAAGCGCTGAAGAGCTGGCTCTGAATGGGCAACTAAAGCGGCATCGTCTGCAAAGAGTAGTTCACGGACAAGTTGCTCTTTTGTCTTGGTGTGAGCTTGCAGGCGCCTCAGATTGAAGAGACTGCCATCCGTGCGGTACCAGATGTAAACAGCGTCTTCATTGTTGAGGTTTCACTATTTCATCTTTAATGACGGCTTCAAGCAATTTTCCAACTACAGACGTCAATCTAATTGGCTGATAATTTCCTATAGATAGAGTGGGCACCCAGCATCCTTTTCTCTGGGCAACAGAAGCAAACACCACAGGACAAGGTGAGGGGAAGAAAGTTTAGGGGTGACAGAGGTGAGTTTATTACACTGTTACAAGCTCCTGTTTAATTTAGTGACTGTCACTTTAAAGATTAAACCAAACATTCACAGCTTGTGGTGAGACTGAGTGGCACCATTAAGTCAAGACATGACCCAAAGTTGATACTTTGGAAGAAGACAAGAACAATGGTTGTTTATCCAGGAAAGCAGATGGGACACTTAGAGAATCATGTGAGTGGGACACTTACTTAGTGACCACCAGCCATTTGATGAACACAGAGGTGAAGTGACTTTGCACGAAATGGACAATTCTCCTCGTCAGGGGAATTGTTGAACCACAGTGACCAAAAGGTCACTTTAATTGACCCGTATCTGGGTAAAGGAAGCAGGAGAATTCCTGTGTTGGATTGTGATGGTCATTTCAACTGACCCGTGCCTGAGTTTTGGAAGCATCATGGAAGTCACACGTTTCATTTCCCTACACAAGAGAAGAGGGAGTTGTGACAACCATTCGTACGAAAGGACATTTATTTTTCTGGAAGCAACTTGGCAAGGAAGAGTGATTTTTTTTTTGGCAGCCTAATCACTCAGTGTCTCTCATCTCCTTTGCGATGACTTCTGGCTTCAGTTTAAACGTTTGCATTTCAACACAGGATTTCTAATTTATCAGAATTGTGCCTAAGCTGTGTAATGGTTTGTACATGCACGCACACAGTTGGGGTCAAGTTATTATATTATTAGAGGTAGTTAGTCATAAATATATCGTTTTTATAAGGAAAACAGTCTCTTGGTGAATTTCTTTTGCTGTTTGTCTGAGGTAACAAGACCAAGCACTTGGAATGCATTGCCGGGGCTGCAAGTCAGCACAAAATCATAGGCCAAAGGGTCTGTACTGTGCTGTAATGTTCTGTTCTAAATCAACCCATGCAGGTCTCCTTCAGCACCCTGTCAAAATTACAGCTTAGAAAAAGTGTTCCAATCTCACTTTGCCCGATATCTATTTACCACCTAACTCACTATCTCTTAAGTGCAATGGACAGACATGTTCTTAATTGCAGCCAGACAGGTATGTGTAATATACCCACTACAAACCCATTTTATCAAAAGGCATGAGAGAAGAATTAATGGGCAGATGCAAAGATGGTTCAGGCTGATTAATTAATGAACCTGTTACAGGGTTTTGAGGGAGTTCATCCCCTCAAAATATAGCCCAAGTGCCAAACATATAAAACTGTGGAGGGAGGGACAGAGTCAATGACCTTTCAGAGGGGAGATAATGTAGGTGAGATAGGAAGGGAAGTCTGAGCCCTTCCGGAGTCACAAGGCTTTGTGCCAAGCAGTGATGTTACGTGAATATCAAAAGCCTAGTCCTTAGGTGCCAACAATACATGATTCATTTCAATGACTCGCCCCAACATAATGAGCAGTAACAATTCTCCCCCCACTCCCCCACCAAGAATACAAAAGTGATGGAGGAATTCAGCGGGTCACAGCATCCTTACAACATAAAGGCCGTTAAACCCAATGAAGGGCTGAAATGCTGGGTATCCTTTACTTCCTGTAGATGCTGCAGGACCTGCTGAGTTTCTCCAGTACACCTGTGAGTTTCCCTGGACCTCAGCATCTGTAAATTCTCCTCAAAAGATATTTGTTCCTTTCCTAACAGATCGTTAGAAACAAAACTGCTGGAGAAACTCAGCATGTCTGGACATGGTTACTCTCTCCATATATGTTATACAAATCATAACCATACAGTGTGTTTGCATTTGTTGTTTTTTGCAATACCATTTCAATCTTATATTTTTTAAATACAGTGTGTAACCGATGACCATGTCCTCCTTTGGAATGGCCATCCTAGATCTTAGTGTCCATAGGAGGTAAAGAGATAAAACCAACAATTTTGGCCTGGGATTTTCCTCAAAGTACAAGCTAAAAGCAACCAGACACCGGAATTAAAAGGCTGGGGAGGAGGAAAGGCAGGGGAAGGGGTACAGAGCAACAGACAAAAGATGTTCATTGGATATGATCAGAGGGCAGGAATTAGAATTTACTGTTTTACCAACATTTACATAAACCATCTTACAAATTAAAATAAAATAGAGGGAAAGTGAGAATTGATTGTCTCTGTTGAACAAGTCATAAAGGAGAGAGAGAGAAAGACGCACACAGATACAAACACACCCACACTCCCTGGTGCAACATGGGTGGAGGGAAACTAATGGAAAGCCACTGGTTCAAGGGTGCCCAGGAGGAATGGGAGGTATTGTTGTCCTTTCCTCACAGGTGACAGAATATAGATATGATTTTGGGAGATAAATTGGGGAAGGGTTTTTAAGCATAGATCACATACCAACACTTTAAAACAGATCTTATTTAAAATACTGGGGCTCTGCTCATGCTAGACATGTTGGGGCCAACAGTCTTTGCAAAAGCTTTGGAGAGTGCCCAAGAGACTTCACTAATGGACTGTTGTTTACAAAAAGGCAACAGATGAAAGAGCTCGTCAGAGCCGCATTCTGTCTGGAGCGGAACTTGCTGCTCTAGGAGAGTCATGTCGTTTTGCAAACAGAGAGAGTCAAACAGGGTGAAACACACAGATCAGTTCTACAGTTCAGCAGAAGCAACTGGGACTGGAACAGGACAAGCTGGCAAGCTTGTAGAAAACCCCATTTGGAAGACAGGTTGTGAGTGCTTAGTTCAGCCTGGTCAAAGCCCTTGCAAGAGGAGAGGACTGGCTGTCTAATGTTTCACTTGAAATAGGAGAAACAGAAAGGCACTCTGTGACCTGGAGAACCCTGAGGGGGCAAGTTTCGTCAGCAAGACTCTGAAGTGGCTGATGGAAGTAAATCAGTTGTGGGTGTCCTGGAACAACAAATCTCTCTGAAAACCGACAAGAACCTTCCTGAGCGGTAACCAATTACCTTTCAAGCACCAAAGTCTGGTGAACTTTATCAATGTTAAATTCGGTGTTCAGTCTAAGAATTGCCTGCAATCAGTGAACTTGGAGGAATGAGAAGCGAGATTGGACTGTGAACCAAAGAACTTTTCTGAACTTACACACAAATTAGATACACATGCACTTAGAATTAGAGGGAGGTTAAGTTAGGTTAGTTAAGTCAATAGTGATTCTGTTTTCACGTTTAAAGATAATTAAAAGCAACTTTTGTTTAAGTAACCATTTGTCTTGGTGAATATCTATTGCTGCAGGGTTTTGGGGTCCTCTGGGCTCGTAACAGTACAAACTTTGCCAAGTCCACAGAGGAGGATCAACATGCTGCTCTGTATTCGCTTCTGATCCACTTGAAAGGGTGGTTTCTCAGCAGTTTCCCCAGGGTGAGCGGGAGGGAGGAAGGTGAAGAAAGAGGAAGCAGCCAATGCAAATTAGATGCTTTGGGGAGGATGGAGAATCATCTTCAGGCACAAACTTCCTTTGAACTGTGAGAGCCCAACGTATATTTCATTTTGGAATTACCACAGAGACAAAATCATGCGGATCTCATGGAAATGAAGATGTGGGGAGATGTAGGTCATTACACAGCACTGCAGGCAGCCGACTGCAATCTCCACAACTCTGAGCAGATGAAGTTAGGCACTGTGAACAGGGGATAACTGGGCAATAAAACACTTCCCATGTGAAACATGGAAGCCTACAGAAGCAGTGATTGTAGTAAAAACAAAAAATGCTGGAGGAACTCAGCTGGTCTTTCAGCGTCCATAGGAGACAAGATATATTGCCGACGTTTCAAGCCTCCAGCATTTAGGCGTGTTTTAACATTTCCCATGTGCTGATCAGGCATGGAGGTGAATTAACATCAGCTCGTGGAGTCATACACTGCATGTAAACAGCTTTCAAATAACTTAAACACTTCTCCTAGATGTTTAGAATGTGGTGGCATTGAAGTTAAATTTTTACATTTTTTTATAATTAAAAAATTAAACATAGAACACGGTCACAGATCACGTTTGAGTTGGTGCTGCCAAATACCCCCAATTAACCTAGAATCCCTCTAGGTTTTGAAGGGTGGGAGGAAACCGGAGCCCCCAGAGAAAACCCACCCAGGCACAGGGAGAACGTACAAACTCCTTACAGACAGCATCGGATTCAAACCTGATCATTTGCACGGTAACAGTGTTGCACTAACCGTGCCACCTCCGTTAAGCTCCTGAATCAGAATTTATTGCCATGATCAAGCATGAAATTTGATGTTTTGGGACAGTATCATAATGCAAATATGCATATTATAACATTACTATAAAAAATAAAATAATAACTAATAGCGCACAAAAAGTGTGGCAGGGTCTTTGGTTCACTGATTATTCAGGTATCTGATGGCAGCGGGGAAGAAGTTGTCCTTGTGCCGCTGAGTGCTCATCTTTCGGCTCCTGTACCTTCCCCCCCCCCGATAGTAGCAGAGTGAAGGGGGCATGACCTGGGTGATTGGGGGGGGGGGGTCCTTTGAGGATAGAGGCTACTTTTCAAGACACCGCCTCATGTAGATGTCCTCAATAGAGTGAAGTCTAGTGCCTGTGATGTCGCAGGCCGAGCTAACAACCCTCTGGAGTTTATTCTTGGCCTGAGGGTTGGTGCCTCCATAACAGGCAGTGATGCAACCAGCCAGAATGCTCTCCACAGTACACCTGTTTACAGGAGTCTTCAGTGACATACACAATCTCCTCAGACACCTCACAAAGTATAGGCACTGGCGAGCCTTCTTTGTGATTGCATCAACATGGAGGCTCCGGGGCAGATTCTCAAAGATATTGACAACCAGGATTTTGAAGTTCTTGACTCTCTCCAATACTGAGCCCTCGATGAGGACTGGGTAGTGTTCCCGTGACTTCTTCCTGAAGTCCACAATCATCTCCTTGGTTTTGCTAATATTGAGCGCAAGGTTGTTGTTGTTACACCATTCAACGAGCTGACCTATCTCCCTCCTGTACGCTTCCTCATTGCTTTTTGTGATTCTGCCAACAACTGTGGTGTCATCAGTAAACAAGTAATTGGGATTGTGCCCGGCCACACAGTCATAGGTGTATAACGAGCTAATATGCATCCTTGGGGCACGCCTGTGTTGATGATCAGTGAGGAGACATTGTTTCAAATTTATACTGTCTGTGGTCTTCCAATGAGAAAGTCAAGCATTCAGTTGCAGAGGGGGGTAGAGAGGCCCAGAGTTTGTAGCTTCTTGACCAGCACTGAGGGAATAATGGTATTGAAGGCCGAGCTGTAGTCGATGAAGAGCAGCGAACCTATGAATTGTTGTTTTTGAGGTAATCCAGAGCTGAGTGGAGAGCCTGTGATATTGGATCTGCCTTTGAGCAATTGTGACGATCGTGGGTCCAGATCTTTACTTAGTAAAGATCAATTCTGGCCATGACCAGCCTCTCAAAGCATTTTCATCACAGGAGAGGTTTTGGGCAGTAGTCGCTGAGGCAGCTCACACTGGTCTTCTTGGGCACCGGGATGATTGATGCCCTTTTGAAGCAGATGGGAACCTCTGACGGCCACAATGAGAGTACAATGAGAATCCAGAGCCCCCAACAGCAGATGAGTTCAAATATTTTAAAAAGCAGCTGGAAGATTTAAATTGAACTAATTAAATACAGTTGGCTCAAAAAAAGACTCGTTAGTGTAGCGAGGGAATGTATTCTGCTGACTGCTTGCTATTGGTTATGACTGTAGTTGGCTCCACCTGCACCAACTATGGGAAGGGTCAAGCTTGCCAAACTAGAGAGTCGACATCTGGCACTCGTGGCGAGCAGAAGAAGCGCTGATACTAAGCAAGGTCGTCGTCATAAACGCCACGATGCCGAGCTGGAGAGTCAATAATTCGGCGAGCCCGACTTCAGCTTCTTCGACTTCTGAATTGACCAATGGGTCGACCATATGCATCCTTGGGGCACACCTGTGTTGATGATCAGTGAGGAGACATTGTTTTAAATTTATACTGGCCCTACATGCCACTGCCACAAGGAGATCCAATCCTGGCTTCTATGAAGATAAACCAAGATAAATCCTACGATCTGCAGCCGTCCTCGATGAAAGTGGAGGTAAATGGACAGCCTATTAACTGTTGATTTGATTTGGGCAGTACAGACAGTTACATTCACCCTTTGACTGCTAGAGCACATGATATCGAAGGCTTGCTCGGGACTAGAACAAGATACAAGTTATTTCAAAATTAATTTAAAAATACATGACAATCAATATACTGACTTCAAGATTTCTGTACTCATGCGTTCCAATGCTTCTGGGTCTAGACTTCCAATGCCAAATGAAAAGCATCATATTGGCATTTAATGGCCCTTTGCCATCCATCACCATCTCGGTTTGTCCACACTAAAAATTAAGCCACCTCGTCTCTTCACTAATTTGATCTCGGATTGTAAGCCTATAGCTACAAAAGGCACTACAGTAAAGAAGACAGACTCTGTATTAAAGATGAGGTTAAGAGCTTGTTAAAGGAAAACATAATCGAGCCCAGCACAAGACCTTGACGCTCTCAAGTAGTCATGGTCAGAAATGGGACGAAACCTAGAAAGGTGGATTATAGCCAAACTGATTGATATGCCGTAAGCAAGGACCAGACTTATCATTCTATAGGCTTTTATTAGCAGAAGAAGCCACCTTTACTGACCAGTGGGATAAGTTGCACCATCTGTTAGACCAGTAGGGTGGAGCCAATCTACAGTCATAACCAATAGCAAGCCGTCAGCAGAATACATTACCTCACTACAGATCATGGAACTGTGAAAGTATGAGAATCTGTTGGGGGAACTAGGGACAGTGGGAGAGTATCATCAAGGTTTCAGATTGGAAGCCTTCACCTTGCTCAAAAATGGGAGCTTCTGAGACTGGCCTGAGAGCTACGCAGCTAAAAAGAGCCGTCATTGTATTGTCCGCGTCTCCACTTTCAGTAAAAGGCAGAACCAAACTCTGTGGAAGGCCAGCATCATTCTTAGTTCGTGACTTATAATAAATGAATCGCTTTAGCTTCCTTCCCATCCTTAGCTTACATGACTTCAGCCTGCATTCAATTACTGTCTCATTGGAGCAATTCCAAATAAAGCCTTTCATCAGGTGCCAGACATTCATGACTGATCATTGGTCATCAGATCTTTCCGGTTTGCTCCCACCCACAATGGGAAGATCTATTCCCTTCATGTTTCCTAATCACTGGTGGACAGCAACACATTCACTGCCCATCAATCCTAGTCTCCTTCTACCAAGGTGCTTCCTTCACTGGGTAACTGAAGTGCGATTGATCCGATCAATCACTGCCCACCATCCTACCTGCACAGCTGGTGCATTGGGACAGTTGCAAATTCAACCTCGAAACAAGCAAATGAAGATTCACTCAATAATGTTCTATTTTCTGGATTTATATAAAAATGGGCTGTCATTTGTGCCAAAGTAATTGTCAACAGAATGGCAATAAACCATTGAGAATGACCACATAAAGTCAAAGTCATGGATATATTGTGGAAACAGACCCTTCAGCTCAGTGACAACCATTTTGCATCAATCGCACCCCAACGCATTTTATTCTCTCATATTTCTTTCAACACCTCCCATCTCCTTGGAGTCCACCAAGCCCAGCTTGTTCCCTCAGAATGACATGGGATCTCTCACGTCTGAAGCAGCAGGCTGGGCCTTGGCTTAACACCTTAGTGTTAACACCTTGGTGCACACTCCTGGGATTCGAGAGGGTGCTGAGGACAAGGGCTCCTGAAGAGCTGAAGGCTTCCTGATCGGAGTTGTATCGGAGGTTTGGATCTGGAGCCATTTGGCGAAGAATCGAACAGGAGTATGTGCAGCTGAAGAGGTGAATCCATGGGGCCCCGTGACTTTGAAGGCCCCTTTCCCCCCCCTCTCCCGATGAGCCAAATTACAGAGTGTACAACAGTTCACCACATTCACCCCTTTTTTTGGCCAGTGGGGTGACATGGGGCACAAAGTCTTACAGGTTAAGTCTTCCAGTGCCCTGGTCTTCCATTGAAACCGGCAGGGAGTCAGTTGTTCTGCAGTAGCTGGGGACGTTGAACCTTCCTGGACTTACAGTGCTGGGTCGACCTGCTGCGGGCATGGCAGTTCAACTGGGGCAATGGGAGGGCTAGGGTGTCATACTATGTAAAGTGTGACCATGGGAGGGGAGGGTGCTGCTTGGTGGGTGTGCTCCTCGGGTGTCCCCACTGGCGCAAGGTCCCAGATAGAGACAGTTTCTTCACAGCCATCCAGGTAGGCTACGCATGTGTATTGGGGCTTTGCATGAAGGAGCTGGACCCAGTTTTATGGCCCCTCACGTGCTTCTGTATCAGGACTGGCCCCGGGGACATTAACCAAGATGGCAGGGTGGTCCCCGATGTGGACTTCCTGGGGAAGGAGAAAATTCATTCTCGAGTAGGAGCATCGATGGCAATACATTGCAGTGGCCTGATTGCTTGGAGTGTCTCAGGAAGATCCTCCTGCCTGTGAGAGACAGGCAACCCCCTGGTCTTAAGGGCAAGGATGATGGCCTTCCACACAGTTGCATCCTCCCTCTCCACACAGCTGTTCCTTCAATAATTGTAACTAGTGGTCCTGTTTGTAGCAATACCTCTGGCCAGCAGGTATCAGTGCAGCTCGTCGCTTATGAACGAGGATCCCCAGTCACTGTGGACATATAGGGTACCCAAATAGAGTGAACAAGTTGTGTTGTGCCCTGATGATTGTGGTACTCGTCATGTCTGGGCTAGAGTTAGTTGGCAAACTAATTGGCAAAGGGGAAACATGAATACTCAATGACTGATGAAAAACACATTGCAGTTGGTGAAGGGGAGGGGCTCAGATACTCAGATGTTCAAACAGACCACGTGGCTTCCACCAGGTGTGCCCTACCTGGTCAGTAGGAGAGCAGCCTCAGTAATCCCTGGTCATGTCCCTGACATCCTTGATGGAGTATGACAGATAATGAGATTTGATGAAGTGGAAAAATCTCGTGACTCCCGGGTGGCAGAGGTCATTCCGGATGGTTTTGAAGCGGACTCTCTGGGCATTGGCAAATGTCCCTCGGGAAAGGACGTCTGGGGCCCGTTGAGCTTCCCCAGCTGATACAGAATATTGTAGTTATAGGTGAAGAGCTCAATTCTCCACCTCAAAATTTGATCACTCTTTATCTGATCCTGCTGCTTATGGTTAAACACTTTGGTCCATGAGCAGGGTAAAACATCTGCCAGCCAGGTATTACCTCCAGTGCCATACCACCTCAACTACTGCCTGAGCCTTTCTCAAAGGAATGTCAGACCAGGCCCTTGAAGGGTACGGGAGAAAGAGGCCACTGGCCAGCCTGCCTGAGTGGGCGGGGTGAAATTGGACGCAACACTCTCGACCTGAAACAGGACAGATTCATCCACTGCATACACTGCAACTTTAGTGATGCCTTTTTTTTAATCTGACTGAAGGCTACCCAGGTCTCTCTTATCAGGGGGAAGGATGTGGACTTGATAAGGAGGCTGGCTTTGTTTGCATAATTAGGCTCCCACTGGGACTACGGGAAAAGAACCCCAAGCACCTTTACAGGGCCTTGAGGCTACAGGGAAGGGGAAACTGTAGCAGTGAGCCATGTGGTCGGAGCTGGGGCCAATGGCCCCATTCTCCACAACACAGCTGAGGATTGCCAGGCAGGTAGTGTGGAAAATACATCTATCCCTGTTGTAGGTGAGGTTTAAGTGTTTGGCTGCTGTGAGGAATTTCTGGAGGTTGTCGTCATGATCTTGCAGGCCATGGCCGTAGATTGTAACATTATCCAGGTAGGGGAAGGTGGCATCCAGGTCATTTTGGTCCACCTGCTGGAAAAAGGAGACCCCCGTTGGTAACCCCAAAGGGGTCCCTGAGGAAATGGTAAAGGTAGCCATCTGCCTCGAAGGCAGTGTACTGTGGTCTTCCAGATGGATGGGGAGCTGGTGGTAGGCAGATTTCAGGTCAGTCATTGAAAAGGACATGATATTGGGCAATTTGATTGACCATGTCTGCAATGCAATGGAGGGGGTACACATCCAGCAGTGTATAGCTGTCAATAGTCTAGCTATAATCAATCACCATCCTGCGTTCATTGAACCTTGTAGCAGGCTGCTGGCCTGTGGATCCAAGTCCCAATATGGCAGCCTGATGTGGACCCCGCACCATTTGCCAAGCATGTTTCCATGTTACAAAGGGCGATCGCCAGCGATTCACGAAGTTGATCATCCCTCAAACCCAACTTACTCTGCTCGAGTAGCCTCTGGTACATGTCGTCTGACCTGACGCCTGCAACATAGGTGTCCTGGATCATGTCCTCCATGTTCTGGGCAGCCAATACTGGCTGGAAGTTGCACGCTCATGCAAGTCCACGCAGGGCCCAGAGGAACTCATTGCTTGATTCACCTTGTCACTGTCTGCAGATGGCCAGCATGTGCCTGGCATACACTTCTTTGATTTTCTCCCTGGACTGGTCCTTGTGTATGTTCATTGCCTCCCTATATGTTGAGGCGTCCCTGATCATCGGGAACACTCAATGTCCAACCCAGGAGAAGAGAAGGTGCAGCTTGTTTGCCTCTGTAACCATGACTTTGGTGGAGTTCTGTAGAAAGACCTCCCGGCCAGAGTTCAAAGCAATCTGAGACTTCTGGCTATTATGGGTTGATCTCCAGCTCATCAGGCTTCGAGTTGTTCCCTTGTTGGGAAAAAAATATTGTAAATAAAATTGATGGCTCAAAAGACTGGAGTTACAGAACTGTAGGCTTTTATTTACAATAGACTTGAAAGTCATCCTGTGGTGTGACCCAGGCTTTCTGTGGTGTGGTCAAGAGTGGGGAGCCATGGGTCCAGCCACAGGACAGGGCTGAGCCAGATTAAATGTACAGTTCACCACAACTATATGATCTGTACTATTACATGACAATAAAGAAATCTTGAATCTCTGAACCGTGGCTAACTAACCTTTGAAAATTCTTAGGCGCAGTGTCTAAATCAATTGAACACCATCCTGTGGAAGTTATCCAATTGGAGTTTCAGCAAGCATTCAATATGGTTCTACACTTGAAAAAGGTTAGGGGCTGTGAAATTAATCAACAATTCATTAATTGGATTGAAAACTGATTTAGCAAGAGAGAAGTGGGGAGTTGGATATAGGTAGCAACTGTTCACAATAATCTGTTTCAAGGCTTTTCACACACTAACTAAATGAATAGAGGGTGTATTTACAGGAAGGTCATAGTTTTGTCATTATGTCCTCAGATATCATGGGATGCTGAGCCATGAAGAAACACTAGGAGACCACAGAAACCCTGATCGGTGCTGGGTTCAAAAAGATTTTAAAAAGAAGAGCAGTAAGGAGGTAAGAGTAAGAGAAAGGCAGCAATTAATCCCGGCAAGTGGAATGATTGAAATTACTCACAGTTCGAGCTTCACACAAATCTATTTCATGTTGAAATTTGTGCAATAAATTTAAAAAATAATGGGATCTGCCTGGGGACAAGTTGTCTTTTCAAGCGCCACTGCATTTCAAAAGCAATTCATTGTTTGGAAAGTGGTCACGTTCCATGTTGATTTATAGGGGTGTGGGAAAAAAAAAAGGCTTTCTGGAAGACTTTCCATTGGACCTTTTGGCCTTGGTTTCTGCCTACTACAGGGCTCCAGGAGGTGGATGGCTGTTTTGGAAAAACACCCACAGCTTCAACAGAAGTAAAATATACCCACAGGTGCTGGAAATCTGCAATTATTTTGGATTTCCAATATTTGCAGTTTTGTTGCTTTTCATTGAGAACATAAAATGTTATAAATCCTTTGGCCCATGATGTCGTGCTGGCCTATATAAACCTACTCAATAACAATCTAATCCTTCCCTTCCTCTCACCCATATTTCTATATGCTTATATAAAAGTATTTTGAATGTTCCTATTGTGCCAGCCTCAAACAGCACCCCTGGCAATGCATTCCAGGCCCCCACCACTGTGTCAAAATATTACCCCTGACATTTCTCCATTCATGTTAAACAGACATCCTCTGGTATTTGCAAAGGTTTCCCCAGGAAAAAGGTGCCGCTGTCCACTCTAGAGCCATAGAACAGTGGAGGATTAACCATTAGGCCAAGTAGGCTGAAGTGTAGGCGCCCCGTCACAAACTTCACAGGGGTGCAGTGTTGCTGGAACAGAATTCTTAACATGGGGCATAGCAAGAGAGATGTCAGCATTTTTACCAACAATGCAGAGTGGGCAGTTCCATCTCGCCCACCTTAAAAATGCATGAACTGCAATTAAACCACGTAATCTCCCCTAATGACATCACCACTCATCCCTACTCCCCACCTTCCAGCAATGCTCGTCTTCAGAGACCAGTCAATCTGGGACCCGCCTCCAGGCCAGTCACCACCATGTGTCTCATTCTTCCCGCGGGACTGGGCAGCGAAAACTGTCAACCATGCTCCACCCTGAGGGGGAGGAGTTCTGCAAAGTTAAAACGCGGAAATGCTGATCTCGCAGCGTCCAAGGAGGTAAAGACTTAACGATCACTATATTTCTGTGGAGCAGAGGTTTACTTTTTAAAAAAAAATAATTTTCCCTTCTCCTGTGTTATTTTGTATCGAGACTTTTTTTTTAAGAACTGATTTTATTTATCCAACAGACTTTTCAAATTATTCAGGGTTAGCAGGCAGCTTCTGTAGGGTAAAGTTTTGTTGTATTTTAATGAAGTTTGGGGCTGGACATTTTGGTGGCAACAATTAGGCCACAACAATACTATACAGCGAGGAGAAGTGCTTTGGACTGTCTTGCGGGACCCTGCACTCGGGACAGCGACTGTCGCTCTATCACAGTGGTTCCCAACCTTTTTCTTTCCATTCACATACCACTAAGTATTCCCTATGCCATAGGTGCTCTTTGATTAGTAAGGGATTGCTTAAGGTGGTACGTGGGTGGAAAGAAAAGGTTGAAAACCACAGTTTTAATTGTACCTCATTGACTCGTTATGTGCACGGTTTCATAACTCCAAGGGAAATGGGCCAATGACAATTTTTCTCAAGCAAAATATTTCAGTAACAATTGGGTCGAGAGCAGTGATTCTCAACCTTCCCTTCCCACTCACAGACCACCTTAAGCAATCCCTTATTAATCACAGAACACCGATAGCATTAGGATTACTTAAAGTGGTATGTGAGTGGAAAGAAAAAGGTTGGGAACCATTGCTATCATGACATGGCACGACAGGCGCCAGAGGCTGACCAGTGCTTGGCAATGAGTAAACAGCAGGCATTAGCAGGCAGTGGGAGGGAACCGGTTGCCGAGCCCTTTTGGGGTAGCGGAGGCAGGTTGCCCCGGGGCTGGGGACCGGACACCAATCCCCTCATGATCCCCCTCTACCACCCGGTCCCCTCTGCCCACCCCTGTGCCCCTCACCATGCAGTTCAACACTGGTCAGCTTCCAGCGCCTGTAGTGATGCTTCAGCAGCTGCTGGCCTGAGTGCAGGTTCTGACATGACATCTCGAAGTGTCACTCCTCACCTCCTAATAAGTATAAGTGAATAAATTGTTGTAGTCTAACTGTTAGCGCTAAGAATCAATTTTAATCAATGCTTTATATTTAATGAAAACTATAATAAATTACATGCCATGTCCGTTGCCAAATGTGAGACCCGGCACCAAACTGCAGGCGCCAAAAATGTCTGAGGGGGTACAAAAATGATTCTTTCCCACCAAAATATCGGGCACTGGAATGTCCGATTCTGCCACCGAACATCAACTGGTGTCTTACCAGCACATAACCGGCAGATAAATGTAGAATATGCGAAGCCATTGAACAATTTCACTTTATTCTATTCAACAAAGTGTGCGGGGTGTGGGGCAAGGTGAGGGGTGCCTGGGAGGGCCTTACTAAAGCTCAGCCTAGGGGCCCAGATGATAGTTAATTTGCCCCAGCCATAGAACATTACAACACAGAAACAGACTCTTTGGCTCTAGAGTCTGTGCCAAACCATTTTTTTAAACCTAGTCCCACTGACCTGCACCTTCATACCTCTCCCATCCATGTATCTGTCCAAATTCTCCTTAAATATTAAAATTCACCACCTCTGCTGGCAGCTCGTTCCACATTCCCACCACTCTGAATGAAATTTCCCCTCACATTCCACCTAAACTTTTCCCCTTTCACCCTTAACCCATGACCTCTGGTTTGTATCTCACCTGCCCTCAGTGGAAAAAGCCGACCTACATTTACTCTGTCTATCCCCTCAATTTTAAATATATCTATCAAATTTCCCATCATTCTTCTACACTCCAGGGAATAAAGTCCCAACTGGTTTAACCTTTCCTTATAACTCAGTTCCTGAAATCCAGGCAACATCCTAGTAAATCTTCTCTGTACTCTTTCCATCTTATTGAGGTCTTTTCTGTAGTTAGTTGTCCAAAACTCTACACAATACTCCAAATTTAGCCTCACCAATGTCTTATACAACTTTACCATAACAGTCCAACTCCTGCACTCAATACTTTGATTTATAAAGCCCAATATGCCAAAAGCAGTCTTTACAATCCCTATCTACCTGTGACACCACTTTCAATGAATTATGTATGTATTTCCAGATCCCCCTGTTCTACCACACTCCTTAGTGCCCGATCATTTGCCATGCATGTCATTTCTTGGTTTGTCCTTCCAAAATGCAACAACTCAATTGTTTGCACTAAATTCCATCTGCCATTTTTCAGCCCATTTTTCTAACTGTTCCAGATCACTCTGAAAACTTTCTTCACTGTCCATAATCCAATGCCTCTAATCTTAGTGTCATCTGCAAACTTGCTCATTCAATTTACCAAATTATCATCCAGATCATGGATAAAGATGACAAACAACAATGGAACCAGCACCAATCCCTGAGGCACACCACTTGTCATAGGCCACCAGTCTGAGATACAACCATCCACTACTATTCTCTGGCTCCTCCCATCTAGTCATTATCAAATCCAGTTCACAACTTTACCATGAATACCTAGTATCTGAAAGTTCCTAACTAACCTCCCATACAAGACCTTGTCAAGGGCCTTACTAAAGTCCAATATCCACACCCTTTCCTTAGTCAACTTTCCTGGTTAAACATGGCCTACCATGCACAAAGCCATGTGGACTATCCCTAATCAATCCATGGCTATCCAAATAATTGTATATCAACCTCTTAGAACACCCTCCAATAATTCACCTACTACTAACATTAGGCTCACTGGCCTATAATTTCCAGGATTACTTTTGGAGCCTTTTTTAAACAATGGAACAATGCGAGCTACTCTCCATACCCGTGGCAAAGGACATTTTAAATATTTCTGCCAAAGCCCCTGCATTTTCTGCACTAGCTTCCCTCAAGGTCTGAGGGAATATCTTGTCAGGCCCTGGGGATTTGTCTTCCCTTATTTGCTTTAAGACAGCAAGCACTTTCTCCTCTATGTAGGTTCCATGACCTCACTGCTTGTTTTCCTTACTACCCACAACTTCATGCCCGTTTCCTGAGTGAATACTGATTGAAAAGAAAACATTTAAGATATTCCCCATCTCTTTTGGCTTCATACAAAGTCATCCACTCTGATCTTCAAGGGGACCAATTTTGTCCCTTACTATCCATTTGCTCTTAATATACCTGTATAAACCCTTAGGATTTTCCTTCATATTGTCTGCCAAAGCAACCTCATGTCTTTTTTTTTGCCTTTCTAATATTTTTCTTGAGGTTTTACTTGTCTTTTTTAATACTTAAGTACTTCATTTGCTCCATGTTGCCTATACCTGCTACACATCTGAGCCAAATCCCTAAAATCCCTTGAAAACCAAGGTTCCCTATTCCTTCAAACCTTGACTTTAATCCTGACAGGAACATAGTCTCTGTACTCTCAAATTTTCACCTTTGAAGATCTTCCACTTACCTTGCACATCCTTGCCCAAAAACAATTTATTCCAATCCATGCATTCTAGATCATTTCTCCAATTTAGAATCTTAACCCAAGGCCCAGACCTATCTATCTCCATAATTAACTTGAAACTAATGGCATTATGTTTTGCTACACATACTTTTGTCATCTGTCCTGTCTCGTTCCCTAATTGGAGATCCAATATTGCATTCTCAAGTTGGTACCTTCATATATATTTATTGATTTAGAAAACTTTCCTGAACATTTGACATTTCAAGCCATCCAGCCATTTTAAAGTATGGGGGCCACGGTCAATATGTGGAAAATTGAAATCACCTATCACAATCTTATGTTTCCTGCTGCTGTCTGCTATCTCTCTGCAGATTTGCTCCTCCAATTCTCAGACTGTTGGGTGGTCTATAATACAACCCTCGAATGTGGCCATCCCTTTCCTGTTCCTCAGTTCCACCCATACTGCTTCAGTAGACAAGCCCACTGGTCAGTCCTGCCTGAGTTCAGCTGTGATATTTTCCTTGACAAGCAATACCACTCCTCCCCTATCTAGCATGCCTGAAACAACGGAAGCCTGGAACATTGAGCTACCAGCCCTGCCCCTTCCTGCAACCAAGTTTCACTAATGACCACAATGTCATAATTCCATGTGCCAATCCACATTCTAAGCTCATCTGGCTGTCCTACAATACTCCTTGTATTGAAATAGATGCACTTTAGAAAATTTCCACTGTGTACAACCCATTAACTTCTAATTTTCTCATCATCTTTTCCCTCCTCTACTCTCCTATCTGCTCTGGTACTCTGGTTCCTGCTGCTCTCTGCTATCTCTCTGCAGATTTGCTCCTCCAATTCTCAGACTTTTGGGTGGTCTATAATACAACCCTCGAATGTGGCCATCCCTTTCCTGTTCCTCAGTTCCACCCATAGTGCCTGGAGATCCTGTCTTTCAACCTACCTCCCTGAACTCTCCTTGCAAGACCATCTCACCTTTTCTACCCACTTCATTCGACCATGACATCTGGGTACTCACCCTCCCTCCTGAGAATGCTGTGAACTCTATGGGAGATGCCTTGGACCCCAGCACCAAGGATCCTAACTGTTTAACCAGATTCATTGGGACCTGACCTTTGCTGTTGTTCAGAATCTTCCAGAATCATTTTGATTTCAGTCACTTTAAGCAAATGCCTTGCACCTACCTACCACTATTTCTCCCCCCCACCCCACCCCCGCAGCCTTCCGTCACATCTCTCCCCTCCAGCCATCTGTCTGTCACATCGCCCTTGCCCCCTACAACCTAGGGGTGGTGCTAGATTATTTTTCACCTTCTGCGAAATGTGCCGTATAGGAGGCTCTCAACCAGTGTGGAGGTCAAAGGCAACGGGGTAGACTGGGAGCTCAGCCAAGCAGTGCAGAAGGCCGTAAACTAGGTGCAGAGCTGCAGGAAGAACAGGCCAGTAGGGCAGTGATGCCAAGTGCCAATAGCTTTCAGGCCCTCCATCAGCTCGTCAGGCCAGCCCTAAGGCACACCCCAGCAGTGCAGCGCTGTCTGCCGCCCGCTTCCTTCTAATTCCCAATGCAGCAGCAGGAATGCAGTGTTACTGAGCCAGAAGTTTACAGAGCACCGCACCTGATCGCGGCAACGGCTCAATACAGGAGTAATAGCCATCTTCATTAAACCCATAATTACCATGCAACTGAAACTGCGCTGCAGTTTTTTTTTGCATCTTCTTCAAATCAAAGGACAACCAATAACTCCTGTCTATCACACCACTCTGCTTCCTGATTGATGGAGTTCATCCAACTCCAGCTCCAATTCCTTAACCCAGCTGGTCAAGAGCTGTAAATGAATTCACTTCCCATAAATGAAATCAAGGATACTGCTGGCTTGTCGGATGACACACATTCTGCAAGAGGAACGTTCCCACTGCTTACGACTAGAGAAAAAACATATCATATTTAAAACTTAATTTTACCTGTGGCAACTTGCTGAAACCTTTTTATTCCTTGAAGAGGGTGGCCCCTTCATACTTAAACTCAGACTTTGACTCTTCTCTTACCTGTTCTCACCACTCTGACAATGACCAAATGACTGTTCCGCTACACAGACCCTCCCTTTTATAGTTACTCAGCTTCTTCCTCCAATCAGCTTCCATCTGCTGCATCACCCCTTTGTAAATTCAAATTGCTGCTTTTCTCAGGCTCCAATCAGCTTCTTCCAATTATCCTCAGAATCTTATATGCTTGAAGAAGTCTTTTCTTGTTCTTGGGTGGGTCTTCTGCTGGTCCCCTTTCCTCTGGGGAAGGCCTCAGACCCATACTTTTGACTGTTTCCCTTTTCACAGATGCTGCCTGATCTTCAGAGACATTGTTCCACTGTTTTCATTATGAACAGAAGCAATATGACTTTGGAATTAGTGATGGAAGTCAGATGTGGAGGGAGAAGGTGAGTGTGGGAGCCAGGAGACAAAAATTAATATAATTTACAGGACTGGCTGGTCCCAAGTATAAAATAACCATTGGTCACATCAATAAAACCATGTGATTAATTCATGCATTATTTTATATCTATGTTTGTGATTATGTGTAAAATTTATGATAAAAAAAATTGTGTTTATGTGTCTGCAAAGTGTGTGGTGAAACGTTATTCCATCTGATTGTAACTTGAACTTGTGGTGTCATACACAGCTTCCACAGCCATGTCTGCCCACCCTCCCCCCACCTCACTGAGTCTGTCCCCTGCCCGGCCTCCCCCCCACCTCACTGAGCCCATCCCCTGCCCGGCCTCCCCCCACCTCATTGAGCCCATCCCCTGCCCGGCCTCCCCCCACCTCACTGAGCCTGTCCGCTGCCCGGCCTCCCCCCACTTCACTGAGCCCGTCCCCTGCCCGGCCTCCCCCCACCTCACTGAGCCCGTCCCCTGCCCAGACCAGTAAATGCAGTTCTCAGCACCACTGGGTGACTTTGCTCCTATACTGTACAAAACCTCACCAAGTCACAACTGACCTTGTTCTCCCTTTTCCAGTGACCATCTTCACAGCAGTTTCCCCAACTTAAATTCATTTCCAAGTCACCTCTGACATCAAAAATCAATCCCACTTAATGACCATCCAAGATAGGTCTTTAAATTGGATCATGGTAATAAACAGAGCATGTTAATTCTCTCCTCTGCCTTGGTGCTGAGATTCCTTTTCCCTCCTGCAGTTGTTTTTCTCATCTATACTTTTCAATCCCCAACTCTGACCAGTCCTTTGGTGACTTGTTCTGGACTTCTATCAAGTGTCCTTGCCTCACATTTTATCTAAAAATAACATGATAAAATATTGTCATATGGCTGCCAATTCCCCACGCTTAATTTGGAGAGGGCAGTAAGACACAATTGTTCTTCATTGAAACACTTTGCAGCAATTACTTTCAAATTGGACCCATCAGGATTATCGACCCCTTGGAAGTTGCATCCTTGCTGATTTTAATGACTTTCACTGTACAAACAAAAGTACAACCATTCATTTAATGCGCTAATACATTAACTAGAAGTCTATTCAACTACTCTGCTCTGAAAAGGCCAATTGGCTCTCAAAAATTTGCATAATTATTACAGCATGCTGCATGCACATGTAATTCAATTGAATATTGTAATTGTAGTTTGAACAGTTTAACCGTTGGCGTATGTTCCTCAGAACAATTGACATCTGTGGCTCAGTGCCAATTCAAAGGATAGGGACAGACTACAGTGTTGCAAAGTCAGCCAGCACCATCATGGGCATTGGTCTTCCCTCCATTAATGGCATCTTTAAGAGGTGGTGCCTCAAGGAAGTAATTTCTACCATCAAGGACCTTCACCTCGGAGTCCCATGATGGAGTAGTGGCCAGTAGGGTAAAACCAGAAAAGAAGAAAAAAAGTTAAGAAAAGACAAAGTTCAATAAATATAAAATAAAAGATATAAAAGATAAAGTTGCAAAGAAGATGGCACCTAAGAAGGAAAAAGTAAAAACAACGGGAAAAAAAAGAAAAGACATCGGAAAAGAAAGGGGAAGGCCTTACCTGCATGAAGGAACAGGGAGCCGTGGTGGCGAAGAGCGCCCAATCTCCGAGGTTGGTGTCGGCCCTGCAGAGTCGCAACCTCCCCCCCACCCCAACCAGTGGACTGCAAAAATGGCTCTCTGAGCCAAACAAAAGTGCGTAACTGTGCATGCGCGAGGAGTCACTCATGAGCAATGCGCAATCTAAGGTAAAGGAGAACACCGATGGGAGGGGGCTCAGCCGAGGAGCGGGTAACCACGTCGCGACCAGCTAAGGGATGCCCGACACCAGGGCTCTCAGCTGGAAGATGAAGAAAGTGGCAGGAGAGGGAGTGAAGTACCAAGTGAGAAAGTCGACGGGGTGAACGGAAAGAAGAGCAGCAGCAGGAAGCCCGACAGATGAGCAGCTCAGAAGAAGTGGACCAACAGCAAGAGGCCCAGCAAGAAGAGACCCAACAAAGTGAGACAAGCAATTCATCAGGAAAATCAGAAGAGATACAGATACAAAGAGAAGAAGACACAAACACAGGTACAGACAGAGAAGAAGAGGAAGAAGACCAAGATCTTCACAGAGAGATAGAAGGTAAAACAGATGGACAGAATATAGATAAAGCCTTTTTTCAAGAACAAATGAGAGCATTAAAAGAATGGTTGTCATTAGAATTTAGTGAAATTAAAAGAAAAATGAAAAGACCAGAAGATAAAATGCAAAGATTAGAACTAGTCATGACAGAAATAGGGAAAAGAGTAGAACGACAAGAGGAAAATTGGAAGAAAGTGATTAAAAAAAATTAAAGAGACACAAGAGTTGTTATCTCAGAAAATTGATATGTTGGAAAATTATAGTAGGTGAAACAAAATAAAAATAGTGGGCCTGAAGGAGGGTGAAGAAGGCACAGACATGAAGGAATTTATAAAAGAATGAATCATGAAGGTCCTGGGAATGACAGAATTGCAGGAAGAAATGGAAATAGAAAGGGCACACAGAGCATTAGCTCCGAAACCACAGATACATCAAAAACCAAGATCCATCTTAGTAAGATTTTTGAGATATACGACACAAGAAAATATACTGGAGCAGGCAAGGAATAAAGTTAGAGAAGATAATAAACCATTGGAATACAAGGGTCAAAAGATATTTTTTTTACCCAGACACAAGTTTTGAACTCTTAAAGAAGAGGAAGGAGTTTAATACAGCAAAATCAATCCTATGGAAAAAAGGTTATAAATTCATGTTAAGACATCCAGCTGTACTTCAAATATTTGTCCCCGGGGTGCAACATAGACTGTTCTCAGATCCGGAGAAAACACAAGAATTTGCAAAACGTTTGCAGGACAGAAGGAGAGATGAAGAGATGTAATAAGAATGAAGAATGGTGATAAAGTATATATAAAGATGTAAAAACAATGTATATGTGAAGAAATAAAGTGAAAGAGAAGAGAAGGAAGGAAGTAAGGGGGGAAAAAAGGGAGAACTTTGTTATGTGTTTTTTTTTAAAGTGTTCTCTGGGGGGGTTGGGGGGGAGAGAATAACCGTCACTGCGAAATCAGTTGACGATTGCGAGCAGGATCGTAATCCAAATGGAAAGGGGAATTGTGGCTGCCCGGCAAGGGATAAGGGACAACTCTGAGGGGGGGGGGGGGGGGGGGGAGGTATTTTGGGTTAAGGAAATATTGGATGTGGGAGTTGTTGAAGTATTGTGTGTTTTAAATGTGTTGTCATACATTGAGTTTAAAAAGGGAAAACTGAGATGAAAACTGGAAAAGGGGGATGGTGGTGATGAGGAAGTGGAAATGAGGTGTAAACAGGATATGAGATGGCCACGTTGAACTATATGACTATAAACATTAATGGAATACATAACCAAATTAAAAGGAAGAGGCTACTAAATGTACTGAAAAAAGAAAAAAATAGACATAGCATTTGTGCAGGAAACACATCTAACTGAAGTAGAACATAACAAATTAAAGAGAGACTGGGTAGGAAACGTAGCAGCAGCAAATTCAAAAGCTAGTGGTGTAGCTATATTAATTAATAAAAATGTACCAATCAAAATAGAGGAGGAAATAATAGATCCAGCAGGGAGGTATGTTATGATAAAGTGTCAGATATATTCAGAATTTTGGAATTTGCTCAATATATATGCACCTAATGAGGAGGATCAAAAGTTTATGCAGGATATTTTTTTGAAGATTGTAGGTACACAAGGAAATGCATTGATAGGAGGGGATTTTAACCTTAATTTGGATCCAATGTTGGATAAAACTGGACAAAAGACAAGCAAAGAGAATAAAGTAGCGAAATTTATGGTTAAATGAATGCAGGAAATGAAACTTGTGGATATATGGAGGAGGCAGCACCCAAGAGAGAATGAATACTCATATTATTCGAATAGGCATAAAATATACTCAAGGACTGATATGTTTTTGTTGTTGGCCCATATTCAAGGGAGAGTTAGGAAAACTGAGTATAAAGCTAGATTACTATCTGATCATTCACCCCTGATATTAGCAATAGAACTAGAGGACATCCCACCTAGAACATATAGATGGAGGTTAAACTCCATGCTACTTAAAAGGCAGGAATTTAGAGAGATTATTGAATGCCAAATTAAAACTATTTTGAAATAAATAAGGCATCAGTGAAAGACAAATTTATATTATGGGACACAAAGAAAGCCTTCATCCGAGGGCAGATAATAAGTTATGTAACAAAGATGAAAAAGGACTACAATCGGGAAATAGAGCAGTTGGAAAGGGAGATAGTAAGTACAGAAAAGGAACTAATCAACAGGGAGGATATAATGAAAAGGAGAGAATTGGCGGACAATAAAATAAAATACGAAACATTACAAACGTAGAAGGTGGAGAAGAACATAATGAAGATAAAGCAAAAGTATTACAAACTGGGAGAAAAAACACATAAAATATTAGCCTGGCAACTTAAAACAGAACAAGCTAAAAGAACTGTATTAGCATCAAGGAAAAAGGACAAACAAATTACATATAACCCAACAGAGATTAATGAGAACTTTAAGGAATTTTATGAACAATTATACCAAACTGAGAATGAGGGGAAAGATGATAAAGTAGAAGAGTTTTTAGCTAAAATTGAACTGCCGAAATTGCAAGAAGAGGAACAAAACAAACTGATAAAACCATTTGAAATAGAGGAAGTACAGGATATATTAAAAAAGCTGCCGAACAATATAACGGCTGGAGAGGATGGATTCCCAATAGAATTCTATAAAACATTTAAGAGTTATTAACTCCTCCTCTCCTGGAAGTAATGAACCAGATAGAAGAAACACAAAACTTGCCAGATTCATTTAAGACAGCAATAATTACAGTAATACCAAAGACGGGGAAGGATCCATTAACACCAGCATCATATAGACTAATATCTCTACTTAATTCAGATTATAAGATAATAGTGAAATTATTAGCATACAGATTGGCCGATTGTATACCAAAAATAGTAAAACAAGATCAAACTGGATTTATTAATAAAAGACGAACAGCGGATAATGTCTAAACTTATTAATCTCATTCATGCAGTTCAAGGAAATAAAAACCCAACAGTGGCTGTTGCTTTAGACGCAGAAAAAGCCTTTGACAGAGTAGAATGGAATTATTTATTTGAAGTATTACAGAGGTTCAGTCTACCAGAAAAATATATTAATTGGATTAAAGCATATAATGGACTGTTGGCGAAGGTAACAGTAAATGGATATGTATCGAACCAATTTAAATTAACTAGGTCAACTAAGCAGGGATGTCCATTATCTCCCTCACTGTTCAATTTAGCGATAGAACCATTGGCAGAACTGATAAGAACAGAAAATAAAATAAAATGGATAAAAATAAAGGAGAAGAAGTATAAAATCAGTTTATTTGCAGATGACATCATAGTATACAAAACAGAAGCAGAAATATCAACAAAAGAACTACAAAAGAAATTGAAGGAATATGGAGAAATATTGGGATACAAGATCAACACAAATAAAAGTGAAGTGATGCTAATGAGTAACACGGATTATACAGAATTTAAAACAGAATCACCACTTAAATGGCAAACACAAGCAATCCGATACCTAGATATTAGGTTAGATAATAACTTAAGCCACCTGTACAAACTAAATTATCAGCCACTAATAAAGAAATTGAAGGAGGACTTAGAACATTGGAAAGAATTACCGTTAACGTTGATAGGGAGGATAAATTGCATTAAAATTAATGTCTTCCCAAAGATACAATATTATTTCAATCGTTGCCAATTCCTTTAACAGAGAAATTCTTTAATGAACTAAAGAGAATAATAAGGAAATTCTTGTGGAAAGGGGGGAAACCGAGGATAGCATTACATAAATTAACTGAGAGGTACAACCAAGGTGGTTTGCCATTACCAAATGTTAAAAATTATTATAGAGCAGCACAATTAAGGTATTTATCAGATTATTACCAGACAAGGGAAAAACCAGATTGGACTAAGATAGAACTAGATAAAATAGGGGAGAACGAACATATACTTTATAAATGGGATGAAAAGCTGGTGCAATATAAAAGCTCACCAGTATTGCATCATTTACTTAATATATGGAAGAAGATCCACTTAGAAAGGAAAAAACAAACGCATTACCAAACACCAAAATTGTTATTGACCCAAAACCCACTAATCCCTTTTACAATAAATAACCTTTCTTTCACAAAATGGGAGAGAAAAGGAATCAAAAGAATAGAAATTTATTTTTTGGGAAATAATTTATTAACATTTGAACATTTGAAGTACAAATATGGAATAACTCATGGTACAACGTTTGCATATCATCAACTGAAAGCTTATTTAAAGGATAAATTTGGAAACAGACTGAGATTACTAGAAGGAAGCAGCTTTGAATATGTCATTACAGAAACAACGATAATTAAAAGATTTATTACGAACATGTACATTCAGCTGCAAGAGAAGGAAAATGATGAAATAAGCTATAAACCTAAACAAAAGTGGGAAAAGAATTTAAACATAAAGATAAAAAATGAAACATGGGAAAAATTATGCTCTGGAACTATGAAGAATATAATAAACACAAGGTTACACATGATACAGTATAATTGGTTATGCAGGTTATATATTGCGCCTCAGAAGTTAAAAGAATGGGATCCCACATTATCAGATAGATGTTTTCTCTATAAGAAGGAAACGGGAACAACAGTACATGCAATTTGGGCATGTAAGAAAGTGAAAAAGTTTTGGGAAGATCTAAATCAGATATTAAATAAAATCACAAAAAATAACATACCAAAAAATCCAGAGATCTTTCTTCTAAGTAATATAAGAAGTAAAGAATTAGGCCTCAAATTGGATAAAGTGCAAAAAAGATTTATTATGATAGCCTTAGCAGTAGCAAAAAAATGTATAATGTCAACTTGGAAATCAGAAGAGAGCCTGAGAATACAGCAATGGTACATGGAAATGAATAAACGTACTGCATTGGAAAAAATAACATATAATTTAAAAAATAATGTCACATTATTTGTGCAAATTTGGGAGCTGTACATGGAACATAACAGAGGGCGCTTGCCTCGGAACTCCACCCCCTAAAATGATAAGAAGACAAAACGACTTGATCCAGTGTGTAAAAGTAGATGACACATTTTTCTTGTTTATTTTTCATTGTGTGATGACGTTGTTTAATGGGTTTATTGTATTGTATATGTTGAATATTTATTGGTTTGGGAGAGAAGGTAGGGGGGAAAAAAAGGGAGAAAATGCCACTGTGTATATTTAATGAGAAACGTTTGTATATATTTTGGTTGATATGGTTCACAGTGTGAAAAATAAAAAAAATTATAAAAATAAAAGGACCTTCACCTCCAGCCCAGGCCCTTTTCCCGCTGCTACCATCAAGAAGAAGACACAGGAGCCTGAAGACATACATACACACAGCAATGTATAGCCTGAACATGCATGGGATGGTCTGATCCCAGAAGCTAAGGAGGCTCAGAACTGGTCAGTATTTGGAGGGGAGACCGACTAGAAACCTCAGGTGCTGTAGGGTTCAGTGAGAGGCGCTGACTCTCTCTGTGCCTTATGGTAAACAAAGGTTAAAGAATTTTACGCATGTTACATTCTAAATGTACTATTACCATAAAAATAATGGAGCCTTCACCTTTTACCTCAGTATTTCAGAAACAGCTTATTTTCCTCTCCCATCAGATTTCTGAATGGACAATGAACCCACGGACACAAACTCACTTTGTCCCCTTTTAGCAACACTTTTAAATTTTTTAAAATCTTGTATTTACATACTCTATATCAACTTTGCACCTTGTTCTGCACAATACACATGTTCATGACAATAAATTGTTTCTGATTCTGAATTGATTCGGTGTCAGAAGATGAGATGACAGGTCCAAGATTCACTCCTGAGACCTTGGTCTGTAATCTCAGCCGGGACTACTGAGGGATAACAACACTGCTGATTATGTATTTCAAAGCAGGGGCCATCATCCCTCTTTCCAAGTGAATCATACAGGATGGACAGCAAGGCTTTCCCATCAACCAATGCGATCAAAACCACTTTGTTGCGTGTAATAATGATAAAGTCACAAAACAAATGTGGATTTTTTCCCACGACCCCACCCCCCAGCTCCCTATCACCCCTCTTCTGGTTTCATCTACCTACTTCCAATACATTTCACTCGCTGGATCCCTGCCCCATCTTAGTGGTTCCCACTACCAGTCCTTCATTATCAGATTCCAGCACTGATAGCCTTTGTGTTCCTACTTATCACTCTCCTACCGGCAGCTACCTCCACCTTCATCCTCCACCTGGACCCATCTGCCTCCTGTGTTTGAACTACCACCCGCCTGCCTCTGTCTTCCAACTCTACCCTTCCCTCTTCGCTATCCACCTTCATCTGCCAATCATTCTTCACCCTTCCTTGGTGCACCAATCGGTTACTGGGACATGTCTCATCCCTCCCCCTCTCCCTTTCCAGTGCCGATGCAGGGTCCTGAACCTCACCACAACCTGCTGAATTTGTCCTCCAGATTTTCTTTCATTTTTCTTTCGTGGCCCAAGGAACTGCCAGATCTTTTTCTTCTCTCTCTCTCTGTCTTTCTTTTTCAACCAATAATCAATGAAGAACAAACAATCAGATATGTGCTCAAGTCCCAGACTTTTGAGATAAGCATCTCTCCTTGAGATACAAACACACAAATGCTGGAGGAACTCAGCAGGTCTCACAGTGTCCATAGTAGGTAACAATACATAACTGACAGAATATACATATGATTTTGGGAGATAAATTTGGGCAGGGTTTTTTTAGTGTGGGTCACATACAAACACTTTAAAACAGATTTTATTTAAAATACTGGAGCTCTGCTCATGCTAGACATGTCGGGGTCAATAGTCTTTGCAAAAGCTTTGGATTGTTGTTTACAAAAAGGCAACAGATGGAAAAGCTTGTCGGAGCTGCATTCTGTCTGGAGGGGACCTTGCTGTTCTAAGAGGGTCATGTGGTTTTGCAAGTAGAGAGTCAAGCAGGCTTGGTGTGTGTGTGTGTGTGTGTGTGTGTGTGTGTGTGTGTGTGTGTGTGTGTGTGTGTGTGTGTGTGTGTGTGTGTGAGAAAGAGAGAGAGAGAGAGAGAGATCAGTTTTACAGTCAGCAGCAGCAACTGGGACTGGAACAGGACAAGTGGGCAAGCTTGTGGAAAACCCATTTTGGAAGACGGGTCGTGAGTGTCTAGTTCAGCCTGGTCAAAGCCCTTGTGGTTCATGCAAGAGGAGAGGACTGGCTGTCTAATGTTTCATTTGATACGAGAGAAGCAAAAAGGAACTCTGTGGTGACCTGAAAGAAAGAGGTTATCATCTGGAGAACCCTGAAGGGGGGAAAGTTTCTTTGGCAAGACACTGAAGTGGCTGGTTACAAGGAATCAGTTGTGGGTGTCCAGCAAACAACAAATCTCTCTCTGAAATCCGACAAGGACCTTCCTGAGTGGTAAACATTTACCTTTCAAGCACCAAAGCCTGGTGAACTTTATAAATGTTAAATTCTGTGCAAGTATAAGAATTGCCTGCAACCAGTTAACTTGGAGGAGTAAGAAGTGAGATTGGACTGTGAACCAAATAACTTTTCTGAACTTACACACACACATTACATACACGTGCACTTAGAATTAGAAGGGGGTTAAGTTATGTTAGTTAAATCAATAGAGATAAGTTAACATATGATTCTATTTGCATGTTTAAAGATAATTAAAAGCAACCTTTGTTTAAGTAACCATTTGTCTTGGTGAATATCTATTGCTGCTGGGGTCCTCTGGGCTTGTAACAATATTAGGAGCTGTCAGGCCTGAAACATCAATCTGTACTTCCTGTATACGCTGTGAGACCTGTTGAGTTCATTCAGCATCTCTACTGCAATCACAGTTTCTGCAGACTTTTGTGTTTCACTTATCGAGATACTGCTCCTCTGTAATAAAAACACACTGAAATGCTGAAGGAACTCAGGCAGACTTTCAACATTCATAGGAGCAAAGAAATATTACCAATGTTTCAGGCCTGAGCCCTTCGTCAAGGGATAAGAAAAGAATTCTTTGTCTCCTATGGACACTGATGGACGGGCTGAGTTCCTCCTACATTTTGGTGTGTTTTTACTACAATCACAGTGTCTGCGGACTTATGTGTTTTGCTCCTCTGTAATGATTGGCAGAGTTAATCTCCAATAAAGGTACAGTAACACTGAAGGAGTAGAAGCACAATCAATAAGTCGATTTCCTGCATTGAGAGGATTTTTTGACCAAGGGAGGCTAAATAGCTTGGGCCTATATTCATTGATGTTTTAAAAGAATGACCTTATTCAAATATATAATATCCTATGGGGTTGACAGGGTAGATGATGGGATATTTCCACTGATGGGAGAGTCTCAAACAAGGGAATCTAGATACAAGTCATTGAAAGGGCGGCACAGTTAGCCTAGAGGTTAGCGCAAAATCTGGTGTTCAAAATCAGTGCTGCCTTTAAGGAGTTTGAACTGTGACAGATTATGTTGTGTTTGTATTGTATATAGATATGTTTTTGGGAGATCAATTGGGGCAGGTCTTTTTGAGTGTAGGTCACATACAATCATTTTAAAACAGATGTTATTTAAAATATTGGAGCTCTGTTCATGCTAGACAGTCCGGAGCCAAGCGTCTTTGCAAAAGCTTTGGAGAGTGCCCAAGAGACATCACTAATGGATTGTTGTTTACAAAAAGGCAACAGATGAAAAAACTCATCAGAGCCACAGGCTGTCTGGAGTGGAACTTGCTGTTCTAAGAGGCTCATGTGGTTTTGCAAGCAGAGAGAGTCAAACAGGCTTTCTCTCTGAAAACCAACAAGAGCCTTCTTGAGCGGTAACCATTTACCTTTCAAGCACCAAAGCCTGGTGAACTTCATATTGCCTGGTACAAGTGACCTTGGAGGAATGAGAAGTGAGATTGGACTGTGAATCAAAAAACTTTTCTGAACTTACATACATACTCATTACCTATATGTGCGCTTAGAATTAGAAGGGGGATAAGTTAAGTTAGTTATGTTAAAGTGTGATCCTGTTTTAATGTTTAAAGATAATTAAAAGCAACTTTGGTTTAAGTAATCATTTGTCTTGGTGAATCTCTATTGCTGCTGGGTTTTGAGGTCCTCTGGGCTCGTAACAGTTCATTCTCCCCATTTCTGCGTGGGTGAAAAAAGAACGCTTGGGATTAGTAGTGATTTGGGTGGAATGAGGCAACATGGGTTTCAATGGCCGAAATTTGCTTCAGTGTTATTGATGAAAAATTTTAATAAAGTAACTAAGGTACGTGGAATTCTGTGCCCTGCAGAATGCTGGGTCGTTAGAAGTACCGGGGGCGGGGGGGGGGGGGGAGTTAAAAATAAAGGGATATAGGTGGGTGAAAAAACAGTACTAAAGGGATCAGTGTGGATCATCTGTGATCATGTTAAATGGTGGTGCAGGCTTCGAAGACCTTGTGGCTGCACTTATTTTCCATGGTTCTATCACTGCATGTTAATAACAAGGTGGGGGGGGGGGAGTGGAGCTGAAGGAAGGCAGTTTTGGGGAGAGAGATAAATAATAATGTCTTGGAACTGTGAATTGCTAACAGCAGTCACACAGCAGCTACTGGAAGTCTGAAATCGAAAGGGAATGCTGTGAAGGGGAAAGAGGGAAAAATTGGAGTTAATGTTCCATGTGGAGGATCACTCTATTTCAGAGCTGGCCAGATCTGACACAGGATGGGAAGGGCAGCAATCTGAAATAGTTTTAATTCACTATCAAGTCCCAACAGCTGTCTCGAAGATGAGGCAGGGCAGTTAATATCACCGTAATCCCAAACCTTCATACACAGAGTAGCAACATTTTGGAAAACTGCTAAATATCTGCACCACTTTAACTCCTTAAAAACAGCACAAATGGTTCACCTTGCGGGGAAATGTGGATTGCGGGGTGTGCGACCTGGAAGGAAGGAAGGAATAATAAGCTACTGTACTATTGCAAGGCACTGTCCACATCTGACAGAAAGTCTTGCTAGGGTTTCTTCACCCTTCAGGACTGTCCTCGATCTCCCAGGTATTGAAGGTTAATCTCCTGGTTACCAGCCCCCATTTTGACAACCTTTTAGAGGAGAAAGCACAACTGAGAGTGTCCCATCCGGCTGCATCATTGCGTGGGACAGTAGCTCCAAAGTATTGGACTGGAAGTCAATGCAGAAGAGCTGGGGAGTCTATTGGGGTCTCCCTTTCCTCTGTTGGCAACATTTACCATGGGCGTAGCATGAAAACGGCTCAAAGAATTATAGAAGTCCCTATATTAAATGAAGTGGCAGAGTCTATGGGCTAAGTAGCCTATTTCTATTCTCTCTAGGGGTCTTCCATCCAGAGCACAGTATCTTTGACCCACTACAATCAGAAAGGAGATACAGGAGCATCAAGATCAGGACCGCCAGGCTGGGGAAATAGCCTCTTCGCGCAGACTGTGAGATTGATGATGACCAGTATCCTATAACTGAGTAAATATTTATATATTTTTAAAAAAATGTTATCTTTATGATAACAGATGCCTAACCTTTTATCCGGAATAAAAAGGACCGGACACCTGCCATTGCTAGGAATGATCAGAATCATTTTAAAGATGGTCCCTTTAACCAAATTCCTCCTAGCCCCCACCATCTGTCCCGCTCGGTGCCCCCTTCCCCTGGCTGTCCATTGGCTACCCTTTCCCCCCCCCCCCCCAGGGCCAGTGCCAGACTATTTTGACCCCTAGGTGAGACAGAGTGCGGGGGGGGTGGAGGGAGTGGGGTGCTGACCAGGCTGAGCATTGGTTTGATGTGTGCAGTACGGGAAGCTCTTGACCAGCATATTGGTCAGGTGGCCTGGGAGCTTGTCCAAAATGGTGGCCAGCATCAGCTGCTTGGAGCTGTCTGTGAAACCTGGTGGTGGGGGTGTTATGGCCTGGGCATGTCTGGCTGCCACAGGTACTGACGCACTTATCTTCATTGATGATATAACTGCTGATGGGAGTAGCAAAATGAATGCTGAGGTGCATGGAAACCTCTTATCTGCGCAAGTTCGAACAAATGCCTCCAAATTCATTGATGACACTTCATCCTTCAGCAAGACAATGATCCCAAACACACTGCTAAAGCAACAAAGGAGATTTTGTAAAGCTAAAAACTGGAAATTTCTTGAATGGCCAAGTCAGTCATTCAATCTGAATCAAATTGAGCATATCTTCCACATGCTGAAGACAAGCAATTTGCAATGGATTTGTCAAAAGGGTTGCAACATCTCTCTCTCTCTCACACACACACACACACACCCCCCTACAACATTTCATAGATCATGGCTGATCTGATTAGCTCAGAGACAGAAGTGATTGCAGATAATAATGATTCCTCTGAGGGAACAGCTTATTAAAAATATCTGCCAGGGGTAGGCGATTTCAGGTTGAAACCCTTCATAAGGCCTGATTGTATGGGCAGGGGGTGCTCTTGTCATGGTCACATACTTACCTTCAAGGTAGTGTAGACTCGCAGATTACCCACAAACTGTCTTAACATCGCAAAATCAGAATTCGACCACACGCAAGAGTTGGGCGTATTCCGCAGATCTGGCAGCCGCTGGGTTTCACCATTGCATATGGTTCCAAAAAGAATCTCCTGGGGATTGGCGGCCTTGTGGTAATTATCGTGCCTTGAACAATTCCACCGCGCCTGACTGGTACAACATTCCCAATTTACAAGACTTCTTAGCAAACCTCCACAGCAAACATGTATTTGTGAAAATAGATCTATTGTTGCTTTCTATCAGATTACAGTTGAGCCTTCTGATGGCGTCACGATGGCAGTAATTACCCCTCTCAGCACGTTGGAGCTTCTGCGAATGCCATTTGGTCTATGGAATGCAGCTCAGGCATTCCAGCGATTTATGGACCACGTACTCGCCTGTGTTTGTTTACATCGTCGCAAGTGTAACAAGCCCACCTTACCTGATTGGTTCAGAGGCGTGATGAGTTTGGCGTTATGATCAATCGCAGTAAAATGTTTCTGGCACTGATCATGTTATATTTTTTGGACATCGAGTTATGCAGCATGGTATTTTTCCTGTTTAATAAAAAGTGCGAGAGGTTCGAGAATTTCATACACTCGTAACTTTTGGCCAGTTACACTTTTTAGGCATGATAAATTTTTCTAGCCAATTCCCCAGCATCTCTGTTACCCCTTCCTGAACAACTAAAATGATCCGATAAGTCCATGACCATTAATTTTGGGAGATGATGCCGTGTATGCTTTCAATGAAGACTGCGCTTGCAAATGTCACAGTGCTTGTACATCAAAGGCCCAATGCCTTGATCTCTCTGACCACAGATGCATCTGTCAGTGCGGTAGGAGCAGTGTTAGAACGAGTCGGTAGGCAATTGGAACCTCTGGCATTTTTTTCAGCAATGCTGTCACCGGCTTAGGCCACGTATCGTATGTTTGGCCGAGAACTCTTGGCCATCCATCTCAGAGTGAAACATTTCTGCTTTTTGTTGGAAGGTTATCCTGTCACAGACTACCAGCCTCTTATGCATACTGCAAGACCAAGCACACATCTCTACTCGCCCAGAGAGATTCGACACTGGGACTTCATCCTACAATCTTCATTTGACATACGGTACATCCGAGGAAAAGTGGATGCCTTGGTCGACCCCTTTTCCAGGAGCAACATTGATGTCTTATGTACAACTACCGCCATCGATTTCACCGCCATGGCTCATGCACAGCGCACTGATCTCGATCTCATCTGGTATTACCGGATCAACTCTGGTCTCCATTTTCAAGAGGTGACCCTGGATGAAACAGATGGGGGAGGGGCTGCACTGTTAGTGATGGGAGACAGGGATTGGGCTGCTTTCCATCAAAGTCCGCCAGGCTTCTAAAAATACATGAAGATCCCTCTTATATTCACTTTTGAAACATCACCATTCAATTTTTCAAAATTATTTTGAACAATTGCTGTCAGCAGAAATTTTTGATATGGAAACAAGAAAATAATTTATGAATCAAATTTTCCATTAAAACATGATAACGAAGCAAGTTAAAACTGCATATTTTTTTTAGGTTTATCCAGAAGGAGAATTCTGGGCCAAAATCTGGTTTACCCGTGTGTTGAAATCCAATTGATGTCCGGCATGACAGAGTTGGCATCCGTCAGCTTGATGCCGACCTACAGAAGGTCAACAGGAGCTGAAGTCACACTGAATGCATAAAATGAAATGTAAACTCAGAGCTGAAATGCCTGCTGCTTTAAGGAAAGTGTTTGATTTCGTGCTGCATCCAATCATAGAAGCATTTCAATTTTTAGTGTGAACCATTCTGAAACCAAAATATCATGAAGGGATTGATACATTTATATGTAAGTACATATTGGGTGCCACAGTTAGTATAGTGGTTAACACAACGCCATTACAGCGCCAGCGACCTGGGTTCAAATCCAGCGTTGTCTGCAGGGAATTTGTATGTTCTCCCCGTATCCAAGTGGGTTTCCTCTGGGTGATCAGGTTTCCTCTCACCCTCCAAAATGTATGGGGATTGTAGGATAATCGGGGTATTTGTGTTCGTGAGCCAGAAGGGCCTGTCACCGTGTGCATCTCTTTCTCGATGAGAAATATAATTATGAATCCGACAGGACCTGTTTAAGTTACAGAAATTCATAAGCAGAGGGGCCACAAAATTTACATGAGGTGCTTCAGATTATACCAGAAACTCTGCACCCTTTCACACTTGCAGGTGGTGCAGGAATTAATGGCCAATCAGCCTAAAAAGGGTGAGTCTGAAAGGAAAATCTTCTCCACGCAGCCATCAGGTGACATCAGCTCACGCTAGGGATTGACGGCCTCGACCCCAGTACGATCCCCGGCATCTGCAGATGCCGACGTTGCAATCAAACTAGTGTAGAACTGGAAAATGCACTATTTTTGCAAATGACCCAAGTTTTTGGCATGAGGGCAGGAACATTAAGGAAGAAAAGATTAAAATGAAGGTATAAACTTCGCCATGGGAAAGTTGCAGTGGGAGAGAGAGAGAGGAAATAAATAGCAATAGCGGACAATTTTTAAACCATGTGGGAAAGTTGGTAGCACTTTAGCTCGCACAATTTATAAAGACAGTGGGAAAAAGTGATGATGGACCTGACTTCCCAGAATTCCATGCCCTCCATGAGTGCTCCATGCATGCAGACATGCATACAGCCCTTTCTCTGGAATTCTGGGAGGGTAGGTCCACCATCACTTTTTCTCACGGTATTTATATATTGTGCACGATAGCGCTACTAACATTCCCTCGCTGTTTAAATTGTGTGTGATAGCATTACCAACTTTCCCATACTGTATTAATTGTGCACAATAGCGCTACCAAGTTCGGCACCCTGTTTAAGAATTGTCCACGATTGCTATTTATTCCTTGCACTTTCCCACGGTCCCTTATAAAGGTTTATATAGGTTAGCACAACAGGGGCTGAAGGGCTCATACTGTGCTGAACATAAAGCTTAATTATGTAATAATTAGGCATGATTAATTTTGTTCAAATATGAGATCATAATACATTGATCAGGATTTAGGGCAGGTCCACTGTCACTCGATGCGTTACGACGTCACTGGTAGAAGGTAGAACAGTCCTAACCCCGGGGATGGCTCCTTGCAGTGTCCCAGTTAAGAGTGGTCAAGTGTGAACAGCAAAACTGCTATTCCTATCCCAGGACACTGAACAGCCAATTTAGTTGGATGCAAGTGCAAAAGGGACTGATGAGAGAAGAACTTTGATGACAGCATTAATTATTATACGCACAATGAGGAAGTGCCGCATTGTCAGAGCAGATGAGATAATGAGAAAAGCTGAACCAAATTTGAGTGACTGCGTAGAATTCAAAGGAATAATCAAAGTCCAGGCGGGGTTTGTCTTTCAAGCATTCTCACTGGGTTGATTGTTCATTTCCACATGCAAATGGCCACCACTTTTTCCAAATGAAGCAGTGTATGTCAAATTTAATACACAAAGATACTGGAGAAACTCAGCAGTGCTTTCTATGTGGCAAAGATATGTAACTAACGAATTAGGCCTGAGCCCTTCATCAAGGTATGAGCAAAAACAGGCCGCTGTCTGAATAAAGTAGGGGGGGGGGGGAAAGAGGTAGGGGAGGAGCACAGACCCACAGGACCCTCCCTTGTCTCATTCCCTTTCCCTATCCCTCTGTCTCCTTTTGTTGGTTATATTCTTTACGATAAAGAAAGATAATTACCATCACAGCATCTGCAGACTTTCGTCTTTAACTCCAGTACACATCAAAGTTCTTCAGATGTCCCAAGGTTGTAAATGCTGCCAACATTTGTCATCCCTTTGCCTCTTTCTTCAGAAGTGTGCTCATAAAAGATTAATTTTGAATTTCAGCATAAATGTCCTACCACTAAATGTTCGGGCAGTTCATTATCAGTTACCAATGGATCTACATTTGAGCAGCATATCTCAGTGCAACAGTGAAATCAAAGCATTAAACTGCAATAGCCTTTATGGGACTCACCATACAGGCCTTTGCTCTTTATCATTTTTGTATTTAATATCAGTCCTTCACAGATGCCAACTCAGAGCTAAAATGTCAGACTGGTAACGTTTCCAATCTACTCAATGCTCACAGCTCGTACAAAACAAAGAACATGACAGCACACTACAGGCCCTTCAGCCCATGATGTGGGGTCAAACTACTCAACAAACTCAACCTTCCTTACCTCACACCCATTATCGTCTATTTTTGTCTGTATACATGTGTCAGACTGAGAATCTTTTAAATTCCCCTTTTGCACCAGCCTCCACCACCACACCTTGCAAGGCATTCCAGGCACCCACAACTCTCTGAGGAAAAAAAGCTCACCCCTGACGCCTCCCCTAAACTTACCTCCCCTCACTTTGTACAGATATCCTGTCATGTTTGCTACTGTAGCCCCAGGGGAAATGAGCTCTCATGATTTTGTAGATCTCCATTAAGTCACCTCTCACATTTCTTTGCTCCAAAGAGGAAAGAGCCCTGACTGTGCTCACCTTGCCTCCTAATCTAGGCAGTATCCTCATCAATCTCCTTTGCACCCTCTACAAGCTTATACATCCTTCCTGTAAATGAGGGAACCAGAACTAAACATAATATTGCAAGTGTTATCTCAGGTCTCCAGCTTCGTTGCCTGGCAATATCTCAATGTAGCAGGCACCCTGGGTGAAACTCAATTTTATCCCGATCAAGGCACATTTTCCAGAAAAGAGATGGTGTGGAACAAATGACTGACTTAGTACTGATGATTGCATTGGTCGCAGTTCTGCTTGTAGTAACCAGATAATGGAGAATCCTATGGCTGCATGCATGTTTGATATCACACCAGAGTCTTGCAAATTTCTACAGGTGAACTGTAGAGAACATTCTGACCAGTTGCATCTCTGTCTGGTATGGAGGTGCCAATGCACAGAACAGGAAAAGACTTCAGAGAGTTGTGAACTTGGCCAGCACCATCATGGGCATCAGTCTTCACTCCATGGAGGGCATCTACAGAAAGCATCCTCTATCACCAAGGACCCCCACCACCCAGGCTAGATCCTCTTCTTATTGCTGCCATCAGGAAGGTATAAGCAGCCTGAAAGCAAACAGCCAGCTTTTTCCTTGCTGCCATCAGATTTCTAAATAAACAATGAACATTACTCACTTTTTCTCTTTTTGCATGCCCTTTCCCCTGCCACTCGTCCTGGCCTGTTCCCCCGATGCCCATCCAGTCCCCTCCATCACCTGGCCTGTCCTTCTGCTGCTCGTCCCGGCCTGTTCCCCCGCCACTGTGTCCGATCCCGTCCCCTTGCCACCCATCCTGTCCCATCCTCCCGCTGCCCGTCCTGCTACCCATCTTGTCCTCCCGCTGCCCGTCCCCTCCTCCTGCTGCCCATCCCATTCCCCCACTGCCCGTCCTGTTGGCCCCACCACCTGTCCACCCTGCTGCCCAACCCCCTGTCCACCCCGCTGCCCAACCCCCTGTCCACCCCGCTGCCCAACCCCCTGTCCACCCCGCTGCCCAACCCCCTGCCACCTGCCTCGCCTCCCCCCACTCTCGCCTCCCCCCCCCCACTCTCGCCTCCCCCCCCCCACTCTCGCCTCCCCCCCCCCACTCTCGCCTCCCCCCCCCACTCTCGCCTCCCCCCCCCCACTCTCGCCTCCCCCCCCCCACTCTCGCCTCCCCCCCCCACTCTCGCCTCCCCCCCCCACTCTCGCCTCCCCCCCCCACTCTCGCCTCCCCCCCCCACTGCTGTCTGTCCCATTGCCCCGCTGCCTGGCCCGGCCCAGCCTGTTTCATTTCCCTGCTGCCCAGCCTGTCCCCCCTCCTCCCAGCCCAACCACTATTTTAATCATGCCTAATTGACTCGTTATGTGCATGGTTTCATAACTCCAAAGGAAATGGGCCAATGACAATATTTCTCAAGCAAAAGATTTCAGTAACAATTGGGTCAAGAGCTGTGATTTTCAACCTTTCCTTCCCACCTTAAACAATCCCTTACGAAAAACAGAGCACTGACAGCATAGGGATCACTTAAAGTGGGAATGTGAGTGTTATGAAAAAGGTTGGAAACCATTGGGTTAAACCTTCAGGTGGGAAGTACAGTGACCAGATGAAGCAACCACAAATTAAACCTCTCTCTGACACAGCTAGAGGGGAGGAAGGGGATTAAAGTCAGCTGGCCATTAATTTAAAAGCTCCTGTGAATCTTATCACCTCCATTTAAATCCCTCACAGCTGCAGACAGTAATAAACCCAGTCAAATTCCTGATAGCAATTGTGCAATTAATGGAGCAATTCACAGAAGATCTGAGCAAGTGTTTGACATCCTTGTTTTATCACGAGAGACCTCGGATGTTTTAACATCAGTACACATCATTCTTCACCAATGAGGCATTTAGACAGATGCTTGAGCAAGCAGGGAACAGAGGGGATATAGGCCATGTGCAGGCAGATGCGGTTAGATCTATTGGCATCAGCATTAGCACACTGTGGTTCTCTGGCCTATGTAGAAAGGGTGACCCCAGTCCATCCAACCTGCATTGGCTGGTGTTCCTGCTCTTCATGAGGTAGGCAGGTGCAGGTTGTTACTTGTAGAGAGAAAGAGCAGATAAAGACTAATTTTGGCAAGGAAGAGGGTGGGTTTACGTCTCTCTCTGACGTTTGTGGAAGGAGAAATGACAAAGATTGGGTTAAAATCTTCTGTCAGACCATTTTCTCACTGCTACCATGAGGAAGGAGGTAAAGGAGCCTGAAGAGCACAGAATCAATGGTTTTTTTTTTCTCTTTTGACACTAATTATTTATATTTAAATATTGTATTTACAGAACTGTAATTTATAGCAATTTTGCACCTGTCATGCACGATACTGCTGCCACAAAACAACGTGACAATAAATCTGATTCTGACTTTGATTCTACTTCTGAAAAGGATGGCATTTGTTGCAATCTAGAACAAAATCAGACTCTAGCTATCTACCATTATTTGCCTTAGTTCTCACCTCTCCCCATCATCCTCTCCCCACGCGGTTCCACCTATCACCTACTACATTCTGTCCAAAGTCCCTAGCTGGATCTATCTGCCTGGCATCCTCTCCCCACGCGGTTCCACCTATCACCTACTACATTCTGTCCAAAGTCCCTAGCTGGATCTATCTGCCTGTCATCCTCTCCCCACATGGTTCCACCTATCACCTTGTAGATTCCATCCCATCTCCATATGCACGGCTCTATGTGGACAATCATTCTTGCTCCTTCTCAGTCCTGAAGAAGGGTCTCAACCCAAAACGTCCATTTACACCTTTTGCCTCCACAGATACTGCCTGGCTGATGAATGTTTCCAGCATTTTCAGCTTTTGTTTCCGACTTCCAGCATCTGCTCTCTGCACTTCTATTCCACGGGGCCATTGCAAATGTTACTCCTTTTCCTCCACTATATATTTACCCAATTCTCTCTCTAGCTCAGGTGGGAGGGACAAATGGAATGCAACATGGCCTATTCAGTGGTATTATTGATACGTTCATCCCACAAAATCACCTAAATACGGTGGGAGAGCCTAGGCTAAGATGACACACCAGGATTAAAGGGTGTCCACTCAGATCAGAGATGTGGAGGAATTCTTTTTGCCAGAGAATGGTGAATCTGTGGGATTTGTTACCACAGGCAGTTGTAGAGGCGAAGTCATTGGGGCTATTTAAAGCAGAGATTGATAAGTACGTGATTAGCCAGGGCACCAAAGGTTGTGGGGAGAAGACTGAGCAGTTGGGCTGAGTGGGGAAAATGGATCTTCTTCTGGCTATCCATCCCATAGGATGCTAGTTTGTGGATTTTATACCCCACTCCTCAGAAAGGTACAGTGTGTGCGTGAATGGATTTAGGTGAGTAGGAGATTGCACATGAACAGACCCACCCTCTCGACATCCCCTCTCAGATCCAGTGGCATAGTGAGGGCCAAGACGGCTGGGGGAAGTTCTGTTGCAGTGAATGGCCAGACCAAGCTTTGATGCAAGGGCCGCACTTCACGCCACCTGTTTGCTAGTTGGCCGTTGACTCCACGAGAGGGTTCGTCCGCCCTTTGATGGGTCTTGTTTTTCTCATCCCGCAGGGTGACTAGCCACCCTCCTCACTAGGCAAAGCTGGTGTGGGGGCCAGGTTAGTCGTTGGCCATGCACCAGGTAGTACTGGGTTACATGGTACCAGTAGCACTCCGACGAGTGACCTGACACATAGGATCAGCTCATAATTAAGTGGCATGGCAGACTTGATGGTCCAATTGTCTATTTCTGCTCCTTTGACTTATGACACATAGTATCATATAATATTGTCAATTTTCATTCCCCTCTCTGGATCAGTGACAGGAAGGCTGGACAATGCATATGCAATGTCTCCAGTGTCCCCTACTAATTTTTATAGATGCAACAAAGAAAGTATCTTGTCTGGATGCATCACACCTTGGGTCAGGACTGCTCTGCCCAAGACCACAAGAAATCGTAGAGAGTTATGAATGCACCCTAGACCATCAGACAAACCATTCTCCCCTCCATCATCTTTGTCTGTACCTCCCACGGCCTTGGGAAAGCAACGGACATGTGACAGGACACAGCCCACCCCGGACATAGTGAAGGTTCAAGGCTCCTTTTATTGTCATGTAATAACACAGGCAATATATTATAAACTTTTGGCTACTATAAGGCAGATATTAATATTGCCCAGTGCCCCCAACAATAGGAGAAAGAGAAACAGAGGGAGTCACGGAGTGTCCAGGGATTTGCCTCTAGCACTCCCGCAGCCTCTGCAGCCGCACAGACCCCTGTTCACTCCGGCAACCAGAGATCCAGATCCAAACATGAGGCTCTTCGGGCGCCCTCCTTGCCCATGGCACCCTCTTGAATCCCAGACTGATACCTGGTTCCCAGGAGCCGGTCTCCAACAGCTCGTCAGTAACTGACCATAAGTAACCCATGGTTGTGGGTCCCTCAACTGCTGATCTGCTGCTGTGGTCACCGTCCTGTAGGGTTGTCTTCTCCTTCTCCCTGTTTCTGATGCCCTGCGCTGGTCCACTGCTCCCTCAGGATCTATATCCCCCCCCACCACCGTGGCTGCTACTGAATACAGGAGCCTCCATCGTGGGCATAGGCCTCATTGTTGCAGCGTTTAGTTCCAAACAACATTGGGTCCTAAACAGGCTGTTTAAAGCCTGTTTGGAGCTGCTGGCATTAGAGCAGGGTGGTTGGACCCTGCCGAGCAGTGCTGCATCTCTGCTCCCCATGCTCCCTGATCCGCGCCAAAGGCAGTGCTCTCATTTTCAGCAGGTCTGGCAGCGCCACTGTTTTTTTCCTCCCACCATCCTCTTGTCAGGTAGAAATATAGGAGCTGAAATCCCATATTGCCAGTTTCCAGGACTTTTCCTTCCTGCTGTTATCAGACTCTTGAAAGGACCTCCCAATGGTAGATGGTGCCTTGCCGTGTTCAATAGTACATTCTCTTTATCACAATACCGCACACTTCTGTTGTATTTTAACAACATCCCCTGCATTTTTGTTTTGATTCTGACACTACCTGCTGTACTGTATGTAGGCTGACGACTGCATAGTTAAATCTTTTCAATTTAAATTAAAACATAGAACATGGCTACAGGCCCTTTTGGCCTACAAGCCCGTGCCACTCAATTAACCTGCAACTCCCATACGATTTGAAGGGTGGGAGGAAACCGGGAGCCCCCGGAGGAAACCCATACAGACGCAGAGAGAAAGTACAAACTCCTTAGAGACTACAGGGGATCGGAACCTGGGTTGCTGGCGCTGTAATAGCGTTATGTTAACCAGAACGCTCGGGGCTCAGTTCAATCTAATTGGTTGTCCTCCCTACCGTCAATGAAGTGCATTTTCAGACAAGAGAAGGATGTCAAACCACTCAATAGATGATGATGAGTTTGGTCTGAGTGCCGATTATGACACCAGTAACATTTGTTACATCATGTTTTTAATGTAGCAGCAGGTCCCAAGGACCTTTTCACAAGTGGAGCCACAATCTATTTGAGATTGGACCTCATATTTATGACAGATTGGAGACCCATCATGCACAAGGTCTGTCAAACAGTTGGGTGTTAAGGAGCATCTTAAAGAAGGAAGCAGGTACAGAGAGGAAAAGATTCTGGAAGGGAAGTCCAGAGTTTAGGGCTTTGCTGGTAGAAGGCATGGTTACCAATGGCAGAGAGATTAAAACCCACTTTAGATGTTTAAAATGGAGGAGGACAGGTAACTCAAGGTTTTTTGTTGGCTGCAGAAGGAAGTGGATTCCAACACAGGCTTGTAGAGCAAGAAAGCAGGCAGTGAGAACACAGGAAGCCCCTAGTCTGGGGTCCTGACAAAACAAGTTAGAACTGAGATGCAATGAGAACGCAGGGAGGTTGTTGGACAATGCTTGGAATTCCAAAATGCAGGAGAACAACCCAATGGGAAAAAAAATGATGACCTTATCCGAGACAGGTGAGACATATTTCAGTTGTTTGCTGCCACAAGACCTGGCTAACAGAGAACTCAACAGACACTACGAACCAACCAGAGGGTTTCACCATTCACAAATAGGATTGAATCTCAAAATCTGAAAAAGAGAGGGGGGTGGTATGTGTTTTTTAGTTAATACAAGCTGGTTCACAAACTTTGCGGTAATGTCACACTCCTTCTCCACTGATTTAGAGCAAATTTCCATTAATCGCAAACCCTTCTACCTGCATCGAGAGTTCTCATCAGTGATTCTTACCGGAGTTTATGTTCCTCCTGATGCCAATTACAAACAGACACTTACAGAACTGTATGATGTTGTTTGAAAACAAGAGACAGACCACCCTAACGCACTACCAATCATAGTCGATGATTTTAATCAGGTCGGTCTGAGGAAAACTCTGCCCAATTATTCACAGTGCTGAAGCGTTTTGAGAGGTTGGAGTAGAAGTGTATCAGCTCCTGTCTGAATGATGACATGGATCCATTCCAATTTGCCTGGATCATCTGGACAGCATAGATGCATACATCAGGATGCCTTTATTGACTAGTTCAGCATTCAACACCCTCATCCCCACAAAACTAATCAGTCACCTCCAAAACCTGGGCTTCAATACCTCACTGTTCAATTGGATCCTGGATTTCCTCACCTCGAGACCCCAATTGGTTTGGATCAGCAAAAACATCTCCTCCGCATAGGGATTTCTTAAAGTGGTATATGAGTGGAAAGAGAAAGGTTGAGAACCACTGGGATACATAAAATGAGGCAATGAATCAGCATACATAAGGGAGATTGAAAACTTGGCTGAATCGTGTACAAGCAACAACCTCTCATTCAATGTCAACAAGACCAAGGAACTGATTGTAAACTTTTGGAAAGGTAAACTTTTCCTAAAGATCAGCAGTAGAGGGGGGCGTGGCAAGATGGCGTAAGGAACAGACGTGCCTTCCAGTCCTCTCCTGACTCTAACTTATTGTTTTGTCTTTAAGTGCCCGTTAAAACTTTTTTAAAAAGTTTATAAATAGTATGAGATGTTGAATTAATACCTAATGGTACATTTGTTTAAAAAAAAAGTAAAAGGAAACATCAACAGATTGTTAAAAAATTATATTTTCCGAAATTATCTGAGCCTGCTTGTTTACAAAAAGCCACGACTCAGCGTGAAATGGATCCAGGAAAACAAGCGAAGAATTCGGCCTTGGAGCTCCGTTCTGATTCCGTAAGTCTTTCTGAAGGTCGTTTTCAGCTGCCTTTAGAACAAAGGGCTGGCCAGATGCCAGTATTTCAAACAACGTCTACTGAGACTTTGACTACTGAATTAGCTGGGGCGCCACCAGTTGGAGAGTTAAAGAGTTGTTATTTGACTGCTATACAACCAGTTATAACAGCTCTTCCAGATACTGACGTAACAAAGCTTTTAAAGGAGGTTTGGATCAAAGATAACCCTGATCATCAGCCTCCTGACACTTCTGGGGGGTCTTGGGCAGGGGCTCTTACACGGAGTCAAACTGCAAGAAAAGCTACTAAATTAAAAGAAGGGATAGAAGGTCCTCTGATTCCACAAGAACAGCAGAATCCCACCATGTCTGGATCTACTGATGTTGATAAACTTTTCAAGAGTCTTGAACATAAGATATTTTCTTCAATGATGCATTTAGGTGATTCTATGAATAATCTTACTTCAAAGATTAATGCATTGGTGGATGTCAATACTCAACAGATGGCTGATTATGGAGCTTTTAAAGTTGAAACTATTGAAAGACTTGAGATGTGTGATCAAGGATTATCTGATGTACAAGATCAATTGCAAGATGTGAATAAAACAATTGAAACGTTACCGATTCAGAATAAAAATTTAGCAAAAAAGGTTGATTATTTGGAGAACCAATCCAGACGGAATAATGTGAAAATTGTCGGCTTGCCAGAAGGCATAGAAGGGCCAGATCCAAGAAAATTTTTCACTGAATGGATTCCACAAGTGTTGGGACAAGATAAGTTTTCTGAAGGTTTAATATTGGAACGGGCTCATAGAGCTTTGAGAAGGAGACCTTTTTCAGGACAGAATCCAAGACCTATTCTGGTTCGCTGTTTAAATTACTGTGATAGAGAGACTATTTTACGTATGGCTACTAGAAATGCACAGCCAAACAAATCTCCTTTGATGGTTCAGAGTAATCGTGTTTTCTTCTATCCGGATTTGAGTCAGGAAATTATGTTTCAACGACGTGAATTTAATTCTGTGAAAGAATTATTGTGGAAAAAAGGATATAAGGCAACATTTAGATACCCTGCGGTACTGAAGATTTTTCAGGATGGATATCAACCAAAGTTCTTTAATAATCCTAAAGAAGCTATGGATTTTGCTCAGTCTTTACCAATTACGCATTTCCAGGAACGACGTAGTCCTCCACGGTCTCCAAAGAGGGCAGAGCTGCAAGAAGGGAATTTGATTTCTGGAAGAAATGGAAGAAACGGTGGTCGCAATGGCAAAGGAAACTCATTTAATATATAAGGAACATTTGAAACTCAAACGTGAATGTGTTGGGCACGTTTTTTATTCTTCGTTTAATTCTAAGGCAAAAGGTGTGGCAATTTTGGTACATAAGAATCTACCATTTTAGTAACAGAGTGAAGAGAAAAATGGTGGAAGATTATTAAAATTAAATTGTACAATCTTTAATGAGGCATGGACTTTGCTTGATGTTTATGCTCCTAATGTTGAGGATACAGCTTTTGTTGTGGATATGTCTTTATTACTTGGACAATCGAACTCTAATGTGATGTTGGGGGAGATTTGAATGTGGTGTTGGAGCCTTTATTGGATAAATACTCAAGAGTATTTAAGAAGTCTAAGATGGCAATCCAAGTGATTAATATGATGGCAGATTTGAATTTAATTGATACTTGGCGAAGAGTTAATCCTACAGAGAAAGATTTTTCTTTTTATTCCTCGCGACATAATTCTTTTTCTAGAATTGATTATTTTTTAATATCAGCACATTTGCAGGATAAGGTTACATCTGTGGAGTATAAGGCTAGATTGGTTTCGGATCATTCATTATTATTATTAGAATATTTGAGTTCACAAGATGTTCAAAAAGCTTCAAGATGGAGATTTAATACTATGCTATTACGACGCGAATTTAATTCTGTGAAAGAACGGTTGTGGAAAAAAAGACATAGGGCAACATTCAGGTATTCTGCGGTACTGAAGATTTTTTAGGATGGAAATTAGCCAAAATTCTTTGACAATCCTAAAGAGGTTATGGACTTTGCTCAGTCTCTACCAATCATGCAGTTTCAGGAACGATGTAGTCCTTCAAGGTCTCCAAAGAGAGTAGAGATGTAAGGTGGTATCCAGATTTTTAAAAGAAATGGAAGCAATGGTGATCAAAGTGGTAATGTTGATTTTTAAAAAAAATAAAAAAATCTTTTATCTTTTTTTTTGAAAAGAGTTTAAATAGTTTAAAATAATGATGATAGTTTAATGAAATGGGAGTTGGGAGAGGGAACTGGGTGGGCACTAGTTTCCAGAAGTCATCAGCTACCTGTGAGTTATCTCACACCCAATATTTTGGGGGAGTTACCGCTTTGGGCGGTTTAAACAGGAGGAGGTAGTTGTGACCTCCGACCTGTTTTTTTTCTTTTTAATTTTTGGGTTTAAAAAGTGAAGGTTTTTTTTTATTTTTTTTAAATAAATATTTTTTTTAACTCTTTTTGTTTTGATTGTAATTGAGAGGGAATTAGGAGGTTTTTTTTCTCTCCTTTTTTTTCTCTTTTTTCTTTTTTAAGAGGATGATGTCACAGAAGATAATAAGTCAAAAATTGAGGATGTTGAATTAGATGAAGAGGAAGATGAGGGGAAAGGTGATAAGAAGAAGAAGAAAATTAAGTACAAATACATTGAGGGAGAAGAGTTTAATAAAATTAAGTTAATTTTGATAGAGAATTTTGAAGATGTTATAAATGAAGAATATGGAGAATTTTATAAGAGTTTGAACTTTTTTTTATATAAGGGGAGGGGAAGGGAATAAAAAGTTTATCTGATTGTTTTTCTAAGGGATGTTTTTGATCTCTCGATGAATTATAAAGGAAACTTGGTATTAATGGAAATTCTGTATTATTAATTATGATTTTTTGTATAACAGATATGTGGTTGATATATGATTTTAATATTTGAATTTAGTTTTAAAGTGGATTTCATTTGTTAAATACATGAATTATGTTTGATTTAAATATATGTTTAAGGGTATTATTTTAGTATTGATATTTTTTTTGTTGTTAGTAATTTTTGTTGTTGTTAAGTTTTATCCTTTTTTTGTAAGTGGGGTTTTTTCTATTTTATTTACAACATTGTTAATTAATTCTTCACTCTTTATTTTGGGTGGAGGGTTGGATTAATTTTAAATTAGATAATTAATGTTGTGTTATAATTATTGGGGGGTTAATTTGTGTAGTTTAATGATGTAGTATTCTAATTTTTATTATCTTATTTTTTATTTTTTCTTTAAATGTAATTTTTATTTTATTCATGTCATAAAATTTTAAATAAAGTTTATATAAAAAAAAAAAAAGGTCAGCAGTAGAGAAGGTGAGCAACTTTAACTTCCTGGGTGTCACTATCTCAGATGACCTGTCCTGGACCTATCATATAAATCAGTGGTTCTCAACCTTTTTCTTTCCACTCACATGTAGAGCTCGTCGAAAGAACCAAAGAATTGTAGATCCAAACCAAGGCTTTTATTAGCAAAAGACAGGAGCTCTTCACAGGTGGCTGACCAGTCCGGAATGATCCGACCTGGCTAGGGACACAACCCTTTAAGGCCCAGACAGTAGGTGTGGCTAAGCTCTCAGCCAATCGCTGTAAGCACAGTCATTACATACTCTAGATACTGTAACTATATACATTGGTGATAGGTCTGTACTATCACATTCACCCCTTCTTGGAGAACTGACCCTGGGGTGAAAGGGCTGAAGAGGGAGAGAATGAAAGGAAGGGGTAGGTTAAGGACTGTAGCAGTCAGGGGGTATGACCATCCGGTGTGACCGCCGTGGTGCCGGGATTAGGGTTGTTGGAGTGGTGTCGCCAGCGGGCTCGTCGGGTGCGACCGCTCCTTCGCTCTATTCCCCAGCCGTGTTGTTGGCAGGGTGGCCCGGGTCGTTGGGGTGCTGTTGGTCCTTCTGTTCCGGCATGGGGCCTGGGGAATAAAGAGTTGGGGAAGGTTGGGTTGGGGGGGGGGGTTGCTGGGCCTACCGCGTCCTGAGCTAGATCCCGCACCGAAACAGTGTCCTCCCGCCCGTCTGGGAACTCAACGTAGGCTTAATGCGGGTTCGCGTGGAGTAGAGTCATTTGGTCGACCAAGGGGTCGTTCTTTGAGTGCCGGACGTGGCGTCGCAAAAGGACAGGGCCAGGGACGGTGAGCCATGCCGGTACAGTGGTTCCTGATTCGGATTTCCTCGGGAAAAGGAACATCCTTTCGTGGGGTGTGGCATTTGTTGTGGTACATAGGAGGGAGCGGATGGAGTGTAAGGCACTAGTGAGAACCTCCTGCCAGTGAGAGGTGGGGAGACCTTTAGACCGGAGAGCCAGTGTAACCACTCTCCATATGGTGGCATTCTCCCTCTCGACCTGGCCGTTACCGCGTGGGTTATAGCTCGTGGTCCTGCTTGACGCGATACCACACTCCAGAAGGTACTGTTGCAGCTCTGCGCTCATGAATGAGGATCCCCTATCACTGTGGATGGAATTGAGGTAGCCGAAGATGGCGAAAATACTGTCAAGGGCCTGTATCACTGAGGTGGCAGTGGTGTCTGGGCAGGGCACTGCGAAAGGGAAGCGGGAATTCTCGTCGATGGCCGTAAGGATGTAGTTATTACGGTTGGTCGACAGTAGGGGCCCCTTAAAGTCTACGCTAAGACACTCGAAGGGGCGGGTAGCTTTGATAACGTGGGAGTTTCCCGGACGGAAGAAGTGGGGCTTGCATTCAGCGCACACCGAACAGGCTCGGGTCATGGAGCGATTCTCCTCGACTGTGTAGCGTAGTTGCGCGCCTTCACAAAGTGGGCAAACCTAGTGACCCCTGGATGGCAGAGCGCCTCATGGAGTTTCTGTAGTCTGTCCATCTGTATGCTGGCGCACGTCCCCCTGGAGAGCGCGTCAGGCGGGTCGTTGAGCTTACCAGGCTAGTACAGGATGTCATAGTTAAAGGTGGAGAGTTCGATTCTCCATCTGGCGATTTTTGTCGTTTTTTATCTTACCACGCTGGGTGTTGCTGAACATGAAGGAGACCGCGCGTTGATCAGTCAACAGTGTAAAGCGCCTCCCAGCGAGGTAATGTCTCCAACGACGCACCGTTTCAACTATGGCCTGGGCCTCCTTCTCAACCGAGGAGTGTCTACTCTCTGAACCCTGGAGGATTCTGGAGAAGAAGGCTAAAAGCCAACCGGCCTGGTTCAAGGTGGCTGCCAGGGCAAAGTCGGATGCATCGCTCTCGACTTGAAATGGGACAGACTCATCGATCGCGTGCAGCGTTGCAGCGGCGATGTCAAATTTGATTTGATCGAAAGCCACTCTGGCTTCGGTCGAGAGGGGAAAGGGGGTGGTCTTGATAAGAGGATGCGCCTTGTCGGCGTAGTGTGGAATCCATTGGGCGTAATATGAGAAAAAGCCCAGGCAGCGTTTGAGCACTTTCTGGGTATGGGGGGGGGGGGGGGGGGGGGGGTGTAAGTCCATTAGGGGACGCATGCAGTCAGGGTCTGGCATCACTACCCAGTTCTCCACCACGCAACCTAGAATCGTGAGTCGTGTGGTCCGGAAGACACACTTGTCAAGATTGTAGGTCAGGTTCAGCCGACCGGCAGTTTGAAGAAATTTGTCTAGGTTGGTGTCGTGGTCCTGTGTGTCGTGGCCGCAAATGGTGACATTGTCCAGATACGGGAAGGTAGCGGTTAGCCCGTTCTGGTCCACCATCCAATCCATTTCCTGCTGGAAGACTGCGACACCATTCGTGACCCCGAATGGTACCCTGAGAAATTGATACAGCCGCCCATTCGCTTCGAAGGCCGTGAATGGTCAGTCCTCACAGCGGATCGGGAGGTGGTGGTAGGCCGAACGTAGGTCATTGGTGGAGAATGTGCAGTATTAGCCGATCTGGTTCACCACATCCGTGATGCGTGGCAGGGGGTACGCATCCAGAAGTGCGAAGCGGTTAATGGTCTGGCTATAGTCGACCACCATCCGTAGCTTTTCCCTGTTCTTGACAACCACCACCTGGGCTCTCCAGGGACTTAACTGGGTTCGATGATGCCCTCATCCAGCAATCTACGCACCTCACTCCTAATGAATTGCCTGTTTTCGTAACTATATTGCCGACTTTTGGTGGCCACAGGCTTTCAACCAGGGATGTGGTTTGGGAAGAGTGCTGGCGGGGCAATCCGGACTGGTCGGCCACCTGTCACATCACATACCACTTTAAGTATTCCCTATGCCATTGGTGCTCTGTGATTAGTAAGGAATTGCTTAAGGTGGTCTGTGGGTGGGAAGGGAAGGTTGAGAATCACTGCTCTCGACCCAATTGTCACTGAAATATTTTGCTTGAGAAAAGTTGTCATTGGCCCATTTCCTTTGGAGTTATGAAACCGTGGAGATAGTGTGTCAATTAGGAACGATTAAAACAGTAATTTTCAAACTTTTTCTTTCCACTCACATCCCACCTTAAGCAATCCCTTACTAATCACAGGGCACCTATGCCAAAGGGAATACTTTGAGTGGTATATGAGTGGAAATAAAATGGTTGAGAATTACTGGTACAAATGTTATTGTGAAGAAAGCACATTAGCGCCTCTACTTCCTTAGGAGTTTGCGGAGGTTCGGTATGTCACTGGAAACCTTGGCAAACTTCTACAAAGTGCGCTGACCAGCTACATCATGGCCTGAGTGAAAAACTACTGCAAAAGAACAGAAGAAATAGGAGCAGGAGTGGACCATCTGACCCATCGAGCCTGCTCCACCATTCAATAAGATCGTGGCTGATCTGATGATCGGCTCATCTCTACCTGCCTGCCTTTTTCCCGTATCCCTTAATTCCCCTACTGTGTGGAAATCTATCCAACTGTGTCTTAAATATATTTACTGAGGCCGCCTCCACTGCTTCAATGGGCAGCGAATTCCACAGATTCACAGTCCTCTGGGGAAAGAAGGATACATCACAGGAAACATTCTCCCCACTATTGAGCATATCTACTGTAAGTGGAATCAGAGAGCCACAGGAATGATCAAGGATCCACACCACCCAGGACATGCTCTCTTCTCACTGCTGCCACTAGACTCATGCCTCCTGGTTCAGGAATAGTTGCTTCCCCTCAGCTATCAGACTCTTGATCAACAGACTCACTGAGAGACTCATTTGAGAACTCGTGTGCTTGTTTTTTGTTGCTATAAATTTATACATTTGCATTTGCCAAATCAGTTTGTTTGCAATTCCCGATTGGTACAGTTTACAGTTACCAGTGTTGAAACAGAATCTCAGGATTGTATGTGATGTCATGTTCTTTATGTATTCTGACAATAAATCTGAACTTTGGAATTACTGGCTGAGTAAAACTGATGAATAGAGAAATGTCCAAACGCAAGGATATAACATAAAGGCTTGGTCGAGGGGCTGGAAGCTAGAGTTGAAAATAAAAGTCATCCACACGAGCTCTGTGATCTCCCCAGCTTCAAGAGCAAGGATAAAGTGATGGACATTTGAAGTTTATCACTGCGTCGTTCAGCACAAGAGGCAGTTCTGCCCATCGCAAATCTGCTAGATGAACCATATGACACAGAAACAGGTCCCCCACCTCTTCCAAACTGTGCCCCCATTTATGCTAATCTTACACTGTTTATTTTATGCTCCTCATACTGCCAAGATTTTAATTCTACCCTCCACCCACTACATTTGGCTCAATTCACACCAGCCAGCTAATCTACCAAGCAGCTGAGCCTTTGCGTGACTGGAATAGCCATCGACACAACCTGAACATGTTACAGAAATGACCAGACTTAAACAACCGCAGTTTTCAGAGAGTGTTAAGGACCACCCTTTGAAAGAGTCAATCCCCACAATCTGCAAGACGTAAAAATATTCCTCCTTAAAATTCTCACGGACGTTGATGATGTTAACAAGCTCATACCAATTCAGGACCAAAGAATGTGTACAGAGGAATCCAGCAATAGAAATATTCACTCCAATAATTGAATATTATTGACAGGCATGGCAGTTAAAAATGCTCAGTAAGGACCTTGCTTAAATCTACTATTGATTTGTACACAACAGAACCATTCACAGACTTGGACATTTTATTGAAAAGTTAAGTGACGGTTTCTGCCTAAGGAATAATGAACAGGGCTTTACTCGCTTGGGGATACAAAAAAAGAACTTGTATATTTGTATCTCAAGGCACTTTATGACTAATGAAACCGTTTTGAAGTGCAGACACTGCCTTAACATGTTCAGTATAAAGCAACAATTGCACGCAGTATCATCACACAAGCCTCATTGTGTGGTGACTCTTGCTTGGCCTGGAGTTTAGGAGAATGAGGGGAGAGCATTTCGAATGTTGAAATGCATGGACAGAGTAGATGTAAAAAGGTTGTTTCCCATGATGCAGAGTCTTGAACAAGAGGGCACAACTTTCAGGATTGAAGGATGTCCACTTAGCACAGGATTGCAGAAGAATTTCTTTAGCCAGAGGATGTTAAATCTGTGGAGTTTGTTGCAATTATGGAGGCCAAGGGTATGTTTAAGGCAGCGGAGATTGATAGGTTCTTGATTAGCCAGGGCATCAAAGGTAGGGAGAAGGCCGGGCAGTGGGGCTGAGTGGAGAAAATGGTTGAATGGCGGGACAGACTCGATGCTCTCTAAATGGGCTCCAATATCTCACGGTCTAACTTCAGGTGGGTGGTTTTTACACCACTATTGCTGTCTGGCATTGGCTAATTTTAAAGTTTATTGAAGAATAAAACATTTTTAAAAATTCACAATCATTGGCTTTTATTAACCCAGGACCAGAGAGTTATGGTGCTGGATTTTTTTCTTTGTGCCAGATAGTGAGCAGTAACAAAGGTGTCACATTATCCAAGATTCAGTAGCTTGCTAGAAAATTGGCCACATCAATCTAACAGGGACCCAAAGTCCAATCAGCACTTTTACAATGCAATACATAGTAAACTCCCTACAAATAACAAACAGTCCAGCTTCATAACTTTAGAAACTTTCTACCCATAAGGTATGTCTTTCAATTGTTAATTTAGAATTGGAGCACTCCGTCCCACAAGCCTGTGCCACCCACGTGACCAATTAACCTACTAACCCCATGAGTCTTTGGAGCACCTGGAGAAAACCCACATGTTCATTGGAAGAAAGCACAGACAGCAGTGGGTTCAAACACAGGACGCTGCCAATATAATAGGATGATTAACAGGAAGGATGAGTCACACTACAGTAAAGAGGTGGAAAATCATGTGAAATGTGAGAATAGCAACCTGAGTCTCAACGTGGACAAGATAAAAGAGATGATCGTGGACTTCCCAGGAACAATCACCCTCCACCACACATTAATAACTCAGTAGTGGAGAGAGCAGAGAACACCAAGTTCCTTGGAGCCCACTTAAGTAGTGACTTATCCAAGACACACATCTCCTCACTTGTCACTTCTAAGTCTTCCTTAGAAGACTGAGACAAGCAAGGCTACCAGCCACCATCCTGTCAAATTTCTACAGAACTCTACTGAGAGCATCCTGGATGTCTGCATCAGTGTGGTATGGTTGCTGTAGACCACTGGATCGGAGGTCAATCCACAGGTCTATAAGAGTGGCAAAGAGGGTCACTGAGGTCTCCCTCCCCACCTACCCCCCCCCCCCAAATTGAGGTGATCTATTAGGATTGTTGCTTGAAGAGGGCTCACAAAATTCATCTTTGCCCCAGAGTTTTTTCAAGACACTTAACAGACGTGTCAGACAATTCCTGTGGAAGAATAAAGTAGCTAGTCTCTCCATGGAAAAATTGACCCTGGACCATAGCCTGGGAGGAATGAGGTTCCCGGACTTTAAAAAATATTATTGGGTGGCCCAGGTGGGGTTTATCACCTTATTTTTTGACAGGGATGGTTTACCCCACTGGGCACAAATTGGTCTACACACGGTAGGGGAGAAGATAGCAGTAGAAATAATGCAAAAAAACAGACAACCCAATACTAAGCATATAATCCAAACGTGGCAAAAAATAAACCAGATTATTGGGTTAAAAGTAGAGATATCTTCTAACCCAGAACAAATGAACCCCTATGACTATGGGTAACAAGATTCTGGACACCTAGTTCCAGAAAGGGATCAGGTGTATCAAGGACTGTTATGAGAAGGGGTAGCTCGTGTCATTCGAACAATTTAAAAACAAATTTGATTTTGCAAATAAGACCTTCTTCTGCTACCTTCAATTAAGATCCTTTTTGAGGGACAAATTAATTCCATTTATGGCCCTGCCATTGTGTAATGTCATGGAGGGAAATCACAGGTAAATTCATCTCGGCTATGTATCTCCTGTTCCAAAGCGAGAGCCCGAAACCGGTCTCCATAAAGTGAGGCAAAGATGGGAGTCAGATCTAGGGACAGCAATTCCTGAGTGATGCTGGTCTGACTTCTGTCAGGACATCACGAAGGTGGTTATTAATGCCAGATACAGGCTGGTGCCATAGAATTTCTTGCACCAGTTATACCTTACACCCCAAAAATTGTATAAGATTAAACCTGAAATCCCTGAACTGTGTTTTAGATGTGGCATAGAGACAAGAAATTTTGTGGATTCAATGTGGCTATGCTCACCAAGGTGAACCACTTCTGGGTAGAATTAGGGGACATTTTGAAAAGAATTACAGGAGTGGAGCATCTGTAGGACCCAGCGTTGTTCCTGCTGGGGGGATATTATGGAAAAACAAACAAATGCTGGAGAAACTCAGCAGGTCAAGCAGTGCCTTTATACAATGTTTCAGGCTTGAGCCCTTCATCAAGGTGTGGGGGAACACGAGAGATGTCCAAACAAAAGGGGGAAGGGAGGAGGGTGAGGGTGGGAGATGATAGGTAGAGGGGGAGGACTGCAGGAAGGGGGGGAGGAGTCTAGGTTAGGTGGAGAGAGAAAGAAAGAGGGAACTGGAATAACTAGTTTAATGTGGGGAGGGGGCAAAAGGCAAGCTGATTAGTGGAATGCAGTGAACTCAATGTTCATGCCCTGGGGTTGGAGGATGCCCAGATGAAAAATGAGGTGGTGTTCCTCCAATCTGCGGGTGGTCAGGGTGGGGTAGTGTGAAAGGCCATGGACAGACACGTGAGCTTGAGAGTGGGACTCAGAATCGAAATCGTTGGCTTCGTGGAGGTCGCTTTTGTTACGGACAGAGAGGAGGTGCTGGGCAAAACGATCTCCTAATCTGTGACTGGTCTCTCCAATGTAGAGAAGGCCACAGAAGATGTGGTAAACGAGTTCTTTGGAGGTACAGGTGAAGTGTTGCTTCACCTGAAAGGTCTGTTTGGGACCTCGGACTGTGGTGAGGGAGGAGGTATGGGTGCAGGTATTACAACTCCTATGACCACAGTGGAAGGTGCCAGGGGGGTGGGGGACCTATGGGTGGGGAGGAAGAAGGCACAAGGGAGTCATGGAGAGAGCGGTCCCTACAGAAGGCTGAGAGGAGAGGAGGAGGAAGGAACAACACCTCATTTTTCGACTGGAATGTGGAGGTTTGGATCTGGAGCCCGGATTCCGGAGGTTTGGATCTGGAGCCTGGATTGCGGAGGTTTGGATCTGGAGCCCGGATTGCGGAGGTTTGGATCTGGTGCTTGGATTGCGGAGGTTTGGATCTGGTGCTCGGATTGTGGAGGTTTGGATCTGGAGCCTGGATTGTGGAGGTTTGGATCTGGAGCCCGGATTGCGGAGGTTTGGATCTGGAGCCTGGATTGTGGAGGTTTGGATCTGGTGCTCTGATTGCGGAGGTTTGGATCTGGAGCCCGGATTGCGGAGGTTTGGATCTGGAGCCCGGATTGCAGAGGTTTGGATCTGGTGCTCAGATTGCAGAGGTTTGGATCTGGTGCTCAGATTGTGGAGGTTTGGATCTGGAGCCCGGATTGCGGAGGTTTGGATCTGGAGCCCAGATTGCTGATAGTCTGAACTGGAACCTGTGCAGCTGCAGGATAGCTGGAGGTGAATCTCCTTTTGTTTCTCTTTCGCCTTTTGTTAGTGGTGCCAGGCAATACTCATGATAACTCTTTGTTTACCTTATGGCAGACAAAAGTTGAAGTCTCATATATTATTTAGTGACAATGAAATGGATCTTTGACTCCCCCCCCCCACCCACCATCCTCTGCTGTAATGCATCTTGGGACATTGGGTTTGGGCCATTCTGATTTCAGAAGAACGAGAACTAATCATACATAGAAGGGCTTGACAGAGATGTTTCCACCAGCAGGAGAGACACAGACAAAGATAAGGAGAATGGTCATTTGAAACTGATCCGCTTAGAAATGTCTTCTCTCAGAAGGTGCTGAATCTCTGGAATTCTCTGTCACCTAAGCGGAGGCCAGATCATCCCATATACTTAAGGTGGGTTTAGATAAATATTTAAAAGATCAAAGAATTGAGGGCTCTGGGGGATTGGTACAAAAGAAGAGTTGAGGCCAGCATAGTTGAGACAATCATATTGAATGGAGGGGAGTGCGTGGGGTCTCCTGCTCCTATTTTCTTGTGACCGCTTGTTCCAGCAGATCTCGTATCTGATCACGGGGATGAAGCAGGAGGACCACTGCGTCAACCTTCTAGGAAGCTGCATCCGCCAAACTGGAAGCCATGTTCCCGAGGATCAAAGGTCAGGCCACTCTGTCCAGATGCCTGAGTATCACCTACCTCCTCTCTCCCTAACAAGTGTTAAGGGACCTATCATAATTTTAATTCCTCTCCATTTTACCCTCACTAGATTTGATAAACAGCATTTTGCTTTTTAATACAATGGTTTCATCATTTTAATTCCAGATGAGTTATTTCATTTATGGCTTCGGCTTTAATCTGGCTAACATAATCAGCAGAAAATTGCTCTCCAAAGCCCACCAACTGTTAATTAATCTATAATTGTATTCTAATCTTGTCGCAGAATGGGTGATCTGCGTTAGATTGCCAAAACATTAGCTGCCTTCCTACAAGGTAATCATGAATATAGTTTAATTATTCAAGTCGTGTGCATTAAAAAGCAGCAATGTTGACTGAAGAGTGCAAGGCAAAAGTTCTGACCTAGGCACCTGTGTCTGGCCTGGAACCGACAACGCCAGTTTCTAGGGTATTCGACAAGGGGCTAGTCTCGTGGACCAAAGTATCAGAGAGAAATCATTGTGACCACATGGAATAGCCATTGATTTAATGGAATCGTGATGAGGGAAGATAATTATGTTAGAATTGAAGACAATTCATTCACTGTTGAACATGATTTCCCAGAATCAGAACTATGGAGTTTCTGAAGCAACAACCAGCAATTATACTCAATAACTTCGTATCAATGGATTATTTTGGTAAGAAGTAAACTGCTGGGAATCTGAAATTTTAGAGAAAGGAGAATATTTTTTGCAATTTTGGGGCAAGTGTTAGGGTTAGGTAGTGGTCACCAAAATGCCACGACAGTACCAGTGATCTGAAATTGAAACGGAACTCGAAAAGTGGAACATATGGGCCTATGAGGGGTTATGATCTTATCAGAGCAGCGAAAGCATGAATCGTCATTTCCGCTATCTATTTAAAACAGAGGTGCGGAGGAATTTCTTAATCCAGAGAGGGGTGAACTTCTGGAATTTGCCACTATTGGCAGCTGTGGAGGCCAGGTCGTTGAATGCATTTAAGTCAGAGATTGATAGGTATCAAAGATTGTGGGAGAAGGAGGGATGGTTGGTGTAGAGGTTAGTGCAACCCTTCCAAAGCAGTTCACTGGCCACAGAATACTGTTAGGCATGTTAAGATGAGGTCTGATTTGATGTGCAGTATTCCATGCAGTGGGGACAGTCCTGTAGGGTCGTCTCCTCTACTTCTTCTTCTCAATGTTGGGGGGGGGGCTTCTCCCTGTTTCTGGTGCCCTGTAATCAGTCCACTGCTTCCCCCAGACTCTCCAACCCCTCATGGCCACTGCCGAGCACAGGTGCTGCCATCTTGGGGGCAGACCTCCCTGAGGCCCTTCAAAACCTGTATAGAACTAATAGCATTAGGGCTGGGCTGTTGAACCCTTCAGAGCCACGCTGTGTCTCCGCTCCCCGCTCCCCCGGCTGCACCAACGGCAGCACTGCAGTGACAGAAGCTCCAGCGGTGCTGCCGTGTTTAAAGACCATTGACCTGAAACATCAATGCTGTTCCTCCTTCCACAGATGCTGCCTGACTTGTTGAGTGGTTGTGGCATTTCTGCATTTATTTCAAATTTCCAGAATTTATATTTTTTTGTGCTTTTTTTAGGTCCACGAGGCAGCTCTTGTTTTTAAAATATCACTGATCACTGGGTAATCTTTGCAAAGTGTCTTGCAATAACATGGTTGTTAAACAAGAAAGTCTGCAGACACTGTGATTGCAGTTTACACAAAAATGGTGGAGAAACTGAGCAGGCCGCGCAGCGTTCTTTATGCCGCAAATATAAAGTTCCAGGCCTAATGTTTGGGCCCGAGTCCTTCCGCAAAGTATAAGCAAAAACGGTGAGGGGGAGGGGCAGGGGAGAAAAAAGTTGAGAAATATTAGCGGAGGGGATAGCTCTCTGCAAAGAGGGCAAGGGACTGGAGGAAAGGAAAAGAGTGGGAGATGAGGAGGGGCGGACTGAAAACCAGAGAAGTTGATGTTAACATGGTTGTTAACGAACTGCTTTCATCAGCACCTAAATACACTGCAGCTTCAGGGAGCAACTGTGGGAACGTCAACCTTCCCTCAGAGAACACGATGATAAAACAAGAGAAACTGCAGATGGTGAAATAGAGAATAAAAATAAACCCAACCTCATTTGAAAAGGAAGAGGAAAGATTGCCAGCCTATTCAGTTCCGGTCGCCTCATTACAGGAAGGATGTGGAAGCTTTGGAGAAGGAGCAGAGGAGACTTACTGGGATGTTGCCTGAACTGGAGAACGTGCCTTATGAGGCAAGTTTAGCAGAGCTAGGGCTTTTCTCTTTGGAGCGATGAAGGTTGAGAGGTGACTTCATTTGAGGTCGACAAGATTACAAGAGGCATAGATAGGATGGACAGCCACACCTCTTTCCCAGGGTGAAAGTAGCAAATATCAGAGGACATCTGTACAAAGTGAGGGAAGGAAAGTTTAGGGGAGACATTGGTGTAATTTTTTTACTCAGAGAGTAGTGGGGGACTGGAATGTATTGCTAGGGGTGATGTTAGAGGCTGGTACCATAGGGACATTTAAGAAATTCTTAGAGAGGCACGTGGATTCAAGAAATAGAGAGAGTTATGGGTGTGAGGTAGGGAAGAGTTAGATTGCTGAGTAGGTCCAAATAGATTGGCACAACATCATGGCTGAAGGGTCTGTACTGTGCTGTAATGTTCTATGTTCTATGTTGAAATAGCTATACGAGGGAGGGGCGGGATGCTTGGAGCATTTTGTGGAGCACTTTCACTGTCTGTAATGGTCACCTCGAGCATCCAGTTTTGTGTCATTTTATACCAACCTGTCTGGCTGCTGTCTGCTCCTTAGTTATTGAAAGGCCAAAAGCAAATTAGAAGAACATCATCTCATTCTGACTGGGGAAGCAGGATGGTACAAACATTGATTTATCTAAACACACCCTGCTGGGGTAACACAACAGGTTGAGCACCGTCAGTGGAGAAAAAGAGAATGGTCAAAGTTTCAGGCCAAAATTCTTCATCAGGTCCTACAGCTGCAGTCTCTTTTGTGATTCCATTGAATTATTACATTTCAGGTCATCTACAGCCCCCAATATTGAAAGACACGGACAGAATAGATGTGGAAAGGTTGTTTCCCATGGTGGGAGAGTCTAGGGCAAGAGGCCACAACTTCAGGATTGAAGGGTATCCGCTTAGAACAGAGATGGGGAGGAATTTCTTCAGTCAGAGGGTGTTAAATGTGTGGAATTTGTTGTCATAAGCGGTTGTGGAGGCCAAGTCATTGGGTTTGGTTAAGGAAGAAACTGATAGGCTTTTGATTAACTAGGGCGATAAAGGTTATGGGGACAAAAAAAAAATTATGGGGAGAAAGGACAATGGCTGAATGGGACAATGGACCAGCTAATGATTTACCATAAATATTAGTGTATAATGCATTTTGTGTAAAATGCGATTTCCCCCATTTTTGAGGGGAAAAATATTACCCCTGTGTATAATACGACCTCCCCCCTCCCCTCGCCCACCTGAGTCGCGCTGGCGTCTCTCCCCCCATCACCCGCCCGATTCATACTGGTATCTCTTTCCCTGCCTGAGTTGCACTGCTGTCTCTCCACCCGCATACCTGAGTCACGCTGCGCAGCAGAGACTCTATGAGCTGAATAGACTATTTCTGCTCATGTCTTACTCTGTGATCTTATGGTTTTAATGTTCTTCATCCACAGTACTAACCTGTCCACCTAATCTTCTCTTCCTTTCCCACTCACTGCCCTCTCCCCTTTCACGTTTCCACCTGCCCATCCTCCCCTCCCCATCTGCTTCTACCTCTCACCTTCCATCCTCTGTCCCACCACTCACTCTGACTGCTCCATACAGATGGTTTTATCCTGAAAGGTTAACTTGCACAGCTTTTCACCTCGACAAATACTCCTCAACGTACTGAATTCTTCCAGAAATTTTTGAACAAGGATACAAATTTGTTTCACTTTATTACTTGTACAATGAAATCACTAGTTTTAATTAAAACTTTCTTCCACCTCGTATACCTCCTTGTGAGCACAGCTTCCTTTCTCAGTTTTAACGTAATTCAAGCTGGATCTTGCCATCAAAATGGAACAGATTTGAGGTTTCATCAATACTCCCCATTATCCCATCAATTGCCTGGTGATTTGATCACCGATAATGTTGGAAAAGTGCTTCTTAAGAAAGCCCATGAAGCAGAGTGATTAAAAACAACTGAATAAGGGATGATTTTCTTTCTTACTTTGCTATATGTTTCCAACCTAACACAGCCAATAGCGAGAAACGTTAATAATTCTGGTAAATAGCTGTTTTCTATGTGGAATATGGATTTCTCTGAGAGAGTCACAGAATGGAATCAATAGACAATAAAGCACACTATTGTCTGTGTTGCAGCTGAAATGTAATCCCAGGTTTATGGATAGCTGGTCTCCAGTGGGGCTATTGCTGAATATAATTATACATCTGTAACAATGTGGTCCTCAGATTTATTCTTCTCCGCTCTTTCTTTCTGTTAAATTACAACACATTGTGGGCAGTGTGTTAGTCCACTCAACGAGTAGAGTCACAGCCTCACTGCAGTTGTAGCCAAGGCTCAACCTTTACCTGCTCTGTGTGGTTTTGCACATTGCTCAAGGTTCAAGTTCCTTTTATTTTCACATAATACACTATAAATGTATCCATGATATAGAAACATAGGTGCAGGAGTAGGCCATTTGGCCCTTCGAGCCTACACCACCATTCAATATGATCATGGCTGATCAGTACCCGGTTTCTGTCTTCTCCCCATACCCCTTGATCCCCTTAGCCACATGGGCCAAATCTAACCTCCTCTTAAATATTGACAAGGAACTGGCCTCAACTACTGTGGCAAAGAATTCCACAGATCCACCACTCTCTAAGAGAAGAATTTTTTCCTCATCTCAGTCCTAAAAAATTCCCCCTTATCCTTAAACTGTGACCCCAGTTCTGGTTTTTCCCAGCATTGGAAACAACCTACCTGGGTCTAGTCTGTCTAAATCCTTAGGAATTGTATTTGTTTCTATAAGATCCCCCCTCAATCTTCTAAATTCCAGAGAATACAAGCCTAGTCTATCCAACCTTTCTTCATATGCGAGTCCTTCCATCCCTGGTATCAGTCTAGTAAACCTTCTCTGCACCCCCTCCATGGCGAGGATGTCCTTCCTCAGAGAAGGCGACCAAAACTGCACTCAGTACTCCAGGTGTGGTCTCACCAAGGCCCTGTACAGCTGCAGCAGGATCTCCCTACTCCTGTACTCAAATCCTCTCGCTATGAACACCAACATACCATTCGCCCTCTTCACCGCCTGCTGCACCCGCATGCCCACTTTCAACGACTGATGCACAGCAACACCCAAGTCTCGCTGCATTTCCCCTTTTCCTTAACAGATACCATTTATATACTTAAGCTTGTCTGCAGTGAGGCAAACAAAGAGTCACCATAAGCATTGTCTGGCGCTCTGAACAAGAGGAGAAAGAGAAGCACAAGAGACTCCCATTAGAGTCATTGAGTGTCCATGGATTTGCCTCCAGTGCTCCCGTGGCCTCTGCAGCTGCATAGACTCCTGTTCAATCCATCGGCAACCCGGGCTCCAGATCCAAACCTCCAACATGATCAGGAAGCCTTCAGTGCCCAAGGCCCTTCAGTGCCCGAGGCCTTCGGGAACCCTTGGTGCCCTCAGAACCCTCTTGAATCCCGACTCCAATCCCATATTCAAGCTTGTTCCAGACTTTGTGTGCCTTTACATGCTGTGACACAATATTTATAGGTGGTTTGGGAGGAATTGTTAGAGCAGTTTGCACACACACATTTTAAAACACAGAATATTTGCAGGACTTTTGCAGAATGCTTTTTGCAGGAGGCAACAAAGTATCAACAGCTGCTTGCCTGGGAGAGCATGTGATTTTTGCAGGCAGAGGAGAAGAGTTTTGCTCTCAGAGAGGGAGGGTGTGAAACAGAGAGGAGAGAGACAGAAATCCGTTCCAGAGGGATAAGCTGGCAAACTTTGGAAGGCTGCCTGGTCGAAGGAGAAGACCGGTGGTCTGAAAGGTGACCTAAAAGAAAGAGGATCATCTGGAGAACCCTGAAGGGGGCAAGTTTAGTCAGCAAGACTGATTGAGAAGGAATCAGTTGCGGATGTCCTGGAAAAGAAATCTCTCTCTGAAAACAGCAAGAACCCTCCTGAGTGGTAACCATTTGCCTGTTAAGCACCAAAGCATGGTGAACTTTGTTAATGCTAACTTCTGTGCACAGTACCAGAATTGCCTGCAACCAGTAAGATTGGACTGTGATCCAAAGAACTTTTCTAATCTTAAATATACATTACACACACCTGCGCTTAGTATTAGAGGGGGGATTAAGGAGTTAGGTAAGTTAAGTAATAAGTTAAAGTTTAATTCTGTTATCTTGTTCAAATATAATTAAAAACAACTTTTGTTTAAGTGTTGTGGTGCAGATCTATTGCTGTTGGTTTTTGGTGTCCTCTGGACTCCGTAACAATGCAAACAACACAATGTAAACCTTGTGCATTTTGTGTACATGACAACAAAGGAATCTTGAATCTTGACATGTATCAAGGTGCGGTGATGGAGCTTGTTTTGCAAACTGTCCAGCTGGACATTTAGTACTGCATAATGTCAGATAGTACAGGGGAGATCAACAAGAAAGTCTACAGATGGTGGGTATGAGTGAAATACACAAACATGCTGGAGAAACTCAGTTTCTGTCAGACACAGTACAGAAGGGCAGAGTTACAGAGAGAGTGATCAGTTGGTCCAGAGCAAACAGAGTTTTACTGTTGGGTGGTTCAGTTAGGAGTCCAATAGCTTCAGGTCCTTGAAACAGGTGATGCATGATCTCCCAGTGAGAGGGAATGAGGGGAGTGTGTCTGGGTGGGAGAAACCTTTTAATGTCTTGGCTAATTTTTCCAAGGCAGCAGGAGATGAAGTTAGAGTTGATGGAGGGGAAGAGGGGTAAATGGCCTGGTAAAGGAGCTGAGGGTGTTTGTAAGCAAAGTCCAGCAACTGTGGAGGTCTGTGCCCAGGATGGCAAGGTGTTGTAGTCTCTGTGGAGCAGTGGGCTGGTGCAGTGCACCAGAAATGGGTAGAACCCCCCCCCCCCATCCATTGAGAAGGATAAGCATGGACATTAACCAAGGCAGAGGACCAGTGAGGGGCTCAGCAGCTGCAGGACCCACACAGACGCGATCAGGGAACCCGCGCAGGCTGCGGGCTGCTGGAGGCTGGCTCATGGAACCAAGTGTCAGAGCCGGGATTGGAGAGGGTGCTGAGGGCAAGAGCTCCTGAAGGGTCTCAGGTGCTGAAGACTTCCTGTTCGTGTTGGAGGTTTGGATCTAGGAGGTCAGGTTACTGATGGATCGAACCGGACGTGTTGTGGCTAGAGGGCCTGCAGGGGCGCTTGATGTAAATCCACGGACACTCAGTATCTCCGTTTCTTTTGCTTCTTTTTCTCTCACACTGTAAGGGGCGTTGAACAACGCTAATGGCGACTCTGTCTGCCTTATACTATTACATGACAGCAAAGTAATGTAGAATTTAGAATCTTCCTCGGGAAGCAGAGGTGCTGGAGCCTCCGGATGCTCCAGTTTCCTGTCACGTCCCAGGTTGTGAGTTAATTGGCTGCTTTAAGTTGCCCCTGGAGTGCATGTTAGGGTTAGAATCCAGTGGAAATTGATGGGAATAGAGTGAGAATAGAATAAAATAAAGTTAGGGCAAATGGATGCATGGTAAACAAATACAATTGGACGTGCTCGAATCTTAAACAGAAATAGAAATGCCAGAAAAACTCAGTTAGTCAAACCGTATCTGTGGAATGAGAAACCAGTTCCTGTTTTGGGTCGGGGAACCTTCCTGACCTGAAACTTAAACTGGTTTTAATTCCCAGATGCTGAAAGAACTCAGCATTACTGTTTATACTGTAAATTAGTGTCTGATAGCCCTTGATAGCTCGATCAGCCAGAGGGCCTGTTTCTGTGCTGCAGGGCTGTGACTCAACATTGTTTATGACAGGAATTGATGAGTCTATTAATGGTGTTAAAGGTAAAAGGATCAAAAGGGACCAGTTTGCAAATCAGTACAAACCAGCAAAGTTGGTTTGCAAAGGAATGAAGTCCAAGTGTGCAAAACTTACCCACTCCCGATCGGGGAGGGAGTGATGAAAAATAACAATACTGGACTTTTTCCAGGCACTGTAGTTGGCATTGGTACACTTTAAATCCTTCATGGAGGATCCATCGGAGGGCAAATCTGGTACCAGCAGCTGCAGAAATTCCAGCTCCAATAATGTATATTAAAGCTTCTGCAGTTAAAAAAACTCGTAGTTGGATCTTGGGATTGGGCTGGCGGTCCGCCGCAAGGCAAGCTACCGCCTGTCTCAGGCCCTACCTCATGAGATTCCCTTTATGAACTTGGCTGAGTGTCTTGCAGCGATCCAAAGTGTTTACTGTGGGAAAATAAGAGCATTTAAAGCTATCCAAATACTGCAGCTAGGAATAATGGAATAAGACCATGGTTCTGTTTTGTTAGTTTTCAGAACTGAGGCCATGATTAAAAGGGTTGGCCAGGGTCATTCATAGGGTGCCACGAGAGGTGAAATTCTGGGACTGGCACAAGATAGACAAAAGTGAAACCATTTGTCAAGAATGTTTTCATTAATCAAGAATGAAAGTCAGAGGTTCTAAGAGGATCAGATACCGTCATAGATCAGCTTTCATATTTATTGTCAGAGTACATATATGATATCATATACAACCCTGAGATTCTTTATCCTGCCAGCAAGGCAGAATTAGCACTTATTGGTAGAGCATAAAAATCCATACACAGTGTATACATGTAAACAAATAAAGAACTGTAAACAGTTAACAAATGTAAACAAACTGACTGTGCAATATACTGACCAGCATTATTACCATAACCCGCCAGGGAGGTAACGGGAAACAAAAGTCTTTGGGTTTGGGGGGGGTGGGGGAGTATGGTTGCAAAGTTGAAACTTGCAGGAATTAACAGAGAAGGGCACCAAAAATGTTTCTGGTGCCGTACGGTTAGCATAGCAGAGCCATGCTGTTCCAGTGCCAGCAATCAGGACTGGGATTCAAATCCCACACTGTCTGTAAGGAGTTGGTATGTTCATCCAGTGTCTCCGTGGGGGGGAGGGGTGGGTTCCAGTTTCCTCCCACCAGGGTTGTAGGTTAATTGGGTATAATTGGGCAACACAGGCTCGTGGGGCGAAATGGCCTGTTACCATGCTGTATGTGTAAATTTAAAAGACCAAACACGGGTATACATTCAGAAGGGGGGAAATTCTGTTCAGAAATGCTCTGATGGCAGAGTGTTTACAGTTCTTTATTTGTTTACATGTATACACAGTGTATGGATTTATGGAACCCTGGGTTACAATTCAGGGCTCCCACAAGTGACAGGCACTCCCTTGGCAACTTTCTGGCATGTGCCATTTACACAAAGAAACTGTCTGCTGCACACACTGTTCAAAACCCTCCCATTATTTTGCATCTACTTCCTTGCCAGCACGCCCGAATAGCTGACAAAGGGCTGGATGGATTGAGGACTAAAGGGTTAAAGTTCAAATTCAAAACTTCAGATTTATTGTCAGAGCACATACACGACATCACATACAATCTGAAATTCCTTTTCCTGTGGGCCCGGCAGAATTTATACTTATTGGTAACTGAAAATTTTATTCAAGAAGAAAGGTGCATATACAAAAGAGAGAAACGTAAACAAAGAAAGGAAAGTAAACACAAAAATCCAGTAATAAATAATGTGCAAAATGAGTCCCTGACTGAGTTTGTGGTTGAGGAGTCTGACGGTGGAGGGGGAGCAACTGTTCCTGAACCTGGTGGGGCGAGTCTTGTGGCACTGACACCTCTTTCCTGATGGCAGCAGCGAGAACAGAGCGTGTGCTGGATAGTCTGTGTTCTTGATAATTGCTGCTGCTCTCCAAAGGGAATATTCCTTGTAGATTTTCTCAACAGCGGGCTAAGTTTTGCCTGTGATGTACTGGGCTGTGTCCATGACCTTTTGCAGGGTTTTCCAGTCCGAGGTTTTGGTGCCCCCATAGCCAGGCTGTGATGCAGCCGGGCAGCACACTTTCCACTACACATCTGTAGACGTTTGCCAAAGTTTCTTTTTAATTATTTTTTTTATTTTTCACACTATAAACCATACTGACCAAAATACATGCAGACATTTTTTCTCTTGAATATATAGTGTCATTTTCTCCCCTTTTTCCCCCCTCCCTTCCCTCCCTCCCTCACCCCCTTCCCATTTATTTAAAGTTCAATCTATAAGATACATTAAACCCGCTAAACAATGTCATCACTTTTAATAAAAATAAACAAGAAATTTTACTGACTCAGTTCTTGTCATTGTCTTCTCCTTCTGTCATTTTAGGTGGTGGAAGTCCACGGTAGGATTTCTCTATTGTATTTCATGTATGGCTCCCATATTTGTTTGCATATTGTGATATTATTTCTTAAATTATGTTATTTTTTCTAATGGAATACATTTATTCATTTCTATATACCATTGCTGTATTCTCAAGTTGTCTTCTAATTTCCAGGTTGACATAATACAGGAAACTAACTGTAAAACTAAACAAAAATGGGAACAAGATCTAAACATAAATATAAAGAATGAAACATGGGAAAAGCTATGCTCCGGAACTATGAGAAATACAATAAACACGAGGTTACGCATGATCCAATATAATTGGTTACACAGGCTATACATCACACCCCAAAAGTTAAATAAATGGGACCCAACAGTATCAGACAGATGTTATTGCTGTAAAAAGGAAACGGGAACAACAATTCATGCAATTTTTGGGAAGATCTAAACCAGATATTAAATAAAATCACAAAAAGCAATATACCAAAAAACCCAGAGATCTTCCTCCTAAGTAATATAAGAAATAAAGAATTTGGACTTGATTTAGATGGAGCACAAAAAAGATTTATTATGATAGCCCTAGCTGTAGCAAAAAAATGTTTGCCAAAGTTTTTGATGTCATATCACGCCTTCGCAAACTCCTGAGGAAGTAGAGGGGCTGACGTGTTTTCTTCACCATGTCATTGGTGCATTGGGTCTAATAAAGATCCTCCCAAGATAGTGACTCCTAGGAATTTGAAATTGCTCATCTTCTCCACTTCTAACCCCCCCCCATTATCTGTGGTTTTCCCTTCCTAGAGTCTACAATTAGCTGCTTGATATTTATGACATTGAGAGAGAGGTTATTTGTTCGTACACCATTCCGCCAAGTTTTCATTCTCCCCGCCTGCATGCTGACTCATTGTCACTTTTTATACAACCCGCTATGGTGGTAATAGTCTGCAAATTTGTAAATGGTGTTGTCGTACTGAGCCACACAGTCGTAGGTGTAAAGTGAGTAGAGCAGTAGCCAGCCCTGTGGTGCTCCAGTACAGATGGAGATTGTGGAGGAGATGCCCTTGCCAATCCGCACGGGTTGGGTCTGGAGATGTGGAAATCCAGGATCTTCCTGAGGTCAGAGCTGTAAGTAAAGGCACGGAACACGTGGGAAGTTCAACTCCGGCTGCTATTCCTGGAATGCAGCAGCAGTGTGGAAGGGAGCCCAGGGATGGGGTTTTGAGACTGCCATTGTTTTCTGAATGAACAGTTGGAAAATTGCTAATGCTGCTTCAATGTCTGAAGAACACCTCCAAATTTGGATGGCAGTACAATGAAGCAGCTTGGTAGAGCTGCTACTTCATCGTCCACTGCCAACCTGTGTCCTTCAAATTTTTCTTAGACATACGGTATGGTAACAGACCCTTCTGTCCCACAAGCTCGTGTCCCCCAATTAATCTATAAACCCTTTACGTTTTGAAGAGTGAGAGGAAACCCACACAGACTCGGGAGAACGTAGAAGTTCCTTACAGGTAGTGCGGGATTTGAACCCTGGTTACCGGCTCTGTAAAGTGTTGCACTAACCACTACAGTAACCATGACAGCCACACTTTCCTTGTTACTGCATCCTTTCCCTCACCTGCTCCAGTTCATTCCAAAGACGGGGAAGGTGGCAGGTTACCCAGCCACTTCCTGTGTAGGTGAGTGGTGGAATCTGCTGAGGACACAGGGTGAGTGTAAAGGGATTGCCGATAAATGTGTGGTTGATGGTCGTCACAGACTTGTTGGGTCAAAAAATCATCTCTGTCCCTCTCTGTGACACTAACTGAAACAAAGATTCAATTTATTGCCATTGTAATGAAACAGTGTCCTATTGCACAGAATTGCTTTTGCCTGCTGTAAGGCAGACAGATTCGCCATTGGCAGAAATTGCCAGAAGCGGCTCTTACAGTCAGAGAAAGAGAACTAAAAGAGAGTCCCCCCAGAGTCACCGAGTGTCCATGGATTCTCCTCCAGAGCTTCTGCAGTCCCACAGAGTCCAGTCCAAACCAATGGCGACCCGAGCTCCAGATCCAAACCTCCAATTCTATGGCATTGTTCCAAAATCCAATGGATTTCTCACCAATGATCAGGTCAATGTTTCCCCTACAATTGAAGTGGGGAAGACACATTTGGTTTGAAATTCGAGTTCACTCAGACAGATAACTTGTCCAACCCCACCCCCCCCCAACATTCTGAGCACTTGACTCTTTTCTGAAGAGCATCCGCTGTACAACATCAGATCGGAGGTCAAACCACAGGACCATAAAAGCAGCATTGACCATAAAAGCAGCATTGAGAATGACTGCGTCTCCCTTCACCCCCCCCCCCCCACCACCTGCCACATCAATGTGAGTTAGTGGGATTGTTGCTTAAAGAAGGCTCACAAGATCAGTGAATACCCCACCACTCTACACACTGCATCTTCCAGTTACTTGCATCGGGCAAGAGATATAGAAGTTTTAGAGCCAGAGCTAATGCAGTTGAGATGGAGAAGGCTTGGATCAAGGGCTCATGAGAGCAGTGGCAATCCGTCAGTCACGATCTTGTATGCAGGGTCAGCCTGGCACTCACATTGAAGGTAGGCGGCTGGGTGAGGTCATGGGAGGGATGGCGACAACCTATGAGAGAATTGGAGGCCAGCCGCCTAGGATTTTGGGGGCAAGGTGTCTGGGATTGAGAAGGCTAGCATGGTGTGAGAACAGGATTGTACCACATAGAAAATGCAACAGGAACAGATCCACGTGTCTGTGCTGAAGAATATATCCAAATCAAACTCAAAGTCTGCTGCTTTGACTCAATAGGTTTCCTACCATCCTCTTCATATTTATCCTATGCCATAGGGTTTCTGTTGTTAGTAAGTGATTACTTAATTTGGTAGGAGAGTGGAAAGCAAAAGGTTGAGAATCACTGCTCTAAACCAAGTAATCATGGTAAATCTCAGACTCGTGAAGTGGGATGGGGTGGCTGAGAGCAAGAGGGGGAGGGAGGGCAGAGATCAGGGGTTGGTTGGTGAGTAGGTGGGGGGGGGGAACAAGGATGTAGATGTGGAGGATGAAAAACAGAGCAGATTTCTGGGTTTGTCATTTTCCTCCTAAGGCCGCACTGCTTTGGGAATGCCACCAAGTTCTCCCACTATGGTCCAACGGGAACGTTGCGTGGGACGTGACCATCGCATACATCTCTTGGTGACTCACAACAGGAAGTATCTGATTGAGATCGTGCTTGGCATTGACAACTGGGAAGTGGACAGAGTTGTGATTAAATTAGTTTCCAATCCAATAATGCAAAAGGAGCTGTAGCATTGTGTCTAATATCCAATCATTTGTTCAAGTGCTGGTTTGGGAGAATGCAGTGCACATATTGAAATGTTTGCTTCATTATTTCAAAATAGCTTGATTCTCTTGAAATCATTTTGGGACATCCTGTTGTGAAAATTGCAAAGCAAATTTAAAGTTTTATTCTCCTAGTCTGCTGCAACGTGCCAACCTGGGAGAGAGGTATGTTCTGTCAGGGAAAAGACGCTGATCAACCGCCATGGGATAAGAATTTGCTCCACTAAATAATTGACACCATGACAGCAATGTTTTGTAGCTAGCAGATCCCCTCACTGGCAATTCCAGCAGTTCCACACCACAAACACGGCAGCTTGCCTCAAGGACCGTAACTTACCATCTGCCGGAGATGAAGAAGGGAGTCAAGCAATTTCAAGGGGCAGCATGGTTAAAAGAGATATGCATTATGTTTATTACATAATAAACATGTTAGAAGAGGCCACAGCGATAGCATTGGAAAGGTAGACAGGCAGATGTGTTACAAAATGGAGAACTAACAAGGTCAAATCAGAATTATTGTCATCAAAGTACCATGAAATTTGATGTTTTGCAACAATTTACTATATAAATTACAATTACATAAATGCAAGATTTATAAAATAAATAAGTCATGCAAAGAGAAAAAGTGAGGTAGTGTCTATAAGTTCACTGTCCATTCAGAAATCTGCTAGTGGTGGGGAAGAAACCGCTAATGTAAAATTGAGTGTGTCTTCAGGTTCCTGTATCTCCTTCCTGATGGTAGCAGCAAGAAAAGAGAAGGGCCTGGGTGCCGAGTCTCCTTAACGATAGAGGCTGCTTTCTTGAGACACTGCCTCTCAAAGATGTTCTTCATGGAGACGAATGCCCAAACTGGCTGAGTTTGCCCAAACTGGCTGAGTTTGCAACCCTCTGTAGCCTGCTCCTTTCATGTGCATTGGCATCTCTCAACCAACAACTCAGGGTGCTCTCCACAGTACACCTGTGGAAATTTCCAAGAGTCTTTGGTAACACACCAAATCCCATCAAACTCCTAACCAAATATAGTCACTGGCGAGCCTTCTCACAAATTGCATCACATGATGGTCCCAGGATAGATGTTGACACCCAGGAATCTCATTTCTTACCCCCCGATGAGGACTGGTTTGTGTTCTCCTGGCTTCCCCAATCCAAAGCCCACAATTCCTTTGTTTTACTGACGTTGTGTGCAAGGTTCTAGTGATACCTATGAACAGGCAAGATATTATGGAATTTGGTCGCATTCTATTTCTCCACTCTCATGGACACCACTTAACACAAGGAACTTTGAGGAGAACAGACACAATCTCTCAACACAGGGGCTATTGTTCTGACTTGGACACAGTGAACAGTGTCAGTGTCATAGGATGAGCCAAAGCTGCCTATGTTCGGTCCATAAGAGGTTTAAACCTTTACACATCTGGTTGTACATGCATGTAATATGTAATCAATTGCTAACATTATTGGCCTATAGCCAGGATGAATCAGTGAAAGATATGACAGCAGACAGTTCCTTTGTTCTGTGGGGAAATTGTCTGGAACTCGCACACTCCCTCTCCTGACTGGAGAAGCACAACAAGCCTTGGATGCTTGTACAGAGATCGAGAAAGAAATGTGCAAACAATAAAATGGGGGATGGGGGCATAGAATAATCCTCATGGTAGATTGCTAACTAGCTCGAAATAAACCCAACAAGAAGGGTGGTGGAAGGGATGCAAGGAATGGAGTTTGGAGAAAGTGTGCAGAACAAATTCATTCCCAAACTTTGGGCCTCAGTGGTCCAACTGGATCTGTGACTTCATGTCTAACAGACTGCAATCTATAGAGCTTTGAATAGAGGTCAAGCCATAGGACCATAAGAGTGGCAGAGAAGATTACTGGGGTCTCCCTCCCTCCCCCTCTCCAACATCGACATGATCTACCAGGATCATTGTCTGAAGAGGGCTTGTAAAATTGTTGAGGACCCTACCACACTTCACATAGCACCTTTCAAAACCCCCGTTGAGAGATACAGGAACCACCAGGCTGAGAACTAGCTAGTTCCCAAGGGCAGTGCGACTGCTCAACGCCGAATGAACTTCTCATACAAACTCTCTGAGACTCAACTATTTATTTACCTATTTAACAATATTTATTTAATTTTATATATGCATATATGTACTGCATACCGGTATGCATTGTTTGTCTGTATGCATGTTATATTTATATGTATATTGACATGTTTTTGTACCAAGGACTGAAGAACGCTGTTTTGTCAGGTTGTACTGTATAATTGGATGATAATAAATGAACATGTACTTGAATCAGTGAAGGTGGAAAGTACAAGAGATGTGGGAAGTAAGGACAACAAGCAGTGAGGTCATGGAACCGATGTAGATTAAAGAGGAGGAAGTGCTTGCTGTCTTAAAACAAGTAAGGGTGGGGATAAATCCCCAGGGCCTGACAAGATATTCCCTCAGACCTTGAGGGAGGCTAGTGTAGAAGTATTTAAAATGTCCTTAGCCACGGGTGAGGTGCCAGAGGATTGGAGGGTAGCTCACGCTGTTCCATTGTTTAAAAAAGGCTCCAAAAGTAACCCTGGAAATTATAGGCTGGTGAGCCTGATGTCTGTAGAAGGTAAATTATTGGAAGGTGTTATAAGAGATCGGATATACAATTACTTGGATAGCCAGAAACTGATTAGGGATAGTCAACATGGTAGGTCATGTTTAACCAATCTTATGGAGATTTTTGAGGAGGTTACCAGGAAAGTTGATGAAGGAAGAACTGTGGATATTGTCTACATGGACTTTAGTAAGGCCTTTGACAAGGTTCCACATGGAAGTTAGTCAGGAAGGTTCAGATGTTCAGGTATTCATGGTGAAGTAGTGGAGAGGAGAGTAGTGGTGGATGTTTGCTTCTCAGACTGGAGGCTTGTGACTAGGTGCCTCAGAAATCGGTGCTGGGATCAGTGCCGTTTGTCATCTCTATCAATGATCTGGATGATAATGTGGTAAATTTGGATCAGCAAGTTTGCAGATGATACTAAGATTGGAGGCGTTATGGACAGTAAAGAAGATTTTCAAAATTCGCCCAGGATGTGGACCTAATGGAAAAATGGGCTGAAAAATGGCAGATGGAATTTAATACATTTTGGAAGGACAAACCAAGAAATAAAATACATGGTAAATGGTCGGGCACTGAGGAGTGCGGTAGAACAGAGGGCCTGGGAATACAGATACATAATTCCCTGAAAGTGGCATCAAAGGTGGATAGGGTTGTAAAGAGACCTTTTGGGATACTGGCCTTTGTGGTGGAACCACTGAATTAGTGTTTGTACGTGTATGGTTGACCTGTCCCTTGCTGATTGTACCTGTGGCCCCTCCCCTTTGATTCCCCTAATAAAGGCAGCAATGCCATAACCCCTCCCCCTCGGGTCAGCAACATGAGAAGTGCCATCAGTTTATGGTAATAAAATCCTATTAGTCTGGTAACTTCTAGTTTTTGGAGTTACTGAGAGCACATCAACTTTCATAAATCAAAGTATTCAGTACAGGAGTTGAGATGTTATGTTAAAGTTATATAAAACATTGGTGAGCCCAAATGTGGAGTATTGTGTGCAGTTTTGGTCACCCAACTACAAGAATAATGTGGATAAATGTGAGGTTATCCACTTTGGTAATACAAACCGGAGGGCAAATTACTATTTGAATGGCAATAGATTAAGAGATGGGGAAGTGCAGAGAGACCTAGGGGTACTTGTACACCAGTCTCTGAAGGCGAGCATGCAGGTACAGCAGGCGGTTAAAAAGGCAAATGGTATGTTGGCCTTCATATCAAGAGGGTTTGAGTCTAGGAACAAGGATACCTTACTGCAGCTGAACAGGGCCTTGGTGAGACCCCACCTGGAGTATTGTGTGCAGTTTTGGTCACCTTATCTAAGGAAGGATGTTCTTGCAATGGAGGGAGTGCAGAGGCGATTCACCAGGCTGATACCTGGAATGGCAGGAATGACTTATGAGGAAAGATTGCGCAAATTGGGATTGTACTCGCTGGAGTTTAGAAGATTGAGAGGGGATCTCATAGAGACATATAAAATTCTGCAGGACTGGACAGAATGGATGCAGATGGGATGTTTCCAATGGTGGGAAAATCCAGAACCCGGGGCCATGGTTTGAGGATAATAGGCAAACCATTTAGGACCGAGATGAGGAAGAATTTCTTGACCCAGAGGGTGGTGAATCTGTGGAATTCATTGCCACAGAGGGCAGTAGAGGCAGGTTCATTAAATCTATTTAAGAGGGAATTAGATCTATTTCTTCAGTATAAGGGTATTAGGGGTGAAGGAGAGAAGGCGGGGACGGGGTACTGAACTTTAAGATCAGCCATGATCTCGTTGAATGGCGGAGCAGGCTCGAAGGGTCCAATGACCTACTCCTGCTCCTATCTTCTATGTTTCTATGTTTAAGAAAAAAATCAATAAGATAGAAAAAGTGCAGAGAAGATTTACTAAGATGTGGCCTGTGCTTCAGGAACTAAGTTACAGGGAAAGGTAAAACAATTTATGATTTTATTCCCTGGAGTGTAGAAGAATGAGGGGAGATTTCAGAAAGGTATTTAAAATTATGAGGGAATAGGCAGAGTAAATGGAGGCTTTTTTCCACTGTGGGAGGATGAGATACAAACCAGAGGACATGGGTTAAGAGTGAAAGAGGAAAAGTTTAGGGGAACATGATGGTGATCTTCTTCACACACAGAGTGATGGGGGTGTGGAAAGAGCTTCCAGCTGAAGTGGTGAATGCCGGCTCAATAACATTTAAGAGGAATTTGGACGGGAACATGGATGGGAGAGGTATGGAGAGCCTTGGACTGCGTGCAGGTCAATGGGACTAGGCAGAAAAATGATTCGGCACAGACTAGAAGGGCCAAAGAGGCCTGTTTCTGTGCTGTAATGTTCTATAGTTCTATGATCACACTCAACATCAGCACTCCTCAAGGCATGTGTCCTCAGTCCTCTGATTTGCTTCCTCTGCACCCACCATTGTATGTACAGCTAAATCCTGGTCCAACTCCATCTTCAAGTTCACCGATGTCATCACATCAGTGGGAAAGGTATCAAATAAAAATGAGGCGGAATCTAGGAAAGAGAAAGAAAGTTTATTGGCATGGCGCCAAGATACAACCTCTCTCTCAATGCAATTGACAAAGGAGATGATCATTGACTTGAGGAGAAGGAGCAAAGTTCACACCCCTGTCAATATTACTGGGGCTGAATTTGACAGAGTAGAAAACTTCAAGCTCTTCGGAATCAGTATCTCAATGACCAGACCTGGGACAATACGCGTTGATGTGTAGGTCAGAAAGTGCATCAACTCCTTGACTTTCTCAGAAGGAAAAGGAAGTTCGGCATGACACCTCATCCCTCAACAACTTCTACAGGTGGGTCATCATAGGTACACGGCTGCATGAATCTCATTGTCTACGAGAGCTGCTTGGCTCAAAATCAGAAGCTACAGAGGTGTTGAACGCAGCTCTGAACATCACACAAGCTTCCCTTCCCTACTCCATATGCATCTTCCACTGCCTAGAAAAGGCAGCCAACACATCATAGCCCAGACACACTGTCTTCTATCTCCTCATATCGAGGCGAAGACACAAGAGTGTGAAATTACCAACAGGCCGAAAGACAGTTTCTTCCTCACCACTACCATGGCTCCTGACTGAACCCCTCAACAATGCTCTCATGTTGCCTTTGCTCGATGTCAACTGATCTTCATTTTCAGTGTAATCCTACACTCTGCAGATTTTCTTGTTTAACTCCTTAAATTTAACTCCTTAAATGGCTTCTCATCGAAGAACTAGGTATAATGTGCCTTAAACTCCTTTCTTTACCAGTATGTAACAATGGTAATTGGGTTCCACTGCTGGGATGGACAATCACAGATTGCACGGTGGAATAAGTCTGCAATCAATGCACAGGAAAGCTTAAGATAAAGTCTGGGCAAAGTCAGAAGACTGAAATAACAAAGTAACATAAAGAATGGAACAACAGAAAATAAGTTGGAAAAATTAATGATTTAAAAAAACTGAATCATAAACAGGAAGTGTTTGTAAATGTGATCAGTGGAATCCAGGAGATGTTAATCCCTAAAAATCAAGAACACCGCCGGCGGTGCAGCAACACCAGAGATGAAGAAAGAGAAAAGGATTCAAGATTCCTTCATTGTCATGTCACAGAACATGGAATATTACATGGTTGCCTTCTGCTTGCTGCAAGGCATCCAAAGGGTCACCATTAGTGTTGCCCCTTAGAGAAAGGGGGAAAGAGGCACAAAAGAGAGTCCCTCCTGGGTCAGTTAGGCTGTCAAAAAAAAGAGAGAAATCCGTGTTTTAAGAATGACGACAGAATGAAACATGAAAAAAAATTAAAGACAAATTGCAAAGTTAGACCAAAACGTTAAGAAATTGTAAAGTACTCCACAGACCTGCTGTAGCAGAATAAAAATTAATCTCGCAGAATAGCTGGAATGGTTGTGTATTTGCAATACTGCTGTCATCATATTAAACGTAAATTATTGCCTTCATGTTCACCAGAGAGACTAACATGGTGGGCATGACATTAGATCAATAAGGACAAGATTTAAGACAGCAAGTAGGAGATAATTGATAAATTAATCAAATTTAGAGAAGATGAAGCTACTGAACTAGATAGATTGGATTTGTGTGTATTCAAACTTAGACATCAGAGGCATTATTTGGATTATATAAAAAATCATTAACAAGGGAATATTGCCAAGGGACTGGCAAATGTTAGGATATGGATGGCTCAAAGCAGTCCAATTGACATAATATATTCAAGGCTTCTTTTTATTGTCACATAATTATACATTAAAAATGTAACATACTTGATGTGCTTCAACTTTTGCCTGCTGTAAGGCAGAGAAAGAGTTGTCATCAGTGTTGCCCTGCACTCCTTAGAGAAAGAGAAGAAAATGACAGTCCCCTCGAAGTCCCTGAGTGTCTGTAGATTCACCCCCCCAGCATTCCCGCAGCCTCTGCAGTTGCACAGTCTCCTATTCGATCCATCGGCCACCCAACTGCCAGATCTAAACTTCCAATATGATCAGGAGGCCTCAGCACCAGGGGCCCTGCTGGCCCTCAATATTTAGATAAGATAAAATGTTGGCAAGATGCTGCCTAGTGCGTTCAAGGCCAGAGTTTTTAGGCTACATTTTCCGCTGCTTCATCAATGACTTCTCAAGGTTAGAATGGGGATGTTTGCTGATGCTCAATTCCATTCACATCACCTCAATAAATTAAACAGCCCATCTTGCACGCAGAAAGATGCAGATACCAGTCAGCAGTGAGAAGGGTCATTTCTTTTTAGTTACAGCATGGTAAAAGCCAATTTTCACTATTTAAACCGTACCGCTATATCTCCCTCAAATTAACCTGGACCCCGCATGTTTTGGGGGTGGGGGAAACCAGAATACCTGTGGAAACCCATGTGGACGTGGGGAGAATGTACAAACTCCTTAGAGACACTAGGATCGAGATGATGCTGAGGGCAGGAATGGCCCCCCCAAGGGCCACAGGCGCTGATCATGTCAGAAGTTTGAATCTGGAGCTTGGGTTGTCGACGAATCAAACAGAGTCTGCAGGAACACTGAGGCGAATCCACAGACACTCAGTGACTGAAGGGACTCTTTTTTTGCTTCTCTTTCTCTGCCTGTAAGGGGCCCCGGGTGAGACTAAGGGGGACTCTTTGCCTTATGACAGGCAGAAGGCAATTTTGTGTAATATTACAGGTTCTACACTACTACATGACAACGATCAAATAAAGATTTATTCAAACTAAAAGGAATAAAGATGATTTTGCTTTAATAAACATTTTTGGTCGTTGATAATTCTTTTTTTTAATAAATTTTATTTTTCACACTGTGAACATTTCAACCAAAATATCTACAAATGTTTCTCATTAAATATACACACAGTGGCATTTTCTCCCTTTCTTCCCCCCACCCTCCCTCCCCCCTTCCCACCCCCCTCCAAAACCAATAAATATTCAACATATACAATACAATAAACCCATAAAACAATGTCTTCACACAATGAAAAATAAACAAGAAAAATGTGTCATCTACTTTTACACACTGGATCAAGTCGTTTTGTCTTCTTGTCATTTTAGGGGGTGGAGGTCCGAGGCAAACTCTCTCTGTTATGTTCCATGTATGGCTCCCAAATTTGTTCAAATAATGTGACTTTATTTTTTAAATTATTCGTTATTTTTTCCAATGCAATACGTTTATTCATTTCCATGTACCATTACTATATTCTCAGGCTCTCCTCCATTTTCCAAGTTGACATTATACATTTTTTTGCTACTGCTAAGGCTATCATAATAAATCTTTTTTGCACTTTATCCAATGTGAGGCCTAATTCTTTACTTCTTATATTACTTAGAAGAAAGATCTCTGGATTTTTTGGTATGTTATTTTTGTGATTTTTTAAAAAATATCTGATTTAGATCTTCCCAAAACTTTTTCACTTTCTTACATGCCCAAATTGCATGTACAGTTGTTTCAATTTCCTTCTTACAGCAAAACCATCTATCTGATAATGTGGGATCCCATTCTTTTAACTTTTGAGGCGCAATATATAACCTGTGTAACCAATTATACTGTATCATGTGTAACCTTGTGTTTATTGTATTCTTCATAGTTCCAGAACATAACTTTTCCCATGTTTCATTTTTTATCCTTATGTTTAAATCTTTTTCCCACTTTTGTTTAGGTTTATAGCTTATTTCATCATTTTCCTTCTCTTGCAGCTGAATGTACATGTTCGCAATAAATCTTTTAATTATCGTTGTTTCTGTAATAACATATTCAAAGCTGCTTCCTTCTGGTAATCTCAGTCTGTTTCCCAATTGATCTTTTAAGTAGGTTTTCAGTTGATGATATGCAAACATTGTACCATGAGTTATTCCATATTTGCACTTCAACTGTCCAAATGTTAATAAATTATTTCCCAAAAGATTAATTTCTATTCTTTTGATTCCTTTTCTCTCCCATTCTCTAAAAGAAAGGTTGTCTATTGAAAAAAGGATTAGTGGGTTTTGTGTCAATAACAATTTTGGTATTTGGTAATTTTTTTTTTTCCTTTCTAAGTGGATCTTCTTCCATGTATTAAGTAAATGATGCAATACTGGTGAGCTTTTATATTGCACCAGCTTTTCATCCCACTTATAAAGTTTATGTTCCAGTACCTTCTTCCCTATTTTATCTAATTCTATCTTAATCCAGTCTGCTTTTTCCCTTGTCTGGTAATAATCTGATAAATACCTTAATTGTGCTGCTCTATAATAATTTTTAACATTTGGTAATGGCAAACCACCTTGGTTGTACCTCTCTCTTAATTTATCTAACGTTATCCTCAGTTTCCTCCCTTTCCATAAGAATTTCCTTATTATTCTCTTTAGTTCATTAAAGAATTTCTCTGTTAAGGGAATTGGCAACGATTGAAATAAGTATTGTATCCTTGGGAAGACATTCATTTTAATGCAATTTACCCTCCCTATCAACGTTAGCAGTAATTCTTTCCAATGTTCTAAGTCTTCCTGCAATTTATTTATTAGTGGGTGATAATTTAGTTTGTACAGGTGGCTTAAGTTATTATCTAACCCAATACCTAGATATCGGATTGCTTGTGTTTGCCATTTAAATGGTGATTCTTTTTTAATTTCTGTATAATTCACGTTACTCATTGGCATCGCTTCACTTTTATTTGTGTGGATCTTGTACCCCGATATTTCTCCATACTCCTTCAATTTCTTATGTAATTCTTTTATTGATACCTCTGGTTCTGTTAAGTATACTATGATGTTATTTGCAAATAAATTGATTTTATACTCCTCCTTTATTTTTATCCCTTTTATTTTATTTTCGGTTCTTATCAGTTCTGCCAATGGTTCTATTGCTAAGACGAACAATGAGGGGGATAATGGACATCCTTGTCTAGTTGACCTACTTAAATTAAATTGGTTCGATACATATCCATTTACTGTTACCTTCGCCAACGGTCCATTATACAATGCTTTAATCCAATTAATATATTTTTCTGGTAGATTGAACCTCTGTAATACTTTAAATAAGTAATTCCATTCTACTCTGTCAAAGATTTTTCTGTCTCTAAAGCAAAAGCAAAAGTTGGCTTCTTATTTCCTTGAACTGCATGAATTAGATTAATAAGTTTACAGATATTATCCGCTGTTCATCTTTTCTGAATAAATCCAGTTTGATCTTGTTTTACTATTTTTGGTACTCAATCGGCCAATCTGCATGCTAATAATTTCACTATTATCTTATAATCTGAGTTCAGTAGAGATCTGAATTAAGTAGAGATATTGGTCTCAATGATGCTGGTGTTAATGGATTCTTCCCCGTCTTTGGTATTACTGTAATTATTGATGTCTTACATGAATCTTGCAAGTTTTGTGTTTCTTCTATCTGGTTCATTACTTCCAGGAGAGGAGGAATTAATAACTCTTTAAATGTTTTATAGAATTCTATTGGGAATCCATCCTCTCCAGCCGTTTTATTGTTCGGCAGCTTTTTTAATATATCCTGTACTTCCTCTATTTCAAATGGTTTTATCAGTTTGTTTTGTTCCTCTACTTGCAATTTCGGCAGTTCAATTTTAACTAAAAACTCTTCTACTTTATCATCTTTCCCCTCGTTCTCAGTTTGGTGTAATTGTTCATAAAATTCCTTAAAGTTCTCATTAATCTCTATTGGGTTATATGTAATTTGTTTGTCCTTTTTCCTTGAAGCCAATACAGTTATTTTAGCATGTTCTGTTTTAAGTTGCCAGGTTAATATTTTATGTGATTTTTCTCCCAGTTTGTAATACTTTTGCTTTATTTTCATTATGTTCTTCTCCACCTTGTACATTTGTAATGTTTCGTATTTTATTTTTTTGTCCACCAATTCTCTCCTTTTCGTTATATCCTCCCTTTTTACTAGTTCCTTTTCTGTACTTACTATCTCCCTTTCCAACTGCTCTATTTCCCGATTGTAGTCCTTTTTCATCTTTGTTACATAACTTATTATCTGCTCTCTAATGAAGGCTTTCATTGCGTCCCATAATATAAATTTGTCTTTCACTGATTCCGTATTTATTTCAAAATAGTTTTAATTTGGCGTTCAATAAACTCCCTAAATTCCTGCCTTTTAAGTAGCATGGAGTTTAACCTCCATCTATATGTTCTTGGTGGGATGTCCTCCAGTTCTATTGCTAATATCAGGGGTGAATGATCAGATAGTAATCTAGCTTTATACTCAGTTTTTCTCACTCTCCCTTGAATATGGGCCGACAACAAAAGCATATCAATCCTTGAGTAATTTTTGTGCCTTCTCGAATAATAAGAAAATTCCTTCTCTCTTGGGTGCAGCCTCCTCCATATATCCAAAAGTTTCATTTCCTGCGTTGATTTAACCATGAATTTGGCCACTTTAATCTTTTTACTTGTCTTTTGTTCAGTTTTATCCAACCTTGGATCCAAATTAAGGTTAAAATCCCCTCCTATCAATATATTTCCTTGTGTATCTAAAATCTTCAAAAAAAAATCCTGCATAAACTTTTGATCCTCCTCATTAGGTGCATATATATTGAGCAAATTCCAAAATTCTGAATATATCTGACACTTTATCATTCATACCTCCCTGCTGGATCTATTATTTCCTTCTCTATTTTGATTTGTAAATTTTTAATAATTAATATAGCTACACCTCTAGCTTTTGAATTATATGATGCGGCCGCTAGGTTTCCTACCCAGTCTCTCCTTAATTTGTTAAGTTCCACTTCAGTTAGATGCGTTTCCTGCTCAAATGCTATATCTATTTTTTTCTTTTTTCAGTAAATTTAATAGCCTCTTCTGTTTAATTTGGTTATGTATTCCATTAATGTTTATAGTCATATAGTTCAATGTGGCCATCTCATATTCTGTTTACACCTCATTTCCGTTTCCTCACCACCACCATCCCCCTTTGCCTCATTTTCATCTCTCAGTTTTCCCTTTTTAAACTCAATGTATGACAACACATTTAAAACATAAAATACTCAAACAACTCCCACATCCAATATTACCTTAACCCCAAATGCCCCTCCACCTCTGAGTTGCCCCTTATCCCTTGCTGGGCAACTTCAACTCCCCTTTCCATTTGGATTGCGATCCTGTTCGCAAGCGTCAACTGATTTCGCAGTGACGGTTATTCTCTCCCAGCCCAAACCCCCCCCCTCCAGAAAACACTTATTTTTTACACATATAACAAAGTTCTCCCTTTTCCCCTTCCTTCCTTCCTTCCTTCCCTTTCTCTTTCTCTTCTTTAATTCTTTACATATACATTGTTTTTACATCTTTATATATATTTTATCACTGTTCTTCATTCTTATTACATCTCTTCATCTCTCCTTCTGTCCTGCAAACATTCTGCAAATTCTTGTGCTTCCTCCAGATCTGAGAACAGTCTGTGTTGCTCCCCGGGGATATATATTTTAAGCACAGCTGGATGTCTTAACATGAATTCATAACCTTTTTTCCATAGGATTGATTTTGCTGTATTAAACTCCTTCCTCTTTTTTAAGAGTTCAAAACTTATGTCTGGGTAAAACAATATTTCTTGACCCTTGTATTCCAATGGTTTATTATCTTCTCTAACTTTATTCCTTGCCTGTTCCAGTATATTTTCTCTTGTTGTATATCTCAAAAATTTTACTAAGATGGATCTTGGTTTTTGATGTGTCTATGGTTTCGGACCTTTCTATTTCCATTTCTTCCTGCATTTCTGTCATTCCCAGGACCTTCGGGATCCATCCTTTTATAAATTCCTTCATGTCTGTGCCTTCTTCACTCTCCTTCAGGCCCACTATTTTTATGTTGTTTCGCCTACTATAATTTTCCAACATATCAATTTTCTGAGATAACAACTCTTGTGTCTCTTTAATTTTTTTATCACTTTCTTCCAATTTTCCTCTTAAGTCGTTTACTTCCATTTCTACACCTGTTTCTCATTCTTCCACATTTTCTACTCTTTTCCCTATTTCTGTCATGACCAGTTCTAATCTTTGCATTTTATCTTCTGTTCTTTTAATTTTTCTTTTTATTGCACTAAATTTTAACGACAACCATTCTTTTAATGCTCTCATTTGTTCTTGAAAAAAGGCTTTATCTATATTCTGTCCATCTGTTTTACCTTCTATCTCTCTGTGAAGATCTTGGTCTTCTTCCTCTTCTTCTCTGTCTGTACCTGTGTTTGTGTCTTCTTCTCTTTGTATCTGTATCTCTTCTGATTTTCCTGATGAGTTGCTTGTCTCACTTTGCTGGGTCTCTTGCTGTTGGTCCTCTCCTTCTGAACTGCTCATCTCTCGGGCCTCCTGCGGCTGCTCCTCTTGCCGTTCACCCCGTCGACTTTCTTTCTCACCTGGTACTTCACTCCCTCTCCTGCCGCTTTCCTCATCTTCCAGCTGAGAGCCCTGGTGTCGGGCATCCCTCAGCTGGTCGTGCCGTGGTTGCCCGCTCCTTGGCTGAGCCCCACTCCTGTCAGTGTTTTCGTTTACCTTAGATTGCGCACTGCTCATGCGCGACTCCTCACGCATGTGCAGTTGCGTACTTTTGTTTGGCTCAGAGAGCCATTTCTGCAGTCCACCAGCGGGGGGCGGGGGGGGGGTCGCGACTCCGCGGGGCCGAGACCAACCTCACAGATCGGGCGTTCTTTGCCACCACAGCTCCCTATTCCTTCGTGCAGGTAAGGCCTTCTCCTTTCTTTTCCGGCATCTTTTTTTTTTCCTGTTGTTTTTACTTTTTTCTTCTTAGGTGCCATCTTCTTTCTCTTCTCTGCAACTTTATTTTTTATTTCTTATATTCTATATTTGTTGAACTTTGTCTTTTCTTGACCTTTTTTCTTTTCTGGTGAGGGCTGGCTTTACCCTACTGGCCACTACTCCATCACGTGACTCCTCCAGTAGTTGATAATTCTTAATTCCTCTCTCCACATGAATTCCATTCCATATTTTTAGTATATGTTTTAAAATTGATATCTCCATATTTCCTTTAAACAGTTCATTATTCCAGGCTGAGCTCCTTCAATTTCATTACTATTTTGCAATGAATAGGCTCCAATCCATCCAAAACATTTCTCCAACTCAAGAAGTCAGTGAGCCAGTGAGGGATGGGTTGGAAGTGAAGTTGCACCTTTTCAATGGTGTTTAGAACACCCTTGATTGGCTTCCTCTACCCACTTTGTTGTCTTTTCCAATGACGGAGTTGAAACAGAGTGTTGGGGTCCGGTGTCAGACATGCCAATGTGTCCTGCCAATTGGAGACGATTGGCTGGAGATGCTGGCCTGCGCAAAGGCCAGTTCATTAATTTATCCTGTGACTGGAGTGGAAAATGTTTTAATTCAAAAAAAATGACAGCGCAGTAACAGGCCTTTCTGGCCCAGGTGCCCATGCTGCCCACAAATACCCCAATTAACCTACAACTCCCGTACATTTTTAAGGAGGGAAGGAAACCAGAGCACCTGGAGGAAACCCATACAGACACTGGGAGAAGGTACAAACTCCAGTGGCAGATGTGGACCCGGGTCGCTGGTGCTGTAGTAGCAGCAGAAACAACATTGGTACTTCTGTTCCCACTCTGTTCTCCTTATGCTTATTCTAATTATAATTTCAGGTGATAACCAAGGGTAGAAAAGCTGCAGCTTTATCTTCCAGGTTCCCACAGTGAGCTTAAAATCATTCACAGTCTAGATCTAGACTGATACGGGCAGCTTCCATGCTTACTTAGTGCTGCATAAAGTATGCAGCTGGGCCAAGCCCTGAGCTTGCCCTGACCTCTGTTACACAGAGTTAGTCATTCATGGATGATCAAGGTTATTAGAGAAGGAAACAGAAGAGAAAGTATTCCAAAATACTTGTACTTCCACTGCACATTTCCTGAAACATTTTACAGCTGATGGAGTTTGTTTATGCAATGTTTGCAGTGGTGATTTGAGGAATACTAATGAACATCCAGTACAGTTAACATCTGTGATTTGGGTCTGGGCTTGTGTCGGAGGGTTGGATCTGGGCTCGGGTTGCCAATGGTTTGAACTGAAGTGGAGTCTTGTGTGGCTGCAGAGGCTGTGGGAGTGCTGGAGGCGAGTCCACAGATACTCAGTATCTCTTAAGGGACTCGCTTTTGCTTCTCTTTCTCCTTCGGTGATGGGCACCAAGCATTGCTAATGTCAATGGTGAATCTTTGCCATCTAGACCAGTGGTTCTCAACCTTTTTCTTTCCACCCACATACCACCTTAACCAATCCCTTACTAACCACAGAGCAACTATGGCTTAAAGTGGTATGTGATTGGAAAGAAAAAGGTTGAGAATCACTGACTTAGACCATCCCTCTGGTAGTGTCGGAGGTTGGGGTCTGGAGCTCGGGTTGCTGATGGTTTGGACTGAAGTCTGTTTGGCTGCAGAGGCTGCGGGAGGGATGGAGGCTCTGAAGGGACTCTCTTTTTGCTTCTTTTTCTCTGTCTGTAAGGGGTGCTGGACAATTTCTGCTGAAGGCAAATCTTTGTCTGCCTAAATGCAATTTTGTGTAATATTACATCTTGTTTTATTACATGGCAATAAAAGAGTCTTGAATCGAAGTGACCTTGGTTGAGGAATGACAATTGGCTTAAATGCCTACAGAGAAGTTGCTTGGCTCATATTCAGACATCTGTGGGATCTAACTCAACCAGGGACAGCTGAAGTGTCAACGTCCCTCAGCGTTGTTCTGGAGAGTCAGTCCGGATGTTTGTGATCAAGTCCGTGAGTACCACCTAAACATGCAAGCATTGGCCTCAAGGGGCCAAAATGATGCAGTGAGACGCAGGTCTGGAGGTCTAGTCACCTAGCCGGAACAGGCTCTGCCTGTAATCACCCAATTACTGTAACCCGACATTCATCCAATTGTTTATTTTCCCAAAAGTCCCCCCCGATTTGACTACTCATCAACAGTCTGGGGACAATTTGCAACGGCTAATTAAACAACCAATAAGCAAGACCTCCTTTGAATTATGAGAGGAAAGCACAGCATGCAGAAGAAACACAGACCGTCGCATTGAGATGGTGCAAACTCGGAAATGGTCAAACCCAGATCTCTGGGGCAATGAGGAAGCAGCTTTACCTCTGCTGTCAGTGTAAAGCAGTGATGCACCACTGGGGATCCTCCAGCTCACTCAGAGAGGCATTGGTTCTCAGAGTCCTTGGGCTAAGATCTGAACTGACTGTGTGCCCCCCTCCTTTCTATTGGTTCAGATCTCAGCCTCTACCCTCCCTCCCTTTCTCTATTGAAGGGAAGCTCCAACCACCCACTTTTCCCCTTGGTCCATCGCAAACAGCACTTGAGCAATGGCTCCAATCACACGCTCTGCAAGGCAGCTGATGTATATGCCAACCTCACTAGTGTCAGAACATCACATACCCTCGAGATTCGAGGGAGTAGGTTTTGGACGGAGATGAGTTAGAGCTACTTTTCCCCGAAAGTGGTGAATCTGTGGAATTCTCTGCTCAGGGAAAGAGTGGAGACTGCCTCATTGGAAATACTTACAGTGCAGACAAATAGATTTTTGCAAAGTAGGGGAATTAAAGGTTAAGGTAAAAAGCCAGGTTGGTGGAGCTGAGTCCACTGGCCAAATCAGCCATGACCTTATTGACTGGCAGAGCAGGCTCCAAGGTCCTCTAATGGCCACCTCCAGCTGTTCTTAACCTGAACTGAGAACTAGAACTTTCTGCAGAATTAACAGCATCAAAATGAAGACTATTCCTTCTTCCCAGGGATATTCAAGATTCAATTTATTGTCATGTAATAAAGACAGTGTAATATTACACAAAATTTCTTTTGTCTGCCATAAGGCACAGATTCGCCATCGGCAAAATTTGCCTGAAGCACCCCTTAGTCAGAGAAAAAGAAGCAAAAGAGAGGCCCCCCCCCCCCCCGAGTCACTGAGGGTCCGTGGATTCACGTCCAGTGCTCCCGCAAGCCCCTTCAGCCACACAGAGTCCAGACCAAACCACTGGCAGCCCAAGCTCTAGATCCGAACCTCTGACACGGTCAGGGATCTTGTGGCCTAAGTGACCCCTCTGCCACTCCAAGTACAGCTAAAACAGAAATATGGCGGCACCATTGGAGCAGATAGCACAACGCTATTACAGCGGCAGCGACCCGGGTTCGAATCCAGCCCTGTCTGGAAGAGGTTTGTGCGTTCTCCCTGTGCCTGCGTGAGTTTTCTCTGGGCGCTCTGGTTTCCTCCCACCCATCAAAACCATATGGGCCTTGTAGGTTCATTGGTGCATATGGGCTGGAAGGGCCTGCTATTTATGCTGCCCGTTTCATTTAAATGTCAAGTTAAAATTAAATTTAAATTTAAATTAAAAATCTTCAAGACTACACAAATTTTTCCAACTGAACGACCTTGTGGCACAAGACTGTCCCTTTAAGTACCCAGGTGCATTCTGGGATCCTATTTCCAGAACCCTTGAATAAAATAAATAGGCATTTGCAGTAAACACCATCTGTTAATTCCAACTTGTCTGAACTTTGAAACATTGCTTCTGTGTCAAGCGGATGAGATACAGTTTATTGGCAACCTGTGAGAATACAACACAATCTGAACTTACAACCTGAGGTCCAAGAACATGAATCAATAGGCATTGCTTTGTACTTGGCTGAGATGTCAAATCAGGACAGGTTCTCCTAATCATTTGACAGATTATATTCCAGCAACTCTGACACTGCAGGATAGGATTGCAAAGATGTCACAAGCTGTGAAATGTGTGTGGGGGGGGTGGTGGGGAGGGAAGGGGAATAGTAGTAGCAATAATACTAATATGTGGGCTCATTTTTTGCAATATTTGGACAGGTACATGAATAGGAGGGGTATGGAGGGATATGAACTGGGTGCAGGTTAGTGGGACTCGCAAGAATAATAGTTCAGCACAAACTAGGAGGGCGGAAGGGCCTGTTTTCTGTGCTGCAATGTTCTTTGGTTCTATGACTACTCGGTGGCCTGGGCAACAGCCTGGAGAACAGATATTCTGACCACAACTGAACAATGGCACCTCTCGCTGCGTTCTGTTTGGTGGGATCTTGCTGTACACCATTTGCCATCGGAATCCCCTTACATCATGGGAAATTCTCACAAAAATAGTCTGGGATGTTCCAACAGCATCATGGAATGAGCTGTCGGGCTGTGGATTGCGGCAGTGAAGTGGAAGCATGGCTAGAATGGACCAGTAGTTCTCAACCTTTTTCTTTCCACTCACATACCATTTTAACTAATCCCTATGCCATTGGTGCTCTGTGATTAGTAAGGGATTGCTTAAGGTGGGATGTGAGTGGGAAGGTAAGGTTGAGAATCACCACTTTTGATTCAATTATTACTGCAACATTTTGCTTGAGAAAAATTGTGATTGGCCCATTTCCCTTGGAGTTATGAAACCCTGCACATAACAAGTCAATGAGGTACAATTAAAACAGTGGTACTAATCACAGAGCACCTCTGGCATAGGGAATACTTAAAGTGGTATGTGGGTGGAAAGAAAAAGATTGAGAACCACTGGAATAGAGGTTAGCATGATGCTAGTACAGAGGTAGCCACCCAGGTTTGAATCCGCCACTCTCTATTTGCATGTTCTCCCTGTAACCTGTGGGGCTTTTCCCACCCTCCAAAAAATGTACGGGGTTAATTGGATGTAATTGGGCGGCACAGGTTTCATGGGTGTGGTGATATGAATATACTGTGCCATGTACAAATGGCTGGCCTGCCCACTGATGACTCGCTCCCTAGTGACTCCTCCCCTTTTGACCTAGCCATAAAGGTCAACCTCCTTTCTCCTGTCCTCCATTCGAGCACTTGGAGTCGGGCCAGCTACAATCTAATGTGTATTAAATCCTATCGTTTGTCTCATTCAGTCCTTGGTGGTATTGATAGAGCAAATCAATTTAATACACATTAGATCCAAGTGCCTTTCGAGTCACGAACGGTGTCTCCGTGTTCGAAAGGGAGATGGATCAGATGGTAGACAGGCACAAACTAACGGCCACTTTCCCCTGCCTGGACAATGTCACCATCTGCGGTCACGACGCCAATCTTGCTAAATCCCTGACTTTGACTTTCAACAAGGCAAAGTGTGCACTTAGCACTACTCACCTGCTCTCCTTGGATGCATCATGACACATGATGTCATTGCCTCTGACCCCGATCACATGTGTCCCCTCATGGAGCTCCCTATCCCACACAACCTCAAGGCTCTCAAAAGGTGCCTAGGGTTCTTTTCGTACTATGGGTGCCTAATTACGCTGATAAAGCCTACCTCCTGGTAAGGTCCGCAACATTCCCCTTGTCGGTAGAAGCCCAGGCTACACTCATCCAAATCAAAGGAGACATCGCCAAAGCCACGATGCGTGCCATGGATGAATCCATCCCTTTCCAGGTGGAAAGCAATGCCTCCAACTTTGCACTGGCTGCCACTCTCAACAAGGCAGCAGCCAGTGGCATTTTTCCCCGCACCCTCCACAGCCACAAGACATGGCACTCCTCTGTCGAGAAGGAGGCACAGGTGATCATTGAGGCTGTGCGCCAGTGGCATCGCTACCTGGCCGGGAAAAAATTTACTTGCTCACGGACCAATGACCCTTTGCCTTTATGTCCAACTCCAAACTATGGAATAAAATCAAGAACAATAAAATCTTGAGGTGGAGCTCTCCACCTACAACTATGATATCCTATACCAGCCGGGCAAGCTCAACGACCCCCCCAGATGCCCTATCCTGAGAGACGTGCACCAGGGCACATCTCGATCGCCTCAAATCCCTCCATGACCTCCTCTGCCACCTCGAGGTCGCGAGACTGTTCCACTTCATAAAAGCTCGGAAACTCCCGTACTCCATCAAGGACGTCAGGTCTCTGACCAGACACTATCAGGTCTGCCCAGAATGTAAATCACAATTCCTCCAGCCCGACAAGAACACCTTGGGCTGGCCTGCCCACTGATGACTTGCTCCCTATTGACTCCTCCCCTTGTGACCTGGCCATACAGGTCGACCTCCCTTCCCCTGTCCTCCATTTGAGCACATGGAGTCAGGCCAGCTACAATCTAATGTGTGTGTGTGTGTGTGTGTGGGTCTGTGTGGGTAGGTGGGTGTATGTGGGTGTGTATGTACATGTGTATGTATGTGCACACACATACACACACACCCACACATGTACAAACACACTCATACAAACACACACATGTACACACACCCACACACATACTCATCCATCCACACCCACACACACACCCATACACGCACACCCACACACACACTCACCCACTCATACACACACCCACCCACAAAAACACACACACTCACCCACTCATACACACACCCACACACAAACACACACACCCACACACATACTCACCCATCCACACCCACACACACACACACACAAACCCATCCACACCCACACCCCCATACACACATAAACACACACACACTCACCCACCCATACACACACCCACACAAACACACGCACACCCACACACAACCACACACACGTACACACACCCACACACATACATACACACACACCGACACCCACACACTCACCCATCCACACGCACACACACACACCCACAGACTCACACACACCCAAACACACAACATACCCATACACAATACATCCACCCACACACACACATGCACAACAACCCACACAAACTTACAACGACCCACACACACACACCCAAACCCACACTCACTCCCACACACATACATACATACATACACACCACACACACAAACATACATACACTCATACACACCCACACATACAAACACACACACCCACAGACAAAACACAGCCACATGCACAAGCACACATTCCCACAGACACACACACCTCATACACATTGACACATACACACACACACACATACATACACATACACACAAACACACACACTCACCCACACACATACACACACCACACACACACATGAAGACACATAACCACACATACACACATACACACACATATACCTATACACATACACCCACAACACACACATGGACACAAAAACACACACAAACACACAAACATGCATATACATACACACATACATACACACATATGCATACAATAACATACACACACATACATACATTCACACACACACATACACATGCACCCAGGCAAATGCACACACACAAAAACACACACACCTGTGATGGAATATTCGGGAATGTTTTTCAGAGATAAATTGGTAAAATTAGAGAAGGTTACACACACACACACACACACGCACGCACGCACGCACGCACGCACACACACGCACACACACAACCATATGCACAACAACCCACACAAATGCACTGCGACCCACATACACAGACACCCACACTCAATCCCACACACATACATACATACATACACACACACACTCACCCTCCCACTCCCACACACACATGCACACAGACATACACACACACACACCCACACCCACACATCCACACGCACACCCACACATCCATACATAAACACATATACACACACACCCACACATACACACACACACTCACACCCACATACACCCACCTACCCACACACACCCACACACACACAACCCACACAAACACACAATGACCCACACATACACCCTCACTCACTCTCACACACATACATACACACACCACACATACATACACTCATACACTCACACTCATGCACACACACACCCAAAGACACACACAACACATCCACCCACACACACATGCACAACCCACACAAACACACAATGACCCACACCCACACTCACTCTCACACACATACATACACACACACACCACACACATACACTCATACACACACATGCACCCACACCCACACACACATACACACACACCACACATGCATTAAGCCACACACCCACACATACATACACTCAAACACATGCACACATACTCAAACACACACACATACATACACATGTACATACACACACCCATACAAATACACATACACACATACATACATATACACACACACATACACATGCACACAGGCAAATGCACACACACACACACACACACACACACACACACCTGTGATGGAATATTTGGGAATGTTTTTGGGAGATAAATTGGTAAAATTAGAGAAGGTTACACAAACACACACACACACACACACACACACACACATACACACACACACACACACACACACACACAACAATTCTCAAGGTTCTTCAGATGTTATGGTAAGAAACTCATTTCACAACATCAAACTGCATTGAGTTTACAGATGCTGGAAAACTAAAATCAAAACTTCAGCACATCAGGGAGTGCCTGTGCAAAGGAAAGCATTAAAGTACTTCCTATCCATTCCTTCAGCTGCTCTGAATTACTTTTCGTGATCTAGAAGAGGTACTTAAAGCAACAATGGGCCAGGACTCATCAAATCCCATTTCAGCTGGATTTGCTGTGATGATAAGAAGCTCTATGCTCCCTTGAAACCATTTGGTAGCCAATAGTTCTAAGGCCAAGAACAATCGGCCAAGTCACCATAGGGCCACAGGCACTCCTGGCTAACATTTTACCTTGACCATCATCTGAAACAAATGACCTGATCAGTGCCACATCTTGTGTACACATGAACATTAGTCGGCCATTCAGATCTTCAAGCCTCGCTCTGCCTTCAAAGTGGTTGTGGCTCATCTGACTGTGACTGCCCCCTGCACATTCCTGTCTAACCTTGCTTAACTGGAGCCGAAAATACACAAAGGCCATACTTCCACCATTCCCGATGAAGAGAATTTTAAATGCTCAAGCCCTCTGAGAGAACCAGAAGAACATACACCCTCTATCCTGTTTAGGTTCTAACTTCTCCCACGAGAAACATTCCCTCTGCCCCCCGCCCACCCCACATCCACCCTGGGCCTCACTCTTGCCTGGATTGCCCTGAAAGCCGAGGTCAAGGTTGCAGTCTAACCTGTCGCTTTTACAAATCCGGTGCTAACTGTAAGGAATTTGCCCATTCTCACCGAGTCTACGATGGTTTCCTCAAGGTGCACCATTTTCCTCCCACCCTTCAAAAAGTACGGAAGTGGAAGGCTAATTGGGTATTTGGGTGGCATGGGCTCGTGGGCCAGAAGGGCCGGTTCTGTACCTCCAAATTTAATTTAATCAACATCCTTGTCTCAGAACTGCTCCGAAACCACAAAAGCACTGTCTGCAATATTTCTCTTTTCTTTTTAAAATATTTTTATTGATATTTAAAGGATTAACAATTAAACAGTATGCCACATGATTAGAAAAAAGTTACAAATATGATCATAATTAAAGAATTCCTTAATAATAAAATAAAGCATAACAACAAAAAAGTGGAAAAAAAGGAAAAGAAGTTATTAAAATTTCAAATCCCCTTCCTCTAAGCAAGGTTGAAAGTTGACATGTAGGAATCCAGTAAGGCCTCGTTGGAGAGGGACAGCATAGCGCCAGAAATCTAGAACAACGCTAAATCTTAAGATTATGATAATAATCCAAAAATTAGCCCCGTGTCTTTTGGAATTTAATATTTGATTCTTTGATAGCATGTCTAATTTTTTCTGAATTTAAGCAGGACGTAATATCGTTTAGCCACTTCAATATTTCACCTCACTTGTATTTTGGCTCTCAGATCACTGTGAATATTTGTTATCAGTCATAGGTATTATATTGTCCCTTCTGGTTCAAATGTTACTACCATATTAGAATTTATCTTTTTCATTTTATTTTCATTCCGATGGCAATAGTGAAGTGACACTCAGCATGTAAATGGTAATAAGCTGTCTGTCCTTTTAGCTAGTTGCAAAAAAAAAGGACCAAGAGTGTTCCCCTGATGTCCTGCTTCGTACTTATCTCTCACCAGGTCTATCACAGGCACAGGCCTACCGTCCACCACATGAGGTACAATAAAAGATCCCCATGATCCTCTCCACATCCTCTTCTCACTGCTAAATCAGGCAGAGGGCACAGAAGCCTCAAGCTTCAAGTTTTTTTTTCCAATAGCTTCCAGGCTCTTGAACCCCACTGCATTCCCTAACCACAACACTACTCTCAAACCAGGGTTCTGTCTCATACATTATTTGTTTGCACTACTGGCCAACTGCGAATATTTATTTTACTCTTCTTCATATATGTATTATCTTTTTTCTTCTTTGTGGCAAACACAATGTTGGCATCCATATCTAGAGGAACAGGATACAAGAGCAGTGGAGGTGAGTACAGGGTACGGTTTTAGGCTCCTCTTTCAGAGAGATCGTGCTGGCATTGGAGGGGATTCACAAGAATGATTCCTAGAATGAAGGCGTTAGCATATGAGGAACATTTGACGGCCCTTGTTCGGCAGTCCTTGGAGCTCAGAAGAAAGAGAGGGGACCTCACAGAAGGATTTCAAATCTTGAAAGGCCTGGACAGTGTAGATGTGGCAAAGTTGTTTCCTATGGCAAGGGAGTCAAGAACAAGAGGTTACAATTTCAGGATGGAAGAGCGCCTATTTAAAACAGAGTCAGAGGAATTGTTTTGGCCAGAGTGGTGAACATCTGGAATTTTCTACCATGGGCAGTTGTGGAGGCCAGGATATTTGGGTGTATTTAAGGCAGAAATTGGTAGTCAGCGTATCAAAGGGTATGGGGAGAAGACAGGAGAGTGCGCTGAGTGGAAGAATGGATCAGCTCGTGAATGAATGGCAGAGTGGTCTTGATGGGCCAAATGGCCCGCTTCTGCTCCAATATGGTCTTACAGTTTCACATATGATTCATATTTAAATTGTTTCTGTGTTTTATATACCTGAGAAGCTGCAGCAACGAAGAGTTTCATTGCATTTGTTCTCAGACAAGTCATTCATTCATACACCCGAGTGTCAGATTAATAGTTTCACCTCTCTTTGTGGGAGCTCTGTCTTCAAGACAATTTCTGACTCTCTAACACCAAAAGTTGATTAATTGTTTTACAGTGGTACTGTAATGGATTATGTTATATTTTATATTGTATATAGATGTTTTAAAGGAGATAAATACAAACACTTCACAACATCGGTCTCATTTAAAATGCAAGAGCTCTGCTTAAACCAGACACTCCAGGCCCAGGGGCTTTGTAAGGAAACTGCTTTGCTGAAGTTTTACAAAAGGAGGTGCAAACAGAAGAATCGGGAGCTCAAGAAACTTCAAAGGCAGATGTAAATGATTTGTTGTTTTGGGAGCTACAGGTGAATTGGGTCCGGTGCTGCAATCTGTCTGAATGCAGTTTGCTGTTCGAAGAAGGTCATGTGGTTTTGCAAGCAGAGAGAGGACAAGAGACCAAACAGGCTTTCTCTAAAAGAGAGAGAGAGAAAGAACTGGTTTCTGCATCATGGCAAGCTGGCAGCTTGTTTAAAACCCCATTTTGAAGACAGGTTGGGAGTTCTGAGTTCAGCATGTTGAAAACCCTGTGGTCCATACAAGAGGAAATGGCTGGCTAGAATGTTTCACCTGAAATAAAAGAAACAAAAAGGAACTCTGGGGTGACCTGCAGAAGAAGTAGTTTTCATTTGGAAAACCCTGAAAGGTCAAGTTTCTTCGGCAAGATACTGAAGTGGCTGATCGGAAGGAATCAGGTTGTGGGTGTCCAACGAGCAACAAATCTCTCTCTGAAACCAACGAGAACCTTCTTGAGCAGTAACCAATTACCTTTAAACACCATTAAATTCTGTGCACAGTATAAGAATTTCCTAATACGAGTGAACTTGCTGGAATGAGAAGGGAGATTGGACTGTGAATCAAAGAACTTTTCTGAATTTACACACACATTACATACACATACACTTAGAATTAGAAGGGGGTTAAGTTAGTTTAAGTTGTTAATAGTAATAAGTTAAAGTTTGATCCTGTTTTTATGTTTAATGAAAGCTAAAAATTACTTTTGTTTAAATAACCATTTGTCTTGATGAATTTCTATTGCTGCTGGGTTTTGGGGTCCTCTAGGCCTGTAAATTGAGTAGAAGGATTTTGGGAGGACACAATTTATTTTTTTGAAATTGCTGTTAAACGCAAAGCATTTCTGACCAACTATGACTTGACTCAAGTTGCCACTGTACTGACAATAACCACACCAGCCGTGCGAGTATAAGACAGCTTTAATAAACTAATATGGACCCTAAGAGGTCTTGTCTCTCTGCAAGACGAACCTGGAAGGCTAGACTGTAGCTCTGGACTGCTTTATATACAAGGTCACCGGGATGACCCCTGGTGACCTAGTGGTGTAATTACATATCACCACAGCCACCACACAGTGCAGCCCTCGCAGAGACCTTTGCTCACTCTGCAGAGTGCGATAGGAGGGATGGAAGGGCAAACGCTCAGCTGATAATGCCAAACCAGTAACTACAGATCACAAGGCTGCACGACTTGAGCTGGCCTTCGCCACATCGAACAGGAGTCCATGCAGCTGCCGGGGTGACACTCAGCGACTCTGAAAAGGCTCTCACTTCCTTCTCTCTCTCTCTCTCTCTCTCTCTCTCTCTCTCTCTCTCTCTCTCTCTCTCTGTCTCTCTCTCTCTCTCTCTCTCTCTCTTTCACTGTAAGGGTCACTGGATGACTCTGCCTTATTGCAGGCAGAAGTTTTCTTACATTTTTAATGTATTATTGCATGACAATAAAAGGAATCATAAACCATACCCCTGCAGCCTGACAATTCACAAGCAACTGGCAGTCATCCAGTGTTGGCCTGCCAATCAACAGTGCGGGGATAGAGTTCGAATGGATTTGGAAGTGCTGTGCAGATGCCCAACATGTCAATCTTAGTGTGCTTATTTACAAGACAGACCTATCTGACAGAAGTGGGTCTGTACTTCAAGATTCTTTCATTGTTATGTAATAGTGCAGAATATGTAATATTACACAATATTGCAGCAGCTGTCTGACCCCTCTGGTTGCACGCCTTTCCCACTCTGCTTCTTATTCCCATGCCGACCTGGCAGTACCCTCCACCATCTTTGTGAAGACCACCTCCTGGTTAGCTTCCAATGTCAGAACTTCCAACCTCAGGCAGCTCACGCCTCCTATATTCCTTTCCCACTCCCACCCAGGGTTCGCTTCTCCCTTTCTTCTTTTCCAAGCTCACTCCCTCCCCCTCCTATCCCTATCTGCCCATCATTCCCCTCCTTGTGCACTGACCAGCTCCTGCCCCACTCCACCCCCTGTAATCATTGCTCGCCATCCCCCGGACTTGATGCAGGCTTTTGATATGAAACATCGACCTCCCTTGACACCCTTCCAACTGGTTATTTTTAGCCAGACCATGCAAAATATTCCAGGTGCAATCTTACTGGGCCCTAAATAATCAAAAAAGATACCTCTATTCGAAACTTTGAACCACCGAGCACTACAACACAGAAACAGGCCTTTTCATCCATGTGCCATTTTGCAGCCCATTTTTCCAGCTGTCATATACCCCTTTTACACAGAGATCCCACTTAATAGGCGTGTGAACGACCCGTGTTTAAAGCCAAGTGGACCAAGAAAACCTGGGTCGAAATGCATTAGCTCTGTTACTAATACGCTGGATGAAAATGCACCACCATCCCGCGATCATTGCGTTCACACAGGTAAATGAAGTGGTTAAAAGTCAGTTAATTCCCATCTTTTATCAGCAATGTAAAAGGGGTAATAGATTCATAACAGGTATAGCCCATCAGCCTACTAAATCCATGCCAACCATTGGGAAACATTTTTATATTAATTCTATCTTTACTCATTTTATAATCCCTGGATTCTCCTCAGTTCAGAATCAAAATCAGGTTTAGTGTCGTGAACATGTGTCACACAATTTGTTGCTTAAGCTGCAGCAGAAATGGTGTGTTATGGTACCGTAAATATCATATTTAAAAATAAATAATGTGTGAGAAAGAGGAAGTAGTGAGGTAGTGTCCAAAGTTTCACTGTCCATTCAGAAATTTGATGACGACTGGGGGTGCTTCTTTAGGCCCCCGTACCATCTTCCTAGTGGTAGTGGTGAGAAGAGGGCATGGACTGGGTGGTGAGGGTCCTCAAGAGGGGTTTTCTGAGACATCGCCTCTTAAAGATGTCCTTAATGGACCAAAGACTGACGTCCATGATGCCTCTGGCTGAGTCCAACCCTCTGTAGCCTGTTCCTGTCCTGCGTATTGGCACCTCCATACCAGACAGTCATGCAACCAGTCAGAATGCTCTCCACGATTCACCTGTAGAAATTTGCAAGAGTCTTTGGTGACGAACCAAACCTCCTCAAATTCCTAACGGAATATAGCTGCTGTTGTGCTTTCTTTGTGATTGCATCAACATGATGGTCCCAGGAGAGGTCTTCAGAGATGTTGACACCTGCAGCCTGACAGCCTGCACATCCTTGAGATGTGGGAGAAAACCGGAGCAGGCAGGGGAAACCCAGACAGTCACGGGGAGAACCTGCCATCTCCACACAGGCAGCATAAGGTCAGGATCGAACCCAGGTCACCAGAGGTGTGAGACAACAGATCTTCCCGCTGCCCCAGCGTATTACCCATGATGTACCCCCAGCCACCATTCACTGATCCTTTAGATACCAGAGGCATTGAATGGCGCACTACACAGTGATACCACATGAAAGATCCGGGCTCTCTCAGCCACAGGTACTCTAATCCTGCTGGAATAATGTCAAAGGTACATCAGGGTCCAATAGAATACAAGAGAGTAACAACCATGTCACGTGCTTCGATTTTCAATCGTGGTAAGGACTCCCTGCAACACAACACCAACATTTCCAACCCCTTTCTTTATTTTTTTTTGTTTCGAAGCAAGTGGACACCAGTTGCAAACACCCACCACATGGGGAGCCCTTGAGCCCATTCGCGCTGACCACCCACTTGTCACATGTAGCAGTGGCGGGCACCCACCACATTGGGAGCCCGTGAGCCCATTTGCGCTGACCACCCACTTGTCACATGTAGCAGTGGCGGGCACCCACCACATGGGGAGCCCTTGAGCCCATTTGCGCTGACCACCCACTTGTCATGTGTAGCAGTGGCGGGCACCCACCACATGGAGAGCCCTGGGCCCTTCCCACTCAGAGCACCCAGATGGTCATGGGGGTAAAATGGCACTGCATTTAGTGTGACCCTACAGTGCAAACATTAGCCACAAAGTTTTCTCCTTCACTAACAATACTTCGATGGCTTTAACCTACTTTAGGACACAAGGTGAAAACCTCAATATAAATGCAAATCTTGTGTGTTTTGTTTGGTTGCCTGAGACCATTCCATTTGTTCTTTCAAGCAGATCTGTGGCAGCTTTATGATGGGCATCAGGTGGGAGAGCCTCTGACTGACGACCATGTCTTGTGGTTCTGACAGGCCTTCATCTTCAGCATCCTGCGCAAGGCCTGCCCTCAGGCACGCAGAGAATGAACAATTACACAGCCTCTTACGGACGAGGTGCACCTTTAGCCTGGAGGCAATTTATCGCAAAGCCTACTTTCTCAATCACAGCTGCTTCAAGTAGATAGTCGCATGGTAAAATTCGAAATGAAAGTTCACAGCTCTGCTTTCACAAACCATCAATGGAAGGAACCAAAATTAACTGCATTCACCTTATCACAGTTGCAAAAAAAGACTTGAGATCTTTATTGAGCCATTTGCCGGAGCATTCCTGATTCTCATTAACATTTCCATGAAGTACTCTGTTTTCCTTCTTCCATCCAGGAGGGTTCAAATGGCGCTTAAGTTAATTTGTTTTCTCTTTTCTTAGCTCCAGTAAATGCACGAGTCCAGGTCAGGTAGTCTCCAAACTTTCAAAGTGAATGCCCTCTGCTTATCAATGCTTGTTGACTGACCAGAAGCCCTCCATGAATTAAAAGTAATTTCCTGCTCCCTTCTGTGATCAACTCCATAGAAATAGCATTGCGACATTCTGAAAAAAGATAGCGTGCTTTAAATTTCTTTTGAAAGCTGTCATTTCATAATTTTAAAAATATTGGAGATGAGGAAAAAGGCTGTGAGTCAGCTGTCACCCAATCGAGCAATGAAGCTCTCGGACTGACGTTAAGTATGGGGTAAGATGAGGCAAGCAATGGCACAGGCTGAATGCTGGGGAGCAGGCCCACCCAGAAACCTGCCCAGAGCCACATCCACTGGCAAGTCCAACTCGCAGGCACAAGAGCCAAGAAAACAGGGCAAAGGTATTAGATGACAAGACCGTGCAGGCCCTTTGGAATACGGTGGTGCCAACCTATGTTAACCTTCTCAAAATCTAAACCTTCCCTACCACATAACTCTATTTTTCTTTCATCTATGTGCCTGTCTAAGAATCTTTTAAATATCCCTACTGTTCCAGTCTCCACCACCACCCCCCAACATTGAATTCCAGGCACCCACTACTCATCAGTGCAAAAGACGTACCCCTGACATCTCCCCTAAACTTTCCTCCCCTCTCTTTGGACAGATGTCCTCTGGTGTTTGCATCTCTTCCCCCTAGAAATAGGTGCTGGCTGTCATTGTCCTTTCATTGTAAAAACACAGTGCTGGACAAACACAGCATGTCGAACATTGTCCTTTATAGAACAAAGATAAAGATACAGAACTGATGCTTTGGGGTTGAGCCTTTCATCAAGATATGGAAAAATGTTGGCAGTCACCCGAATAAAAAGGTAAGGGAGGAGGAGCATGGTCGCAAAGGAAGGAGGTGGAGAAGGGAGGGAGGGGGCACAGCAGTAAGCAAGGGGAAGAGGGAGGGTTAAATAAATAGAGAGGGAAGGGGGTGGAAAGCTGACAGAAGGAAGGAAAGGGAGGGGGAAAGGAGAGCAGGTTAGCAGAAACCTGAAAAGTCAATGTTAATGCCATGCAGCGGGAAAATGCCCAGATGGAAAATCACGTGTTGTTCCTTCTTTTTACGGATAGTCTTGGTGGGAAGTACATGAGGCCTGTCAGCATGGGAATATGACACAGTACTGAAATAGTTGACCACTGGGAGGTCCCCGTCACTGGTGCGATGGAGCAAAGGAGCTCAGCGATACAATCTCCCAGCATGCACCCAGTCTCTCTGATGTGGAGAAGGCCACAAAGGGAGCCCCAGATGCAGTACTTCCATTGCAGTCCTTCCACTGTCTGTTCATAGTTCATTTTGAAATCTGATGACAAAGGGGAAGAAGCTGTGTGTGTGTGTGTGTGACATACTAAATCTCCTCAAACTCCCAACGAAATATAGCCACTGGCGAGCCTTCTTCATAATTGCATTGATATGTCTCCAACAGTCTCCCACACAAGAGGGACAATTTACAGCAACCTCTTATCCTGACAGCCTGCATGTCCTGGGGATATAGGAGAGCACCCAGGAGAAACCCACATGGTCACAGGGAGAACCTGCAAACTATGCATCGGCAGCACCCAAGGTCAGGATCGAAACCAGGTCACCTGAGGTGTGAGACAACAGCTCTACCTGCTGCACCAGCATGTTTCCCATGATGTACCCCCAGCCTCTACTCACTGATCCTTTAGTTCCCAGAGGCATCGAATGCCACACTAAACAGTGATACCACATTAAAGATTCAGGCTCTCTCAGCCACAGGTAGTCTAATCCCACTGGAATAATGTCAAGGGTACATCTGGGTCCAACAAAGTACAACAGAATTACAACTGTGCCACGTGTTCGATTTTTCAATCTTGGTAGGGACTCCCAGCAACACAACACCAGCATCTCCAACCCCTTTATTTGAGTCTTTTGTGTTTCAAAGCAAGTGGGCAGCAGTAACAGGCACCCACTACAAGGGGAGCCCTTGAGCCCTTTCCACTGACCACCAAATCAATGCGTCTCCTAATATTGTAGACCTCCATTAAGTCGCCTCCCATTTTTCTTCGCTCCAAAGAGAAAAACCAAAGTTCGGCTAAACGTACCTTATAAGACATGTTCCTCAATTGATACAACATCCTGTTAAATCTCCTCTGTATGCTCTCCAAAGCTTCCACATCCTTCCTGTAATGAGGCGACCAGAACTGAACACAATATTCCAAGTGTGGTCAAACCAGAGTTTTATTGAACTGCAACATTGCCTCATGATTCTTGAACTCCATCCCCTGACGAATGACGGCCAGCATACCATAAGCCTTCTTAACTACCCTATCAATATGCACAGCAACCTTGAGAGATCTATGGATGTGGACTTCCACACTCTTAAGTATCCTGCCATTAACCCTGTACTCAGCCTATACCAGTTGGCACATAAATGTGGACCAAAGAGCTCGGAGTGTGCTGTACTGTTCCATGTTTTATGTTAAATGTCAGCATTACATCTTATCCATTGAGCCCCATCCACTAATCCACCTCCTCGACAGGGGGAAATACCCCAGCCGCACATGGCCTTTTGGAGAGGTGAAGGGGAGCATAGAAGTAGGCCCTGTTCTGTTATAGACGTTGATTTTAAAAAAGGCAGCACTATTACTGGTGCAGATCCAAGAGGGCAGGGAGTGGAGGCATAGTGCTCCTCCAGAGGGTCCACCCACCCATTCCACACGGCGACAGCTCCATCCATGCTTGAAATGGCCTATTAAAGTAACTAATGGCATTTTTATTTAAAGTCCTGTGACCATGGGGTCTGTGCCCACCTGCACTGGTAGTGACCTTGAGGGGTTGCAGGCTCTTGGGGAGCAGCGGACTGGCGCAGGACACCAAAGGCAAGGAAAACAGCGGCCTTTGAGAAGGAGAACCATTGGAGCTTACCCCTACAGGAGGGTGATCAGTGGCCCAGCAAAGGGGATTAATGGCTGAAGGCCCCACGCAGGCTGCAGGCATTTAGGGACTTGCAGTTGAAGGACCCACACGGGCTGCTGGGCACTGGCTTATGGGAATCAGAACTGAGATTCAAGAAGGAGCTGAGCGCAAGAAGGGCACCCTTCAAAACTTATGGATTAATCGGGGTATTTTGGCAGCTTGGGCTCATGGGCTGGAAGGGCCTGTTACCGTGCTGTATGTCCACATATAAATTTAAATATCCCAATGAGCCTCTTGTTTGATAAGCAATACTGCCAGTAATCTCCTGATCCAACCCACCCCCAAATATGAATACATAAATTAAAATGGCAGTGGCAATATGTCTTATTTATAGTAAAAACACAGAAACACTGGAGACACTCAGCAGGTCCTCACAGCATCTATAGGAGGTACAGATATATATAAATGGTGTTTCAAGCCTGAGGCCTTCTTCAAGGGTACGAGTAAAAAGCAAGCAGGCAGCAGAATTAAAATGGTGGGCAGTTGGGAAGAAAGGGCTGGGGGGAGGGGAGTGAAGTGAGTACAGATCAACAGACAAAAGGTGCTCACTGGTCAGGAGAGGAAAGATGAGAATTGATTGGGGAGGAAGTGTCCTGTGAATGCAGACTGGAGAAGTCGATATTAATGCCATCCTGTTGGAGGGGACCCAGACGGAAGATGAGGTGTTGTTCCTCCAATTTGTGGGTGGTCTCAGTCTGGCAGTGCATGGTACCATGGGCAGACATGTTGGCAAGGGAAAGGGACGGGGAATCGAACTGGGTGGCCACCGGGAGGTCCCCACCATTACGGCTGACAAGAGCTGAGCTGCTCAAAGAAGCAATCTCCCAGTCTGCGTCCGGTCTCTCCAATATAGAGGAGTCCACAACGGGAGCCACCAGATGCAAAGACGACCCTTGTAGATTTACAAGTGAAATGTTGCTTCACTTGGAAGGACAGTCTGGGCCCTGAATGGTGGTGAGGGGGGAGGTGTTGGCACAAGTGGAGCGCTTCCTGCAGCCAATATGATTTATGACTTATATTGCATTTGGAGAGGAAATAGAGCCTTCTGCTCCCCTCCCTCCCACTCGGTTTGAAGGCAATTGTACATCCACAACACACACACTCACTAGCTGTCAGTGAGACAGAGTGCGACAGAGCTGTCAGTGCGACAGAGTGCGACAGAGCTGTCAGTGCGACAGAGCTGCCAGTGAAATCCCAGTTTACAAATGAAAACATTCCAGCCTTTGTTTTAAGCCTGTGACACTAACCAAACCTCTTGATTCCAGCCTGCAAGGTACCCCAAAACATCTGATATCTCATGTGTGATGCAACAGAACCGCTTGTTCAGATTCCAGCCAACAACTCACTCCCTGGCACTTATTACTGTCTAAATAAATTAGCAAGTCACTTCCAGCCCTGTGAATTGCATGGTTTTTGAGAACATAACTCTGAAGAAGACACATGATTAAGGTTCAGAAAAGTAACGGATCGGTTCAGTTTCAGCTGATGCTGTTACAGCACCAGCGACATCGGTTTGAATCCCGTACTGTCTTTAAGGAATTGGTACATCCTCACCGTGTCTGCATGGGTTTCCTCTGGGTACTCTGGTTTCCTCCCACCCTTCGAAACAAAGATTAATTTGGGTGTAATTGAGGGACATGGGGTTTAAAACGGCTGGAATCGGCTCCTATTATGCTGGAAATATAATTAATTGATCAGAATTGATTGATCAGAGACTTTGCTTTCAGGTTCTTGTTTCCTTTCCATGGTGTGGCAATATGTGGTCTCCATCCAAGTTCCACTGAGCAAAGGTGTGCCTGCTGGGTGCGTCCTCACGCTTGTGCACCAGCAGGTGGCCATTGGTCAATCCTTTCGTCAAACCTGAGGAGGGGCTGAGAAAACGGCTCCTTTTGAATACTCGAGACAACATTCCACATGGATTACAGCTCATTGAAAAGGGGTGCTGTTATGGACTATGACATGGATGCCTGAAGCAATGCACAAAGTAGTTGAGGGTCAGGCAGCATCCATGAAAAAGAAATAGACAGTTGATGATTCAGCCCCAAAACACTGACAGTCTATTGCATTCCACAGATGCTGCCTGACCACTGAATTTTATGCGCTGCTTCAGTTGTCCAGCACCTCCAGACTCTTGTTTACCTCCGTGAATGCCTGTCGCTCTCATTTGAAGTAGGTTTTCTCCACTGTATTTTTTCATTAGATACCTGCCACGTCACATTTTACAAGCTCAACAAAGTGTCAAATTCCCTGTCAGCCACAATCACAAGGTTTCCAAATGGATAGATTCAAAACAGCTGCACAGTGGCTTCACAACATGGATAGAAAAGGTTTGACCCCCCCCACAGTCTATAAGTACTGCATCAAAATATCGATCTCCATGCTCTCCCCAGAGAATGGGCAGGCCAAAGGCAAAGCAAAATAGAGGCTGAAAGAACTTTAATCAGTACATATTCCGTTCATTGGGTGGGCTCCGAGAGGGGGGTGGGAATTGGGGCCAGGAAGGGGGCTCTTGGGACTGAGGACCGAAATCAGTGTCCGCACCAACAAGTGACCTCTTTGTGGAACTTTCATAAAATTCGGGGTATGGATAAAGTAAATGCAACCAGGCTTTCTCTGCTGAGGTTAGATGAGATACAAACTAGAGGGCATTTTAGGGGAAGCATGAGGGGGTGTTTCTTCACACAGAGAGTGGTGGGAGTGTGGAACAAGCTGCCAGCTGAAGTGGTGAATGCGGGCTCAATTTTAACCTTTAAAATTAAACAGGTAGATGGATAGAAGGGGTATGGAGGGATATGGATAATGCAGGTCAGTGGGACGAGGCAGAATAACAGTTTGGTACAATCCAGAAGGGCTGAAGGGCCTTTATTTGGTGCTGTAATATTCTCTAGAGGAGGCTTCCCCGCCATTCAATATCATCATGGCTAATCAATGTCTCTGCTGTGTTGGTTCTTAATTGTACAAATATCTTTCTATCTCCACCTTAAATATTTCTAAAGAATTGGCCTCGCCACTTGTAGAGAATTCCAGAGATTCAAATTTCAGACGAGAAATCCTCTGCTTCTCAGTTTTAAATGATAATCCTCTCGCTTTGTATCTACATTCCCTTATTCATAACTCCCCCAACAGTAGAAACCTCACCATCAAGCCCCCTTATGTGGTTGAATAAAGCCTGTCTTTCCATGGCTCAGACATGAGCACTTTGCCATTGAGCCAGGTGCTCCTGCACCACATATATTTCAAATCCACCTCACACCGTATCTTGCACAGATGATGAGCTACCCTGCCACAAGCACAACTTTTGGGTGGCAAGTTCAAATGTGGTCCCATTTGCTGCCTCCTAGACACTAGAGATATTACTTCAAATAGGAGGAGCCCAGCCTAAAAATCATCTAATCTAAGCAATGTCACTTTCCTGATTATTGCCACACTGGCGATAATGGTTTCTTGCTTTGCGTGATCTGGTGACGTCTCCTACATCTCACAGAGACTGCACTTTCGAAGTACCTGATTGGTGTAAACAGAAAACTTCCTTCCACAGAAGCTCTTGTTGACTGGTGCTCAGAGCACAACTGCCGCTGGAGACCAACGTTGTTACTCTCCCCTGTACATCTCGTGAAGATGGAAGGCCCAGAAATTAATCAGCCTGAGAGTGAAATCGACCTTGGGGCAGAGGGTGCGTCCTGTATTGGAATGGGAGGGTTCACTGCCCACTATAGATTATCCCAGTTTTGTGGGTGAAAGAAAAGTGGAGAGAATTTTTAAGACAGGCCTGGTGTGGGGATTTTCCTGATTGGCTGCACCAGATCAGAGGTCAGTACGGAGGGTGATTAAAATGACTGAGATGACGACTTTGGTTTCTCTTCCCTCTATAGAACGATGGAACATTACAGCACAGAAACAGGGCCCTTTGGCCCTTCTAGTCTGTACTGAACCATTTTTCTTTGCCCAGTCCCACTGACCTTCACCCAGTCCAGATGCCCCCCATACCTTTCTCATCCATGTACCTGTCCAAATTCTTCCTAAATGTGAAAATTGAGCCCGCATTCACCACTTCAGCTGGCAGCTCGTTCCACACTCCCATCACTCTCTGTGTGAAGAAGTTCCCGCTAAACATTTCCCCTTTCACCATGACCTCTGGTTTATATCTCACCTACCCTCAATGGAAAAAGCCTACCTATATTAACTCCGTTAATCCCATCATAATATTAAATACCTTTATCAAATCTCCCCTCATTTTTCTACGCCTCAAGGAATAAAGTTCTAAGCCATTTAACCTTTCGCTATAACTCAGTTCCTGAAGTCCAGGCAACATCTTAGAAAGCCTTCTCTGCACTCATTCCATCTTATTGATGGCTTTCCTGTAGTTAGGTAAACACAACTGCACACAATACTCCAAATTTGGCCTCACCAATTTTAGCAAAATGCCCTAACTCCTGCACTCAATATTTTGATTTATGAAGGCCAATATGCCAAAAGTTCTCTTTTCAACCCTAATTACCTGTGATGCCACTTTGAGGGAATTATGTATCTGTATTCCCAGACCCTCTGTTCTACCGCACTCCTCAGAGCCCGACCATTTACCATGTATTTTATTTCTTGGTTTGTCCTTCCAAAATGCATTAAATTCCATCTGCCATTTTTCAGCCCATTTTTCCAGTTGATCCAGATCCTTCTGCAAGCTTTGAAAATCTTCTTCACTGTCCACAACACCTCCAATCTTTGTGTCAGCTGCAAAATTACTGATCAAAATTTACCACATTATCAACCAGATCATTGATATAGATGACTAACAACAATGTCCCAGCAGTAATCCCTGAGGCACACCACTAGTCACAAGCCTCAAGTCTGAGAAGCAAACATTCACCACTACTCTCTGGCTTCTCCCATCCGGCCATTGTCGAATCCAGTTCACTACTTCATCATGAATTCCTTGTGTCTGAACCTTCCTGACTAACCTCCCATGTGGGACCTTAAAGTCCATGTAGACAATATCCACATCTTCATCAACGTTCCTGGTAACCTCCTCGAAAAACTCCATAAGATTGGTTAAACGTGACCTACCATGCACAAAGCCATGTTGATTATCCCTAATCAGTTTCTGGATATCCAAGTAATTGTATATCCGATCTCTTAGAATACCTTCCAATAATTTACCTACTACTGATGTTAGGCTCACCAACCTATAATTTCCAGGGTTACTTTTGGAGCCTTTTTTAAACAATGGAACAATGTGAGTTATCCTTCAGCACCTCACCTGTGGTTAAGGACATTTTAAATATTTCTGCCAGAGCCCCTGAAATTTCTACATTAGCCTCCCTCAATGTCTTGTCAGGCCCTGGGGATTTATCCACCCTTATTTGCTTAAAGGAAGCAAACACTTCCTCCTGTTTAATCTGTATAGGTTCCATGATCTCGCTGCTTGATTTCCTTACTTTCCACAACTCAATGCCCATTTCCTGAGTGAATACTGATGAAAAACTAATAAGATCTCCCCATCTCCTTCAGCTCAATACAAAGCCAATAGCTCTGATCTTCAAGGGGATCAATTCTGTCCCTTACTATCCTTGTCCTCTTAATATAGGATTTTTCTTCACATTGTTTGCCAAAGCAACTTCATGTCTTCTTGTTGCCTTCCTGATATTTTTCTTGTTTTTCTTGCATTTTTTACATCCTCAAGTACCTCATTTGCTCTGTGTTGCCTATACCTGCTATACACCTCTCTCTTCTTCAGAACCAGATCCCCAATATCCCTCAAAAACCAAGGTTCCCTATGCCTTCTAACCTTACCTTTAATCTTAACAAAAGCGTACTCTCAAAATTTCACCTTTGAAGTCCTCCACTTATCTCAAAAACAACATCCCAAACCATACATTCTAGATCCTTTCTCATTTCATCAAAATTGGCCTTTCTCTAATTTAGAGTCTCAACCCAAAGCCCAGACCTATCTTTCTTTATAATTTACTTGAAACTAATAGCATTAGGATCACTACCTAAAGTTTTCCCTACTTTTGTCACCTGTGCTGTCTTGTTCCAGTATTGCACTCTCTCTCTCGTTGGTACCTCTATATATTGATTTGGAAAACTTTACTGAATGCAATTGACAAACTCAAAGCTATCCAGCGCTTTTACAGTATGGGGGGGGGGGGGGTCGGGGGTCACAGTCAATAGGTTGAAAGTTATAACCTTCTACTATTACAACATTATGTTTCTTGCAGCTGTCTGCTCTCTCTACAGATTTGTTCCTCCAATACTCATTGATTATTGGACAGCCTATAATACAACCCCTTGAGTGTGGTCATACCTTTCCCGTTCTCAACTCCACCCATATAGCCTCAGTAGACGAGCCCTCTGGTTAGTTCTGCCTGAACACAGATGTGATATTTTCCCTGATGAGCAATGCCAATCCTCCCCCTCCCCCCCCTCCCCCCACCCCCGTTCTATCACATCTAAAGCAATGGAAGCCAGGAACATTAAGTTGCCAGCTCTGCCCCTCCTGCAACCAAGTTCCACTAATGATCACAATGTCATAATTCCACATGCCAATCCATGCTCTAAGCTCGTCTGCCTTTCCTACAATATTCTTTGCATTGAAATAGATGCACCTGAGAATATTTCCACCATGTTTCATTGTCTTCTAACGGTGCATGTAATTTTCACATCATCTTTTCCCTCCTCCACACCTCTATCTGCTCTGGCCCTCTAGTTTCCATCTCCCTGCAAATCTAGTTTAAACTCACTGGAGCAGCCCTAGCAAACCTTCCCACAAGGATATTAGTCTCCTCCAGTTCAGATGCAAACTGTCCCATCAGAACATGTCTCACCTTCCCTGGAATAGAGCCCATTGATTCAGAAGCCTGAAGCCCTCCCTCCTGCCCACGTCTTTAACCATGCGTTGAGCTGCATTTTCCTCCTATTTCTAACCTCTCTAGCATATGGCATGGGCAGCAAACCTGAAATCACAGCCTGCAGGTCCTGTCCTTCAATCTAGTGCCCAACTCCCTGAATTCTCCTTGCAGGACCTCCTCACCCTTCCTACCCACGTCATTGAACCATGATGTCTGGCTGCTCATCCTCCCTCCTGAGAATGCCATGAACTGAATCTATCAACAATATCTACAGGGAGGCCTCAGAGAATCATTGAGGACCCTTACCATCCACCCCCCAGTATCTTTGAGATGCTACCTTCAAGGAAGAGATACAGAGCATAAAACTCAGGACTGCCAGGCTGGGAAACAGCTTCTTCCCACAGGCAGTGAGACTGTTGATCAGCTCTAGAAACCCTTAAATTATTTTTGATTTTATTTATTTTGATTCGCTATGTATATATGTCATTTGTGTTGTTGGATTGTGTGTGTGTGTGTGTGTGTGTGTGTGTGTGTGTGTGTGTGTGTGTGTGTGTGTGTGTGTGTGTGTGTGTGTGTGTGTGTGTGTGTTGACTATGATCTGGAGATACACTGTTTTTTTGGGTTGTATATGTACAATCACATGACCATAAACTTGAACTTGAAATGCATGCTGGATAGTCAGTGCAGGGTCAGTCAAAGCGCCTGCTTCCCTGCTCCATGACTCAATGGGAGTGGGAACTGAAGAGGAAAGGTCATTGGAACAGTTATATCTGGGGAATATAGAGGCACAGATCACACTGTCAGTGGTATGACCGCAAGGTGGAGGTGAATATGATGTGGGTCTCAAATTCATTTGTTATCTGATTGCACACGTATAACCTGATGAAACAGTGTTCTCCAGTCCTCGGAGCAACACACTGCAAATGCACATGCATGCATGACATATATACAAACAAACCATACACAGTAGGCTTGTAGAAGTATTAAAATAAATAACTACTATTGTTTAATAAATAGTCATGTCACAGAGGTTTTGTATGAACAGTTCATTCAATCGTTCAGCAGTTTTACCGCCTATAAGAAGAAGCTACTCTTCAGCCTGGTGGTTCTGGCTCTGACACTCCTGTATCTCTTTCCTGATGGGATAACTGCAAAATGCTTTGTGTGGGGCGGTAGGGATCCTCAATGATTGTGTGAGCCCTATTTAGACAACAATCCCACTAAATCTCATTGATGGGGGGGGGGGAGAGAGAGAGAGACCCCAGAAGACCAAAGAAGACTCAGCGGTTACACATTCCCCAAGGGTGATATCAAGAGCTAACATCTTCCTGTACCCCATTGCAACAACTTCTCAGAGAATAGGTTACAAGGTTAAATGGGTTTCCTTTTAACACTTTGGATTTAAATAAGCATAGAGCTAAAGTACACTCTTGTATCAATTGCGAGAAGCAGAGAGAAATGTTGGAGCAGATTTTAAGCAATTCCACTCTCTTTGTAGATGTTGTGATAATATATATACTGAAATGCCTTGGCTCTCACAGTCTTTGTATGTTGATTGGATCTTTATGACATACAGCGGGGTTAATGCATCCATCAAATAAGTGGAAAAGAGAATGTCAAAGGCGCATTGTTAAGTGCTTGCCATCATTATTAACGACTCATTTGCGAGCTAGTATTTCATTTTTGAGAGAGGAGCACACATTTAAATGATCTTCCCAGGGTAATATTCAGCCTGAAAAATGATGGCCCACAGTGAGCTTTAAAAAACAAGATTGAGATTTAATATAAACAGGAGCGCTCCTCAGACTGAGTGCCTTGGCTTTGGATTCGCCCCACCATGAACATGCCACTTTAAATTTTGCTTTCAACTTTTTATTTTGGGTACTGCCTATGACACGGTGCTTTCTGATGCCAGACTTTGACAGGCTTTATCCATGGCCCCTTCATAATGAAGAAAATATTTTACCTGGTGATGTGCAAGCAAAATTTACACAGAGCAACCTCCCACAAACCACAGCAACGGGATAACAAACAGCTTTATATTGGGGACTATTTATTGCCAATCTTTTGCATTTATTATCTTTTTCTCAAGTGAATTTATTGTGTACTATTCTAGTTTGTTTATATGAAGCATTTGTTTGGCTGCAGCAAGTAAGAATTGTGGTGCATCTGAACCCTGCACAATGTATATTACAATTGAAACACATGATCATTTGCATAAATATCTCCAACAACTTGTCCCAGCCGAACCACTTTGACAAGAAATCGCACCAACACCTTTACTTCCGCATCAGCCTGAAGAAATTTGGCGTGGTTTTGTCGTCCCGATTTCTATGGCTGCACCATCCTGTTCAGGTGCATCACAGCTTGAGACGGAAACTGCCCACAAGAAACAGCAGAGAGTTGTGAAGGCAGCTCAAACCATCATGCAAACCATCCTCTCCCCCATCGACTCCACAAACCATCCTCTCCCCAATTGACTCCGTCCACGCTTTGGCCTTGGGATATCCTACTCTGGTCACACTCTCTTCTCCCCACTCCTGGCAGAGAGAAGATGTCTGAAAGGATGCTCCTCCAAATTCAAGGCCAGTTTCTTCCCTGCTGTTGTCAGAGATTCTCATCCATAAAAGATCATGTACTTACTTAACACTACACCCTGCACCTTTATCCTATGTGACATTACACCCTGCACCTATGTTTTTGTTTCTGCCATACTGCTTGTACTATGCCAATTCTGCTCCCAGCATGAGGCTTTCATTCCCAGGATATCTGTGATGTTGTCCTCCTTCAGAAACGTGGCTTCCTCTCTACTGCCATTCAATCAACCACTTCCACTGTCCATGCAGTTACCAATAGCAACAGTGCCACATAGTAATTACTTTAACACACGGACAGTCTAATGAAGCTTGAGTTTGTGTCAAGCTTTTATCTCGGTTGAAGGAATTTGTTTCGGTGAAGTTGAGTTTTCCTGTTGTAATATGAAGGAATTCCTCATGATGTGATTTTCATTGATTGCATGGTAGTAAACCTGCTGGGTCGCGTGCACAAAAAAACACTGGAAAAGCTCAACAGGTCACACAGCATGCACAGGAAATAAAAGGGAGTTGGCGTTTTCCTCTCTAGTTCCCACACTCCTGCCCTGGCCCCTTCCCACAAACACTCCCTGCTCCAGTTACAACAAGGACAGAATTCCCCTTATCCTCACATACCACTCCACCAGTCTCTGCATCCATTGCAATTTTGGAGCCCCGCTACATTTGCATTTATACCTTCTTCCTCATTCCCATTCAATGACCCCAAGCAGATCTTCCAAGTGAGGCAACACTTCACTTGTGAATCTGCAGGGGTCATTTACTGCATTGGGTGTCCTTGATGCAACCTCTTCTACCTCAGAGAGACTCCCCCACAGACTGGGATGCCGCTTCATGGAGCACCTTCGCTCTGTCTGCTGCAACAGCAAGAACCTCCCAGTGGCCAACCACCAATTCCACTGGCCATTGCCACACCAACGTGCCTGTCCCTGGCCTCAGGCACTGCCAAACTGAGGCCACTCGCAAATTGGAGGAACAACACCTTAAATTCCATTTTTGTAGCCTCCAACTAAATGGCATCAACATCAACCTCCAATTTCCATTAGCCCCCTCCTCCGGTCTCTCTCTGTTTCCCTTCCTCCAGGTTCCCACCCCTTCCCTCCTCCAATCAGAGAGCTATCTTTCTCAGACCTCTGCCCCTCTCCACCATCTCTTCTCAGCTTGTTTCTCACTGCGCTCCAACCTGTTTCCTCTTACCTGTGAGCCTGTGCCCCTCCCCCTCCTCCTTTTCATTCAGACACCAGCCTTATTTTTGACACTCCTGAAGAAGGGCCTCAGCCCAAAATGCCAACTCCCTTTCACTTCCTGTGCATGCTGCGTGACCTGTTGAGTTTTTCCAGTGTTTTTTTTGTGCATGAGACCCAGCAGGTTTACTACCATGCAATCAATGAAAATCACATCATGAAGAATTCCTTCATATTACAAAAGGAAAACTCAACTTCACCGAAACAAATTCCTTCAATCAAGATAAAAACTTGACACAAACTCAAGCTTCATTAGACTGTCCGTGTGTTAAAAGAATTACTACATGGCACTGTTGCTATTGGAAACTGCATGGACAGTGGAAGTGGTTGTCATAATCACTTACCTTAATGGATTCAAATCGTGATGAGTTTTGTTATGTGAGTGATGTTGTGTTTCACTGTAAAAATTACTTATTGCACTTCAAAGCTGAGGCTGGCTGAGTGGGTGGCAGGAACACGAGGAGAACCCTGTTTGTCTCAACTCTGGGAATGTACAATGACCCAAATCTCCCCTCAAACCAAATGTAATGTAAGCTGCCAACAATCTTCTCAGCCACCGCAATCTACCAATACCTCCCACTGCTAAGGTGAAAAGCAAACGTGGCTCTTAAATGTATGTCAGGGCCCCAGTGCATTCTTAATGATTCCTTCAGGGTTTGTGTGAAAAGAAGTTGCCAGTTTTTTTTGCATACATCTTTGATTTATTTTATGGCTTGAAGGGAAATTATTCAGGCAGAAATAAGGCAGGTCAGGGAACGAGCTACACTACCATTTCGACACATCTCTCGACTGTTCTAGCCCACCCCTCCATCTGCCGCTTTACTGCCATTCTTAACCACAGAGCACCACAGGACAGAAACAGGCCCTTCGGCCCTTCAGAATCACAGTTGATTGTCAAGAACGTGTCACGAAATTGTTGTATTGTGGTAGCATTACAGTGGAAAATTTTACAAGGGATATAAACCACCTTACAAAATAAATAAAAATAATGTAAGAAAAGGAAAAAGTCAAAGTGAGGCAGTGTCTGTGGTTCATTGATTCTTCAGGAATCTGATGGCAGTGGGGAAGAAGCTGTCCTTGTGCCGCTGAGTGCTCGTCTTTAGGCTCCTGTACCTTTTTCCCCAATGGTAGCAGAGTGAAGAGGGTGTGGCCTGGGGGGGTGAGAGTCCTTGAGGTTCTTGACCCTCTGACCCCTTGCTTTTGCTAACATTTAATGCAAGGTTGTTGTTGAAACACCACTCAACGAGCAGATCTATCTCCCACCTGTTCATTTCATCATTGCTGTCTATGGGGGTGTTTCTAGTGAGCCGGGAAAAGCGCGGTGATGCGAGGTAATGCGAGGTGATGCGCGGTGACACCTCGAATTTGGCCGCACTGGAAACACATCCGGTTGTAGCCGATGTGCGGCGATTCGAGGTGCTCTGGCGTCCTACTTTTGAGGTGGTCGATGCGGGGTGATGCGAGGGACGACCTCGCAGTGGAAACACCGCGGGTGACTCACCGGAAGTCGCGATTTTTCACCCGCGGTTTTCAATTGCTCATCGGACTTCCTGGTCACCTCGCATCGCCCCGCATCACCGCGTATTCATCACTCGGTAGAAACAGTTCAGGTAGTCCAAAAATGCGCGGTGATGCGAGCGACAAAAAATCGCGGTGATGCGAGGTGTCCTTAGTATAAACACAGCTTATGATTCTGCCAACAACCGTGGTATCTTCAGCAAATTTATAGATAGCATTTGAATTGTGCCTGGCCCCACAGTCATGGGCGAGGAGTGGGTAAAGCAGTGGGGGCTAAGCCTGCGTCCTTGCGGTGCGCCTGTATTGATCGTCAGTGAGGAGGAGATTATGTTGTTTCCAATTTGCACTGACTGAGGTCTTCTGATGAACAAGTCAAGGATCCAGTTGCAGAGGAGGGTGCCGAGGCCCAGGATTCAGAGTTTCTTGACCAGCGCTAAAGGAATAATGGTATTGAAGGCTGAGCTGTAGTCTATGAAGAGCAGCTGTATGCATGAGTTGTTGTTGTCTAGGTGATCCAGAGCTGAGTAGAGAGCCCGTGATATTGCATCTGCTGTGGAGCAGTTGTGCCAGTAGGCAAATTGCAGTGGGTCCAGATCTGTACTTGGTTCTAGTTTGTATTGATCCAAGTACCTGGCCAAATTTTTCTAAATGTTAAAATTGAGCAAGCATTCACCACTTCAGCTGGCAGATCGTTCCATACTCCTTCTGCTCTCTGTGTGAAAAAGTTCCCCCAATGCTCCCCCAAAACTGTTAACCCTTAACCCATGTCATCAGGTTTGTATCTCACCCAGCCTCAGTGTCTTACTCTGTCTCTCCCCCTCATAATTTTAAATACCTCGATCAAATCTCCCCTCATTCTTCTCCAGTCCAGGGAATAAAGACCAAACCTCTTTAACGTTTCCCTGTAACTCGGTTCCTCAAGTCCTGGCAACATACTAATAAATCTTTTCTTCACTCTCTCAAATTTATTGATATCTTTTCTGCAGTTAGGTGACCAGACCTGCACACAATTCTCCAAATTTTGTCTCACCAATGTTTTATACAATTTTACCATAGCATCCCAACTCCTATACGCAATACTTTGATTGATAAAGGCCAATATTCCAAAAGCTCTCTTTACCACCCTATCTACCTGAGATGCCACTTTCAGGGAATTGTGTATCAGTATTCCTCGATCCCTCTGTCCTTCTACATGCCTCAGCATCCTACCATTTACTGCATCAGTATATTTTGCATTTTGGTTTGCCTTTCCAAAATATAAAATTTTGCATTTGTTCCATTCTGATATCCCCTAATGTCTCTCCGCTGCCCCCTCTTTCCCAACCTGGACTCACTCGGGTCCCTTCGCTGTTCACATCACCCAGCAGGAACCTGAGGCTGACGTGACGGTGTTGCATATTGTAGAAGATGTTAAAGCTGGCGATCTACCCTGTTGTGTCCTGAGACAAACAATGTCACGTCACTGCTGCGAAGTAGAACAGGGACATTTTCCCCAGTGTTTTTCACCTGAACCAATTCATGTTGTTGGCCCACTGGATAGAAAATAGCGCAATGATCTTCACCGCCCTGACCACACTTCAGTGGCATTCCACGAGTTTCTAATTTCATTTTATTTTTAAAATTTAGACATCAGCACAGTTTCAGGCTCTTCTGGCCACAAGCCTGTGCCACCTAATTAATCTATAATCTACATACAATTTAAAGAGGGGGGCAGGAAATTGGAGCACTAGATGAAACCCATGCAGACACAGCGAGAAAGTACAGACAGCATCAGACTAGAACACAGGGACAGCGTTGGGGCTGGAACAGCGTTTTGCTGAAGAGTTTTCTCTCCAGACAATGGATAGTAGCCCTTTTTTTAAATCTTGCACTAATTATTTATTTTTTTAAATCTTCTATTTACGAAATTCTATTTTATAGTGATTTTGCACCTCGTTCTGCACCACACTGCTGCCGTGAAACAACAAATTTCAGGACACGTTTGTGACATAAATCTGATTCTACTTCTTTAAGTACAAAATAAATTACACCTCTCTACCCTCATGCCTTGCTAACTTCTACCAATCAGCCCCCACTTATCAAAATGCTTCACTATCCTTTCCCTTGGATTCTGTCTGACTCAATGCAATGTTGTCCTAGGGGACGTTATCAGAAGCAATCCTTAGGGCAGCTTTCTTCCTATGTAATATGTACAGTTTACTGTTCCTTTCGATGACAATGTTGGAAGAGATAGTTTGTTACGCTATTAATCTTCAGACACTTCCAACCAGAGCCCTTGTGTGCAGAGCTTTGATCTTTCCACTTCAAGAAAAGTGTAATTAAATGCACAGTGGTAAATGAAGTTGAACCCACCGGAAAGATCTGACCTTCTCAAGCACTCAGCTTTTCAATGGTTTTCAGGCAACTAATGACAAGCTGTTTGCTTTTGTATTTGATTTCTACACCATTTAAGACTAGGCCGTTCAGCTCATTGAGCATGTCCTGCCATTTAATTATAGAAACATAGAACATTACAGCACAGAAACAGGCCCTACGCCCCTTCTATTCTCAACCAAACTATTATTCTGCTCAGTCCCACTGACCTGCACCCAGTCCAGAGCCCTCCAAACCACTCCCATCCATATGCCTGTCCAAATTTATCTTAAATGTTAAAAATGAACCTACATTTATAACTTCAGCTGGGAGCTCATTCCACACCCCCACCACTCTCTGTGTGAAGAAGTTCCCCCTAATGTTTCACCTAAACTTTTCCCTCTTTCACCCTTAACCCATGACCTCTGGTTTATATCTTACCTCCCTTCTTCTTCTTCTTTGGCTTGGCTTCGCGGACGAAGATTTATGGAGGGGGTAAAAAGTCCACGTCAGCTGCAGGCTCGTTTGTGGCTGACAAGTCCAATGCGGGACAGGCAGACACGATTGCAGCGGTTGCAAGGGAAAATTGGTTGGTTGGGGTTGGGTGTTGGGTTTTTCCTCCTTTGCCTTTTGTCAGTGAGGTGGGCTCTGCGGTCTTCTTCAAAGGAGGTTGCTGCCCGCCAAACTGTGAGGCGCCAAGATGCACGGTTTGAGGCGTTATCAGCCCACTGGCGGTGGTCAATGTGGCAGGCACCAAGAGATTTCTTTAGGCAGTCCTTGTACCTTTTCTTTGGTGCACCTCTGTCACGGTGGCCAGTGGAGAGCTCGCCATATAACACGATCTTGGGAAGGCGATGGTCCTCCATTCTGGAGACGTGACCCATCCAGCGCAGCTGGATCTTCAGCAGCGTGGACTCGATGCTGTCGACCTCTGCCATCTCGAGTACTTCGACGTTAGGGGTGTAAGCGCTAGGATTCTACTAAATAGAATAATACCTAGTGTCGCCAAGAATATTCTCCCAGAATCACAGTGCGGCTTTCGCGCAAACAGAGGAACCACTGACATGGTCTTTGCCCTCAGACAGCTCCAAGAAAAGTGCAGAGAACAAAACAAAGGACTCTACATCACCTTTGTTGACCTCACCAAAGCCTTCGACACCGTGAGCAGGAAAGGGCTTTGGCAAATACTAGAGCGCCTCGGATGTCCCCCAAAGTTCCTCAACATGATTATCCAACTGCACGAAAACCAACAAGGTCGGGTCAGATACAGCAATGAGCTCTCTGAACCCTTCTCCATTAACAATGGCGTGAAGCAAGGCTGTGTTCTCGCACCAACCCTCTTTTCAATCTTCTTCAGCATGATGCTGAACCAAGCCATGAAAGACCCCAACAATGAAGACGCTGTTTACATCCGGTACCGCACGGATGGCAGTCTCTTCAATCTGAGGCGCCTGCAAGCTCACACCAAGACACAAGAGAAACTTGTTCGTGAACTACTCTTTGCAGATGATGCCGCTTTAGTTGCCCATTCAGAGCCAGCTCTTCAGCGCTTGACGTCCTGCTTTGCGGAAACTGCCAAAATGTTTGGCCTGGAAGTCAGCCTGAAGAAAACTGAGGTCCTCCATCAGCCAGCTCCCCACCATGATTACCAGCCCCCCGACATCTCCATCGGGCACACAAAACTCAAAACGGTCAACCAGTTTACCTATCTCGGCTGCACCATTTCATCAGATGCAAGGATCGACAATGAGATAGACAACAGACTCGCCAAGGCAAATAGCGCCTTTGGAAGACTACACAAAAGAGTCTGGAAAAACAACCAACTGAAAAATCTCACAAAGATAAGCGTATACAGAGCCGTTGTCATACCCACACTCCTGTTCGGCTCCGAATCATGGGTCCTCTACCGGCACCACCTACGGCTCCTAGAACGCTTCCACCAGCGTTGTCTCCGCTCCATCCTCAACATCCATTGGAGCGCTTACACCCCTAAAATATCTTACCTACCCTCAAGGGAATAAGCCTATCTACATTTACTCTGTCTATACCACTCATAATTGTAAATAACTCTATCAAAATCTCCCCTCATTCTTCTACACACCCAGGAGTAAAGTCCTAACTTGTCTAACCTCCCCCTGTAACACAGTTCTTGTGGTCCGGGCAACATCCTAGTAAATTGTCTCTGCATTCTTTCTGTCTTGTTGTTATCTTTCTTGTAGTTAGGTGACCAAAACAGCACACAATACTCCAAGCATGGCCTCACCAATGTCTTATACAACTTTACCAGAACATCCCAACTCCTATACTCAATACTTTGATTTATGAAGGCCAATATGCGAAAAGCCCTTTTTACAATCTTAACTATTTATGTCACCACTTTCAGGGAATTATATATCTGTATTCCCAGATCCTTCTATTCTCCTGCTCTCTTCAGTGCCCTACTATTTACCATGTATGACCTTTCTTAGTATGTCCATCCAAACTGCAACACCTCATTAAATTCCATCTGCTATTTTTCAGCCCATTTTTTCAGCTGGTCCAGATCCTTCTGCAAGCATTGAAATCCTTCCTCACTGTCCACAAAACCTCCAAACTTGCTGATCTAATTCATCACATTATCATCCAGATCATTGATAAAGATGACAAACAACAATGGTCCAAGCACCGGTCCCTGAGACACACCACTAGTCACAGGCCTCCAGTCTGAGAAGCAATCATTCACCACTGTTCTCTGGCTTCTCCCATATAACCTATGTCAAATCCAGTTTACTTCCTCATCATGAATACTGAGCGTCTGAACTTTCATTTGGGACTTTGTCAAAGGCCTTACCTAAAGTCCATGTAGACAACATCCACAGCCCTTCCTTCATCAACTTTCCTGGTAACCTCCTCGAAAAACTCTATAAATTGGTTAAACACCACCTACCATGCACAAAGCCATGTTGACTGTCCCTAATCAGTCCCTGGCTATCTGAATAATCTCTTAGAACACCTTCCAATAACCTGCCTACCACTGACTTCAAGCTCACCAGGCTATAATTTGCTGAGTTACTTTTGGGGCCTTTTCTAAACAACGGAACAACATGAACTATCCTCTAATTCTCCAGCACCTCACCTGTAGCTGAGGACATTTTAAATCTTTCTGCCAGAGGCCCTACAATTTCTACATTAGCCTCCCTCAAGGTCCAAGGGAATATCTTGTCAGGCTCTGGGGATTTATCCACCCTTATTTGCTTTAGGACAGCAAGCACCTCCACCTCTTTAATCTGTATAGATTATCATCCAGATCATTGACAAACAACAATGGTCCAAACCCCGATCCCTGAGACACACCACTAGTCGCAGGCCTATAGGAACTGGGATGTTATGGTAAAGTTGTATAAGACATTGGTGAGGCCATGTTTGGAGTATTGTGTGCTGTTTTGGTCACCTAACTACAGTAGGGTCCATGACCTCACTGCTTATTTTCTTTACTTCCCTGGACTGTACCAGTTTCCTGATTAAATAATACTGATTCAAAAAACCCAATTAAGGTCTCCCCCATCTCTTCTGGCTTCATACAAAGCCAACCACTCTAATCTTGAAGGGGTCCAATTTTGTCTCTTACTATCCTTTTGCATTTAATATACCTATAGATCCCTTAGGATTTTCCTTCATCTTGTCTGCCAAAGCAACCTCGTGTCTTCTTTTAGCCCTCCTGATTTCCTTTTTGAGGTTTTTCTTGCATTTTTTTATACTATCCAAGAACCTCATTAGCTTCATGTTGCCTATACCTGCTATACACCCCTCTTTTCTTCCGAACCAGATCCCCAATATCTTTCGAAAAACCAAGGGTCCATATGCCTATTAACTTTGCCTTTAATCCTGACAGGCACATACAATCTCTGTACTCTCAAAATGTTACCTTTAAAGATTTCCCACCTTCCTTGCACATCCTTGCCAGAAAACAACTTATCCCAATCCACGCTTTCTAGATTCTTTCTCATTTCCTCAAAATTAGCCTTTCTCCAGTTTGGAATCTGAACCCGAGGCCCAGACCTATCCTTCTCCATAATTAACTTAAAACTTGCATGATCACTGGACTCAAAATGTTTCCCTACACATACCTCTGCCACCTGTCCTGTCTCAATCCCTAGCAGGAGATCCAGTATTGCACTCTCTCGTTGGTACCTCAATATATTGATTAAGAAAACTTTCCTGAACAGATCTGATGAATTCCAAGCCATCCACCCCTTTTACAGTACGGGAGTCCCAGTCAAATATGTGGAAAGTTAAAATCTCCTGCTATCGCAACCTTATGTTTCCTGCATCTGTCTGCTGTCTCTCTACAGATTTGCTCCTCTAATTCTCATTGACTATTGGACGGTCTATGATACAACCCCAGGAGTGTGGTCATACCTTCCCCGTTCTCAGTTCCACCCCATATAGCCTCAGTAGATTAGCCTTCTGGTCTGTCCTGCCTAAGCGCAGCTGTGATATATTCCCTGACAAGCAATGATGCCACTCCTCCCCCTTTCATTTCTCCCCCCCCCCCACTCTATCGCATCTGAATCAATAGAAGCCCAGACATTGAGATGCCAGTCCTGCCCCTCCTGCAACCAGTTTCACTAATGGTCACAATGCCATAATTCCACATACATTTACACACTCTGCCTTTTTTACAATACTTCTTGCATTGAAATGGATGCATCTGAGAAAATTTCCACCGCATACAGTACAATTATTTGACTTGTGACATCACATGCTACCTTCACTTCTTTTTCCTCCTCTTCTCCCCTAGCTGCTCTAGCACTCGAATTCCCATCCCCTCTGTATATCTAGTTTAACCCTCCCCCCACACACCCACCCCCGGAGCAGCACTAGCAAACCTGATATTAGTCCTCCTTGAGTTCAAATGCAAATCAACCTGTTCAGTCCCACTGCCCCACCCTTCTCCCCATAACCCTTGATCCCTGGCTAACCAATCAAGAACCTATCAATCTCTGGCTTAAATACACCCAATGACCTGGCCTCTACAACTGTCTTTCAATTTTAAATTAGACATACAGCACCGTTACAGACCAATTTGGCCCTACGAGTCCATGGCACCCATTTTACACGCCATTAACCTACATCACGGTACATTCTTAAGGGTGGGAGGAAACCGGAGCCCCCTGGAGAAAACCCACACAGACACGGAGAGAGCGTACAAACTCCTTACAGACGGCACACAGGATTCAAACCCAGGTCCAGTCCCGATTGCTGGAGCTGTAAAGGCGTTTCGCTATGTCAACCATGCCACCCTATTTGTCTGTGGCAACAAACTCCACAGCTTTACTGCCGTCTGACTGAAGAAATTCCTGCACATCTCTGTTCTATGCAGACACTGTTAGCAATTATACAGAGACTTCCAAACAGTGGACAACAAATTACAACAGCAAATAGGAAAGGCAAGGTTATGGTAATTATAAGGATATTTGACATACAAGTAGATTGGGAAAAGCAGGTGGGGACTGGATTTCATGAGAAAGAATTTGTAGAAAGCCAATGAGATGGCTGTTTTAGAGCAGCTTGTTGATAAGCCCACGGGAGGGTATCAGCTGTACTAGATTGGATGTTGCATAATCCACCGGAGGTGATTCGAGAGCTTAGAGCAGTGGTTCTCAACCTTTTACTTTCCACTCACATACTACTTGAAGTATTCCCTTTGCCAGAGATGCTCTGTGATTAGTAAGGAATTGCTTAAGGGTGTATGTGGGTGGAAAGAAAAAGTGTGAAAACCACTGTTTAAATCGTACCTCATTGACGCGTTATGTGCACGGTTTCATAACTCCAAAGGAAATGGGCCAATGACAATTTTTCTCAAGCAAAGTATTTCAGTAACAATTGGGTCTAGAGCGGTGATTCCCAACCTTCCCTTCCCACTCACTTCCCACCTTAAACAATCCCTCACTTATCACAGAGCACTTAGGGCCTAGGGATGACTTAGAGTGGGATGTGAGTGGAAAGAAAAAGGTTGAGAACCACTGACCTAGAATAGAGGAACCACTAGGGGGCAGTGCTCACAATATGATTAAGTTCAATTTGAGATTTAACAAGGAGAAACTAAAGTCGGATGTGTCGGTGTTTAAGTGGCATAAAGGGAACAGGGCAAAGTAGATTTGAAGGGGGCACTAGTCAGGAAGACGGCAAAGCAGCAATAGATGGAGTTTCTGCAAGAAATGGGGAAGGTGCAGGATAAATACAGTCCAAAGAAGAGGAAATATTCGATTAGAAAAATGTCACAACTGTGGCCAATGAGGGAAGTCAAAGCCAACGTGAAAGCAAAAGAGAGGGCATAAAGGAACCAGAAATTAGTGGGAAGATAGAGGACTGGGAAGTTTTTAAAACTCATTGGGAGGGAAAGATGAAAGTAGGCTGGTAAATTATATCAAAGGGGAGAAAAGCTTCTTCGAGTATAGAAAAAGAGAAGTGAGAGTGGATATTGGACAGTTAGAAAATGAGAAATAATAATGAGAGACAAGGAGATGGCAGAGAAATAAATGAGTGTTTTGCATGTCTTCACTATGGAAGACATTAGCAGTGTGCCAGATGTCGAAGGGTATCAGGGAAGGGAAGTGTGTGCAGTTCCTATTTCATGGGAGAAGGTGCTCAGAAGGCTGAATGGTCAAAGGGTGGATAAGTCTCCCAGACCAGGTGGGTTGTACCCTCGGGTTCTGAAAGAAGTAGCCATAGAGATTGTGCAGGCATTCGTAATGATCTTTCAGGAATGCTGGTATGGTCCAGGAGGACTGGAAAAAGGCAAATGTCACCCCACTTTTGAAGGAGACAGCAGAAAGGAAATTATATATCAGTTATCTTAATGTCCACAGGTGGGAAGATGTTGGAGTCAATGGTCAAGGATGAGGTTATGGACTACTTGGAGGCACATGAAAGGATAGGTCAAAGCCAGCATGGTTTCCTTGAGGGAAAATCTTGTTTGAGAAATCTAGTGGAATTTCTTGAAGTGAAAGCAGACTGGATAATGGAGATATAGTGGATTTGGGGTATTTGGATTTTCAAAGGCCTTTGACAGGTGTTGCCCTTGAGGCTACTTAACAAGAGCCCATGGCATAACAGGAAATGTACCAGTGTGAGTAGAGCATTGGCTGATTGGCAGGAAGCAAGGAGGATTATATTCCTGTTGGCTGCCAGGGGCTAGTGGTGTTCCACAGTGTCAGTGTTGGGGTCACTACTGTTTATGCTGTATATTCATGATTTAGATGATGGAATGAATAGCTTTGTAGCCAAACCTGCAGATGATATGAAGGTAGGTGGAGGAGCAGGTAGTGTAGAGGAAACAGGGCGGCTGCAGAAGGACTTAGACAGATTAGGAGAATGAGCAGAGAAGTGGCAAATGAAATATAATGTTGCAAAGTGTACGGTCATGCACTTTGGTAGAAAAGATAAATAGGAAGACTATTTCTAAATGGGGAGAAAATTAAAAATATCCAGCTGCAAAAGGGGCCAGGGAGACTTTGTACAGGATAACCTGAAGGTAAACGCAGGCTGAGTCGGTGGTGAAGAGGGCAAATGCAATGCTGGCATTCATTTCAAGAGAAATCAAACATGAGCAGGGTTGTGATGTTATAAGCTTTATAAGGCACTGATGAGACCTCGAGGAGTATTGTGAGCAGTTCTGTGCTGCTCATTTAAGAAAGGATGTGCTGATGTTGGAGAGGGCACAGAGGGGGTTCACAAGGATGATTCCAGTTTGAAAGAGTTATCATATGAGGACCATATGACAGGTCTTGGCCTTTACTCATCAGAATTTAGGTGAATGAGGGGGGGATCTCATTGAAACATTTTGAACGTTGGAAGGGTCAGTAGTGGAGAGGGTCAAAAACTTCATGTTCCTTGGTGACAACATCTCCGAGGATCTGTCCTGGAGCCTCCATGTTGATGCAATCACAAAGAAGGCTCGCCAGTGCCTATACTTTGTGTGGTATTTGAGGATATTCTGTCTGTCGTCGAAGACTCTCGTAAACCTCCACAGTTGTACATTCCGGCTGGTTGCATCACTGCCTGGTATGGAAGCACCAACTCTCAAGACAAGAATAAACTCCAGAGGGTTGTTAACTGGGCCTGTGGCATCACAGGCACTGGACTCCACTCCATCGAGGACCTCTACAGGAGGTGGTATCTTACCACCACCACCACCCAGGCCACGCCCTCTTCACTCTGCTACCATTGGGGAAAAGGTACAGGAGCCTAAAGACGAGCACTCAGTGGCACAAAGACAGCTTCTTCCCTGCTGCCATCAGATTCCTGAATAATCAGTGAACCAAAAACCCTGCCTTACTTTTCGTTCACTAATATTCTTATTATTATTTAGTTTAGTTTTTTTATAGTAATGTTGTAAGACAGTTATTATAATATGAACGATTGCACTATTTTTAATGCTGTTGAAAAACCCGAATTTCTTGACAATAAATTCGGATTCTGATTGTAAACCTCTTTGAGGTCAGTCCTCAGCCTCTTTCAGGAGGGAAGAAAGCCCCAATCTGCCCTGTCCCTCCATTTCTGGGACCAGAGGTAAAGAACCTCCAGCGTCCAGAACACATGGATGTTATTCAGCCCTTTAAAATAAAAACCACGATACTGCCTGAGCTGCTGAGGAGAGTGAGGGTCAGAGACACAGCGCTGCTCCAAACGGTTCAACCTCTCGGGACTACTGTCAATACAGGCTTTAAACAGACTGTCAAAGGAGCCAGCAGTTTTATTCTAACACCCTGTGACCTTGGTGTCCAAAATAGCAGCAGCCACAAGGGGTTGCAGTCTCTGGAGGAGCAGCAGACCCTCACAGGGCACTGGAGATGGGGAGAACACCCCCCCCCCCCCCACTGCTTGAGAAGCAGCAGCACAGGAGATGATCCTACAAGATGGTGACCATCACAGCGGACAGGTTCAGCGCCAGAATGAGTGTTAGAGGAGGGCATTAGGGTGATCGGGTGGGGAACAGTCTGATACTCGTAAACTCGCTCAACAGGGGGCAGGGGTTGTTGATGGTGGCCTACCTGCTGAGTGGACATAAACCTGCTCTGTCCTTCTGATGCAGCAGCCAAAAGTGCTGCTTTTATTGAGTGCAGAGACTCTAGAGTGCATCAAGCTGGACGTTAGTGACGCTTGAAGCACACTAGTGACGCTGGCGTGGGGGGGGGTGGGTGTCTGACGGTGAGTGATGGCCGCGAGCACAGCACCTCACAAGGGGGGCTTTGCCCGCAAATAGCCCTCCACTTGGCAACAACAATGGCCCGAGGTTCTCAGCAGTTGAGGGAGCCAAAGCTGAGGGCAACCTGCAGTAGGGGTCCTACAGGGGCTGTTGGCTGCTGGATACTAGCTCACGGAAGCCAGGTATTGGAGACTGAATTCAAGAGGGTGCTTTCTTTTTAAAATATTTTTATTGATTTTCACAAATAAACGTGCACATACAAAACATTTATGGAATGCATAATATTAATGACTCACCAAATTACAATGCAACCACAATACAAAACTACATCAAAAATCATTTTTTTATCATGTACAACATAATTCTAAACCCCATCCCCTAACCCAAGTTGTATGACTAAAGAAAAAAATGTACATCGTTCATGAAGTAAAATGGCAAGTATTAAAATGTGAAACCTTATATTTGAGTTATTAATTGACTAACGGATCTTTTCTAAATTTAAGCCATTGAGCATCCTTCCATCTAAAAAATAATCGCACGTTTGCTCAAAAGAGATGCAAAAGACAGAGAGTACAGCATTGAGTTGGTGTTAAAAGAACTAAATCATCCTCTCCACTTGTACCAAAAAGAACAACTAAAGGATTGTGCTCTAAATTTACATTAAGAGTTCAAGATAGTTTGAAATATTTTCCTCCAGTATTTTTTAAGGCCAGAACACTTGAATTAGAGAAGCCTCTCCTCTCACATTTATCACAACAAGAATTTACATCTGAATAGATACAAGATAATTTAACTTTAGACACATGAGCCCTATGTACAATTTTAAATTGTAACAAGCAATGACAGGCATATAACCAGCTGTGGTGAAATCACTTCGTGTATGTAAATACCTTGACCTTAGATGTTCGACCTGCTCGTGACTCCTCCCCTTTATCCCCATAAAGGTTTTCATGCCCCCAGTTCGAGTCTGGGTCAGTGTGAACCAGCAACACAAGGGATGCTGTCCATCTCTAGCTAATAAAAGCTTTCAGTTCCAGTTACTTCAGTCTTTTGGTTAATTGATCGTGCATCAATTTTATTATTAGATTTTGCTTCCTCGGAACATGGACAAGTACCTGAAATTGGATTGCCTGGAAATCGACCCAAGGGAACCCAAAGCAACCAACAAATTCTCTCTCTGGCACCACTGTTTTGAAAGATTCCTCGCAGCCTCCACAGATGCGATTCAGGACAAAAAAGATAAATTCCACCTACTGCACCGGGTCTACTGGATGGTACGGGACTGCTGAACTTTCGGAGAAAGTACAAGGTACAAGTGAACAAGGTACAACTGAACAAGGTCTATGCGCGGCACATACGCCACTCATGCAGGCATCGACCTGGGGAGACATTCAACAACTTTGTCAAGGCCCTGCAGGAGCTTGTAAGGGATTATAACTGCCAGGCTGTAAGTGCAGAGCAGAATGCACAGACAGTGATGAGAGATGCCCGTGCAGCGGGCGTCCACTCCGACTACGTGAGACAAAGGCAACTCGAACAGAAACAATTGAGCCTACCTCAAACCATTGAGCTGGTGAATACCCTAGAAGGGGACATCCACATGCTGGATCGTTCTCCAGCGAGCACGCGGCCACCTCGTGGGGAACATGGGCACCGCCATCTTGGGAGGCGAGATCACCAAACCCCTCCCATTCTGACCTGACTCCGCCGCCATCGGCAACCTCCTGACGTGTTATTTCTGCGGGAAGGACAAGCACCTGAGGAAACGCTGCCCTGCCAAGGACACCACCTGCACAAATTACTGGATAAAGGGGCACTTTGTGTCGAAGAAAAGCCCAAGGACAGCCACTTCCGGAGAAAGGGGATGCCCGCACAGGCACGCTACAGAGACCACTGACCACTATAATGTCACTTCTGTCCTTTCCCTTGTCACTTCCGATGATGACGTCACCTCCGCTTTCTCCTTCTTCTCTTCCGGCGAGTGACGACGGGGCCACGAGTGAGCCATGAGGGCCGCCATCACGACTCCCATCCTGTCAGACGACCAGGAGACAACGGACCCCCTTGGACGACGAGCTGATGCTGGCAGCGATAACCCTGGATCAGCGCTGACCGCGTCATCTCTCCAGGGCTACGATGAGTGTCCAGGTAAACAGGCACCCCCACCTCGTGCCTATTTGACATGGGAAGCACCAAGAGTTTTATTCGTCCCAACACTGTGCAGTAATACTCCCTCGAGGTGCAGCCCGGGGTAGCCTCACAAGCCAGATCAATAAAGATTCGGGGGAGCTGCACAGTAACCCTGACGGTCCAAGGCACTGCACACACCGACTTTACTTTCCTTGTTCTGCCTCAGCTCTGTGCACCCGCCATCTTGGGGTTGGATTTTCATTGTAACTTAAAGAGCGTCACTATGGAGTATGACAGGCCCAACCCCACAGTCTGTAACGAGCAATTTGTGAACCGGCTGCTGCCATTTTCCCACATGGTTGACCAACAGCCCCAAGCCAGATCACCGTGCCCGACATGTTACCACTCCACGGCCAGATCCTCCCCGCCCGTTCGCTAATCTCACCCCTGAATGTAAGCCTGTGGCCACTAAAAGTCAGCGATACAGTGCTGAGAACAGGGCGTTCATTAAGTCAGAAGTGAGACGCCTCCTTGCTGAGGGGGTGATAGAACAAAATACAAGCCCCTGGAGAGCCCAGGCCATAGTAGTAAAGAGTGGGGAGAAACAGCGGATGGTCATAGATTACTCCCAGACCATCAACAAGTTCACCCAGTTAGACACCTACCCCTTACCTCACATTGCCGATATGGTGAACCAGATCGCACAATACAGGGTATTCTCGGCCATCAACCTGAAATTGACATAACACCAGCTCCTCATTCGCCCTGAGGACTGCCAGTACACCACCTTCGAGGCAGATGGCCGACTGTACCATTTCCTTAGAGTCCCTTTCAGGGTGACGAATGGAGTGTCTGTCTTCCAAAGGGAGATGGATTAACACGGGTTGTGGGCCACCTTCCCATACCTTGACAACATGACTATCTGAGGCCATGAGCAGAAGGATCATAACAGGAACCTCCAGAAATTACTCCACACCATTAAACGCCTCAATCTGATGTACAACACAGGGAAGTGTGTCTTCAGCACACGTCACCTGGCTATACTAGGCTGCGTGGTGGAGAATAGAGACATCAGCATCACCTTGACCGCATGTGCCCACTGCTAGAACTCCCCCTCCCCCATTGCTCAAGACCCTGAAAAGATGCCTGGGGTTTTTCTCTTACTACGCCCAATGGGTCCCCAGCTACACAGAAAAGACCCATCCCCTCATCAAGGCCACCATTTTCCCCCTGTTGGCGAGGCTTTCAACTGTATCAAAGCCGACATCGCAAAGGCCACGATGCACGCAGTGGATGAGTCCATCTCTTTTGGAGAGCGATGCATTAGACTTTGCCCTGGCCGCCACACTTAACCAGACGGGCAGTCCCATAGCATTTTTTTCATGCACCCTCCAGGGCCCCGAGATCCAGCAATCCTCCATCGAGAAAGAGGCCTAGGCTATTATTGAAGCACTACAGCACTGGAGGTATTACCTCACCAGTAAGCATTTTACCCTGCTGACTGACCAACAGGCAGTCGCCTTCATGTTCAACAACTAGCAGTGGGGTAAAATCCAAAATGACAAAATCCTCAGATAGAGAATTGAGCTCTCCACCTACAACTATGACATACTGTACCGGCCCAGAAAGTTCAACAAGCCCTCCTGGTGCACTGTCTCGGGGGAAATGTGACAGTGCGCAGACGTACTGACTGGAGTCACTGAATGATGGTCTCTGCCACCCCGGGATCACCCGTTTTTTCCATTTCATCAAGGCCTGTAACCTCCCTTATTCCATCGATGACGTCTGGACGCTGACCAAAAATTGCCAGGTCTGCGCAGAATGCAACCCCATTTCTACCAGCCCGACAAGTCACACCTGATCAAGGCCACTCGCCGCTTTGAACGTCTAAGTATGGATTTCAAAGGGCCCTTACCCTTTACGAACCACAATGTGAACTTCGTCACCATCATCGATGAGTACTCGCAGTTCCCTTTCACCATCCCCGCCCCGGACATGGCCGCAGCTAGCATCATAAAGGCTCTGAACAAACTGCTTGCCATTTTCGGATACCCCTGCTACATCCACAGCGATAGGGGTTTGTCCTTCGTGAGTGATGAGCTGCCCAAATTCCTGCTGTCCAAGGGCATTGCCTCTTGTCGGATCACCAGCTACAACCCCAAAGGGAACAGCCAGGTGGAGCAGGAGAATGGCACGGTCTGAAAGGCAGTACTACTGCCTTAAAGTCCAAGAATCTTCCCGTTCCCCACTGGCAAGAAGTCCTCCCACAGGTTCTCCACGCTATCCGAACCCACCTGTTTTCGGTCACCATCGAGACATCGCATGAGAGACTCTTTTACTTTCCCCAGGAGATCGGAGTCAGGAACAACCCTACTCACCTGCCTAATGTCCCCGGGCCAGTACTCCTGCGGAAACATGCAAGGGCCCATAAGTCCGAACCTCTAGTCGAGAGAGTCCAGCAGCTCCATGCCAATTCACAGTATGCCATCTGGGACCCGGCATGCACGGGAGCATCTGGGACCCCCCCTTTCCTTCACCTGACAGTCGAGTACCACCCCACTCCCCTGCTCTCCAAGGCCCAAGATCTCTACTCCTACCTCCTCGGCCAACCCACCAGCCGGAAGACACACGCCCACCCCGTTGCTCAGCCAAGCACCCTGGACGGGCCGACTGAGAAGGAGCAGCCACAATCTACAGAGGTTACCACACCACCGGAGGTACGTCGGTCATAACACCAAAGGAGGCCTCTGGTCAGTCTGAACTTGTGAGGGCGCCTGACTGGGACTTTTTAAAAGAGGGGGTGAATCTGGTGAAACCGCTATTGTGTATGTAAATAAAGATATTTGAAACGTTCAATACAAAATCTAAACCACTCACGAGAAACAAGATCTTGCAGAGAAGGTTGAAAAAACTGATTGGATTAAATAGGACTTGAAAAAGAAAAACCATGAAGTCCAAATTGTTTTCCGAACAGGTATCACTGGACAGGTATATGGATGAGAGGAAGATGGAGGGTTATGGGCATTGTGCAGGGAGGTGGGATTAGAAAGGGGTGTTTGGTTCGGTGCGGACTAGAAGGGCCTAATGGCCTGTTTCCGTGCTGTAATTGTTATTATTATGTTATGTTAACTGCACCCACACTGTCACAGTGTGTCTAACAACCAGCTTATCAAGTGTGGATCCAAGAAGTGTTGGATGATCCACTCAGTTTATGAAAATGTAACCACAACATAAGGTTGTGTATATTTTCTCCCCCAATAATAAAATCTGAAATTAGGTCGTGCCATGCCTCCGTTCCTTTTAAATTTTTGAAGGTGAATTTTGTTTAGACGAGGGAGCTTATCCTTACATATATAAGACAATATAATCAAATCTAGTGAATCAAAAAACGATTTGGGAATGAAAATTTGGATAGACTGCAAAGCATAAAAAATGTAGGTAAAGATATTCATTTTAATAGAATTAATACAACCGACCAGAGATATAGAAAGGAGTGACTATTGTATAAAAGACTGTTGCACATACTTTAATAATGTAAGAAAATTTTCTTTAAAATGGTACTTATAATTCTTTGTTACTGTAACACTGAGATAGTTAAATTGGTTTTCCACAATCTTAAAAAGGAAAATTGGTGAGGGCTGAGTGCCCTAACGATATTGAATTCGTGCCCTTAATTCTCGCGCATGAATCAACCAAACTCCAAGACATGAACCCACCGTGCATGCGCCAACCGAAGACTCATGCATGCACGCAGGAATCAGGATGGCCGCGCCCAGCCTACGCACCCGGGACGCCGACTAACAAGGTAAGTTATGCACATTTTGGCTCGTACAAGCCCTGTATTCCTGTTATAGTTTGTAAAATAGAACATAAACCGCGTCAATTTTATATTTTTTTTTCTTGTATTTTTGAAAAATTTGATCATATGTGCGGATGGACGCAAGTCACATAGGTCGCAAGTCAGGGAGGACCTGTGTTACATTACAATAAAGGAATCTTGACACTTTAAAAAATCGTCTAACAGTCTGCTTTCCTTCTGGTGATTTATTTCTTGTAAACCATTTATCCTATTCCTTTCTAACAGTTACCACTGAGCTGCATCTATCACACTTTCAGGCAATACATTCCAAGTTATATTCACTGACCACATAAAATAATCCAAACTGGCACCAAAGTGTGGTGGCTTTATGTGTGTTTCCTGGATGGCGTGCCAAACTAAGCTTTTCATTCTCTCGATACATGTTACAATAAACAATTCCCCTCACATATCCAAAGCCACCTTATAGCAACATCCTGTGCTTAACAACCCAATTGCCTGAGATTTTGAATGTCTCATTCTATTAAAATAATGAACACCTCTCTAAAATTTTCCCATGATTTTCATTGACATGGGAAAATTGAGCACAGCTTCACAATTCTCAGCACAATAATGGTTTTTCTTTGCTTCTGATACCGTTCTGGTGAATCTCTAACTATAGGTGCTATCCCTACTTACCTATCCAATATCATCTCCAAATTAAAGTGTATTTGGAAATTAATGGAATGTGCCCCTGAAGGTACCATTGTAAAGACCTAGCTGTTATTAAAGATGCAGCAGGTAGGAGCTGCTGTAAAGGCAGCCCTGCCGCTGGTGCAGACCCAGTAGAGCAAAGAGTAGAGACACAGCCCTGCCACTGGTGCAGACCCAGTAGAGCAAAGAGTAGAGACACAGCCCTGCCACTGGTGCAGACCCAGTAGAGCAAAGAGTAGTGACACAGCCATGCTGCTGGTGCAGACCCGGTAGACCAGAGAGTAGAGACACAACCCTGGCACTGGTGCAGACCCAGTAGAGCAGCAAGTAGTGACACAACCCTGCCACTGGTGCAGACCCGGTAGAGCGGAGAGAGAGTAGAGACACAGCCCTGCCGCTGGTGCAGACCCGGTAGAGTGGAGAGTAGAGACACAGCCCTGCCGCTGGTGCAAGCCTGGTAGAGCAGAGAGTAGAGACACAGCCCTGCCGCTGGTGCAGACCCGGTAGAGCAGAGAGTAGAGACACAGCCCTGCCGCTGGTGCAGACCCGGTAGAGCAGAGAGTAGAGACACAGCCCTGCCACTGGTGCAGACCCGGTAGAGCAGAGAGTAGAGACACAGCCCTGCCGCTGGTGCAGACCCGGTAGAGTGGAGAGTAGAGACACAGCCCTGCCGCTGGTGCAAGCCTGGTAGAGCAGAGAGTAGAGACACAGCCCTGCCACTGGTGCAGACCCGGTAGAGCAGAGAGTAGAGACACAGCCCTGCCGCTGGTGCAGACCCGGTAGAGTAGAGAGTAGAGACACAGCCCTGCCGCTGGTGCAGACCCGGTAGAGCGGAGAGAGAGTAGAGACACAGCACTGCTCCAAAGGGCTCAGTCCCTGGTGGCTTCGTACAGGCGTTAAATGGCCTGATAAAGGAGCCTACTCTGTTTGAAAGTAAAATCATGCAACCTCCGGGGTCTGGACCCAAGTTGACAATGCCTGTGCTCAGCAGTGGGCACGGCGGGTTACCGTCTCCGGGGAGCAGCGGAGCAGCACAGGTCACTAGAAACGGGGAGTACAGCCTCCATTGAGATGGAGTAGCAGAGAAAATGATCCTACATAATAGTGACTATAGCAGCAGACTAGCAAGGGCCTCAGCAGCTGAGGTTCTCACGCGGGTAACTTGCAAACGTGAGGCCCACACAGGCTGTGGGCTACTAGAGACTGGCTCATGTGAACCAGGTATTGGGGCCTGGAATCGAGAGGGTGCTGAGGGTGAGAAGGGCTCCTGAAGAGCCCAGGGTGCTGATGGCATCTTGATCTTTTCAGAGATTTGGATATGGAGCTTAGATTGACAATGAATCGAACAGGAGTCTATGCGGCTGCAGAGGCTGTGGGGACGCTGGAGGTGAATCAACGGACACAGTGACTCTGAAGGGACTCCCTTTTGCTTGCTTTTCTTTCTCTCGTACTGTAAAGGGGAGGAGCTGGGCAACACAAATGGTGACACTTTGTCTGAATTACGACAGGCAGAAGGTAACTTCAGGTAATATTACATGTTCTGGACTATTACATAACAATGAAGGAACCTTCATTCTTCAACCAGACAGTGGCATAGTGCCAGAGTGATAGAGAGCAACAGGACAGAAACAGGCCCTTCAGCCCAATGTACAGATCTACTACCCATTTACATTAATTCCATATTAATCATCAACACCTCCACTTCCCCACGAGTTTGTGAAGGTTTGGTATGGCATTGGAGAACCCGGCAAATTTCTGCAGATGTGTGGTGCAAACTGTGCTGCATCACGGTCTGGTACGGGGACACCAACACCCTTGAGCAGGAAGCCCTCCAGAAGGTAATGGACACAAACCAGGACATCACTGGCAAAACCCTCCCCACCATTGAGTACATCTACAGGGAACGCTGCCGTTGGAGAGCAGCAGCCATCATCAAGGGTCCGCACCACCCAGCACTCACTCCGTTCTTGCTGCTACCATCAGGAGAGAGGTACAGATACTCACAAAGAAGTGAATTAACTTACTGACCTGCACATCTTTGGGAGGTGGATGGAAAATGGAGTACCGGGAGGAAACCCAGGCAGGACATTCAAACTCCACAGAGACAGTGGCCGAGGTCAGGATTGGACCTGGATCTCTGGCAGTCTGAGTCAGTGCCTCTACTAGCTGTGCCAATGTGACGCCCAAGGCTTCTTTCAAAATGACATCAGGCCTTTCAGTCTACTGAGCTTATGTCCGAATCAGAATCAAAATTGGGTTTAATTTGTTGCTTTGCAGCAGTATAATGAACAGGACAAGGTGGAAAATTACTATAAATTACAATTTTCATAAATACAAGATTTTAAAAAAATTAATATAAATTTAAATAATTAGTGCAAAAAGAGAAAAGTGAGGGAGTGTCTCTAGGTTCATTGTCCAGTCAGAAATCAGATGGTGGAGGGGAAGACGGTGTTTTTTTAACATTGAGTGTGTGACTTCAGGCTCCTGTACCTCCTTCTTGGTCATAGCAGTGAGAAAAGGGCATGGCCTGGATTGTGAGGGTCCTTGATGATAAAGGCTGCTCTCCTGAGACACTGTCTCTTGAAGATGTCATCAACGGAGTGAAGACTAATTCCCATGATGGCACCGACCACATTTTTCCGCCTCCTGTAGCCTTTTCCTATCCTGCCCATTTGTACGTTCATACCAGTCAGTGATGCGACCAGTCAGAATGCTCTCCACAGTACACCTGTAGAAGTTTTCAAGTGTGGCTGGTGACATACCAAATCCAGGGATGTTAGGGAGAGTGAGAACACATAAAAAAGGTGCCATGACCACGTCTGGACGCATGCACACATTTTACAACCACCATGCGTGCACGCATTTTGCAACCACTCTCACGCTCTCTCTCTCTCTCTCCCTCTCTCTCTCAGTGAGAATCCAAATGTCCAAATGACAGAGATAATGCACATTGTTTACTCTGTTTACAAGCTGGCTCCAATATTAGACATTAAACAAAGAGAAAAGCTGCATCCAAATCATCAAAAGTTTTGCCGCTGTCAACTCGAAAACAGTTCTTCACAAATTTTCTACTTCCAGAATTAATTCGTCCAGTTTAAAAACACTACTACTTAACATAAAACTCTTTATTTTTACTTCTGATTAAAGATTTCTCGATGATGAAGGGAAAAGATCAAGAAATCCTGGTCCAAGTGTAGAGATTATCAAACATAATCCAACATTTAAAGACAGGGTTTTCAGGAGGGAAGTCAGGGAACACTTCCTCAGACAGAGAAGAGTGGGCATTTGGGATTCCCTTCTTAAACTGAAAAACACAACTCCAAATACAATATTAAAACTAAGTTTGCAAAACAGATAAGAATGAAGATTTTTTTTTTAAATGTGCTTTATTTTATGGGATTTAAAACGTCACCAATAACAGACGAAGAGTAGATTGTAGGAAGTGCAGAAGGAGAATCTCCCACAAGGCAAAATTGTAAGTACTGGCTGGGGAAATGAGGAAGGAGGGGATGGAACTAACCTGACAATGTGAAGCCACATGTCTTGGCTCTGTCAGCTTCTTAAACTGAAGTCGAAATAATAAAACAGGCTTTGCAAGGAATTCCCTTTGTATATTTCATTATTCCTTTTTTTTTGCAAATTCGCTGTGGTCTGTAATACTCCTGAAGGCCTGGCCACATTGATAGAATGAACAACAACGTTACCTTGATCCAAAACAAAATATAGGTTTGTATTTTTTCATCATAAAAATGCAAAAATGCATTATAACCTCTTAGGAAATATCACGCGGCTTTGCAACGGACCTCGGGGAAGGAGGCAGGCTATGAAAAAAAACCTGACACTTTTCCGACACAACATCTGAGAAATTCTTAGGTCTTCATGTTCAAAGGGAGTTAAATCCACCACTGTGCAGTTAATAAATCAGCTTATAAACAGAATCGAATCCACCTCACCCAAGAATGGACTTTTATGAAATATACTATTCATTCCTTAATCTTTAATTTTTAATTTTTGCTTCTCTTTCCCTCGTACTGAAAGGGGCACCGGGCAACACTAATGGCAACTCTCTGTTTGCCTAACAGCAGACGGAAGGCAATTTCATGTCGTATTACATGTCCTGTACTAATAATTCAATTTACTTACTACTATAGATTTTCTTAAAAAGTACAAGTTTGGCTGCAGCGTAAGAATTGTGGTGCATATGTATATTGTGCAATGTGTATGAAAATAAGCCCGTCAGGCATCATCATTAATAACAAATGTGCAACATAAAGCACTAATAATAAAGGCAAAAGAGTTCCTAAAGTCCTGAACATTGAAATATTTTTAAGGAGTCTTTAAAAAGTAAGAAAACTAGGAATGTTCAACGCACTGTAAAACAGATCGACCTATCCCAAGGTAGTGAAGGTTGCTATGATTTGAACCATTCATCTGTTGTTCATGCACCATGAGTTCAGGAGCACGCAAATTTAATGCAACTCCTTGGCAGTATGTGGCCGTGGCTTTTGTGACACCTGAGTCATCTTGCAGCTGAGCCCCTGATCTGAGAGGTAGATCAGCTGCTCTCTGCAGTGGCTGAGTATACAGCACAATACTGGCACAGGTGTCGCCAGTGCTGCTGTACAGATTCATCCTCGGAGTTGGCATGGATTACGACAAAGTTCAATGGGAAAGCGTTAAATGATGGGAACCATCAGCGAGTCAAAAATTTAGGCACATCCATTTATGGAGCAATGTTCAGGTTTTCGCATTTCCCCCAAATTCTTCAGGGCCAATATATTATTTTTGAAATACAGTCACTGTTATTAAGTCGGGAAATGTGGCAGACATTTTGTGATGCCTGTCAAAGGAATAATGTTAGGGGGGAAGGGATTTTACAGAAGGGACTCTGAAAGGCGCATCACTCAGTTACAGGGTCGTAAAACACTGAAACGGGTTCTTTAGCCCTCATCTTTCCAAATATAAAGAGGAGCCAGCCTAATTTCTTCAGCCACTTGCAGAGGGCAACTATTGGCCCAAGAGTTCAAGTGAGTAGGTAATAATGGAACAGGGATCCTTGGCATGGGGAGGGTGGGAACAAGGGTCCTAGTGAGTAAGGAGGGGGAGTGTGGGAACATGGATTCTGGGTGGGGAGGGAAAGTGGGAACAGGGGTCCTGGGGAATGGGGAAAAGGGTGGGAATAGAGGCCCTCCTGAGTGGGGACTGAGTGTGGGAACAAGGACCCAGGTGGCTGGGAGGAAGTGTGGGAACAGGGGCCCTAGGGAGTGGGAAGAAAGTGTGGGGTCATGGGGAACGGGGAAGGAGTGTGGGATCTTGGGCAGTGGGGAGGGAGTGTGGGAACAGGGGCTCTGGGGAGTGAGGGAAAAGGGATCCTGGGGCGTGGGGAGGGAGTGTGAGAACAGTTGCCCTGGGGAATGGGGAGGGTGAGTGGGAACTGGGGCCCTAGTGAGTCGAAGGGGATCACAGGAAACCTCAAAGTGAGCCTGATGTCAAACCAGGTCGTGGGAACAGCAGTTACAGGATTTTTACTGTGGATTGAAAAGCGACTCTGTGCTGGCCTGGTTGAATCATTCCATGCTAAGGTCGTGCATTGATGGCTTGCTAAATAATTTCTGCCCATTTCAAAGGCCTGCAGATCATTTGACCAACCAAGCAGTTTTGCCGGTGCCAACTAGAGGCATTGTATAATGACACAAATTATTATTCTCTCTGATCTCTTCAGCCCCCTCAACGTACGCCCAAGGCCTTTAACCACCAGTTCTCTCCACTAGATCTATTATCACATCAACATACACTGCTTACAAAGGAAAACAGTATCTGAAGCATTCCTTAGCTTTATTGTAACAGATTTCCATCAATCCAATAATGTTGCATTCAGTTCTGGTCACCTCATTACAGGAAGGGTGTGACAGCTAGGAAGAGGGTGCAGTGGAGATTTACCAAGAGATTGCCCGGATTGGAGAACATAATTTATGAAGTAAGGTTGATGTACATAAAGTTTTCTCTTTGGACGACAAAGGTGAGAGGTGACTTAACGGTGTATATATAATTATAAGCGGCTTAGACAGAGTGGACAGCTAGCACCTTCTTCCCAGGGCGACAGTAGCAAATACCAGAGGACATCTGTTTAAGGTGAGGGAAGGAAAGTTTAGGGGAGATGTCATAGAGAGTGTTGGGTGCCTGGAATGCACTCATGCAGCTGGTGATGAAGGGTGTTACAAGAGACATTCAAAAGACTCTGAGGAACATGGATGAAAGAAAAATCGAGGGCTATGTGTGTGACATAGAGAAGGATTAGATTGTGATGACATAGGTTGGCATAACATTGTGGGCTAAGGGTCTATTCTGGGTGGTAATGTTCATTGTTAATAAATGGGGTCATTGGTTACGCCAAAATCTATATTTGTGTATTACCAAAGCTTATTTGAGAAACATGGTCTCTGGTGAAAAAATTGTTTCATGAAAAGATGTAACTTTCTAAATAGATTTTTTTTTAATCCAATGATCACATCTTTCCTGATTTGACCTCAGGCAATATCACAGTTTTGCATTTAAATTAAATTGCACTTCTGATAAATTATTTTTGATGGGGAGCAAAGTGAACAAGAAACAAAGTGCAGAAGTTTATTTTTATATACCCATCTAAGAGAAGTCCAAAGGACTACTATTATCTCAAATATTTCTCTTTTTCAGGCTGCCTACTCACAGATCTAATCAGGAGGCTTCATGTTTGCTTGGTCCGAACCAACATCATAACTCGTTTCCCCCCCCCCCCCCCCCCCTTTTCTCAAAGACTCACTGAGCTACCAAGTAACCGGGTTCAGAGATTCCTTTCATTGTCACATAACAGTACATTATGGCGGCATGGTCGGCGTAACAGTTAGCGCAACGTCTTTACAGCGCCAGCGAACGGGACCGGGTTCAAATCCTGCGCTGTCTGTAAGGAACTTTTACGCTCTCCCAGTGTCTGCGTGGGTTTTCCCCAGTTTACTCTTGCTAGTTCCTGCCTCATCCCATTGCAATTAGCCCTTCCCCAGTTAAAAACACTTTCCCATTCTGTCTGCTTTTATCCTTGTCCAGAGCTATGCTAAAGCTCAGGGAGTTGTGGTCACTCTCACCAAAATGCTCCCCTACCAAGAAGTCTGCCACCTGCCCAAGATCATTACCCAGAAGTAGATCCAGTGTGGCCCCTCCTCTAGTCGGCTGGTCCACATACTGCATCAGGAATCCTTCTTGGATACACCTGACAAATTCTGCCCCATCCATCCTTCTTGCATTCAGGAGGTGCCAGTCAATATTAGGGAAGCTGAAATCACCCATGACAACACCCCTGTAATTTCTGTGCCATTCCAAAAACTGTCGGCTTAACTGCTCATCCTCTCACTTTAGAATATTGAGTGCCCGATCTTGACATCACTCTATCACCTGGGAGACAACATACCATCATGGAGTCTCAATCTTGTTCACAGAACCTCCTACCTATTTGTCTCACTATCACATCCCCAATCTCCTCTTCTCCGTCCTTTCCTTCTAGCTGAAGGGCAAGACTCAATGCCAGAGAGCTGACCACCATGATGTCCCAGGCAGATTATTCCCCGCCCCCCCACCACCCCCAAGAGTATACAAAAAATTGTACTTATTGTTGAGGGGAACGGCCACAGTGGTGGTCTGCATTGACTGCCTATTCCTCTTCCCTCTCTTGATAGTCTCACAGTTAGCTGCTTCTTGCCGCTTGGGTGTGTCTGATTCCTTATAGTTTCTATCTACCACCCCATCTGCTTCCCAAATGATCCAGAGTTCATCCAAGTCAAGCTCCAGCTCCCTAACATAGTGTGTAAGGAGCTGCAGCTGGATGTACCTCTTGCAGACGTAGTCATCAGGGACAATCGTGCTCTCCCAGATTTCCCACAGCCTGCACTCGAAGCATTCCACTGACATAGCGGCCATCACCACTACCTACTCTTTGTACTCTGCAAGGATCTTACCTGGCCTTACCTGTTGCATGTCCTCAGCCTCAACTTGCCAAAGCCTTTAAATTCCCACTCCCTCACTGGGTCACTCACACACTGGCCACTCTACTTGAGCTTCCCTTCTTTTTATTAGCTGAAGGCTCTATCAGTAGCACTGACTCCAACCAGTCATCGCTCTGATTACCTTTTAAACGCTCCTGACACAAAGCCAAGCTCCTGACACTCACAGGTGCTGTCCAAAGATCTGGTAAATGGAATGAGTGTAGAAGAGGCCTGATGGTCAGCATGGGCAGTGTGGGTTGAAGGGCCTGCTTCTGTGCTGTGTGAAGTTCATTGGTTTCTCTCTCCCTCGTTTAGCAGCATTGAGATATTGGGCCTCAACAAGCTTCAATCCAGGCAGCAAATCAAATTGGATTTCACTCAGAAGGGGCTGCTACACTGCGTCAGCTGGAGGTAACGAACTGTGTTGGCTCTTGGACATGTTATAGTTTACTGATACTTCAGTGCGATACCGAGTAAGTGCTGCACTGCCAGAGGTGATGCTTTCCAGGCAAGATGTTAAGTGGTCACAGATAGCTGCCGTCAGAGGGCAGCAGCAATCATCAAGGCTCCACACCACCCAAGTCTCAGGGTTGCCATCAGGAAAGAGGAATAGGTGTCGCAAGACTCACACCCACCAGGTTCAAGAGCAGTTGTTACCCCTTCACCACCAGACCCCTAAACAGACTCAGAGACTCTTTGAGCAACTCTTATTTTGCCCATAATTTATGACTGAATATTTATATTTTTTTCGGCCTTGCACAATTTGTTTACGTTTCTCTCTTTTGTAGATGTATCTTTACTTGAATACAGTTTCTGCCCTAACTATAAGTGGAAATACTGCCTGGTCTGCAACAAAAATCATCTCCAGGTTATATGTGATGTCACGTAGGAACTTCACCTTGCTGAACAACCTCCATCTTACTCTAAATCTCGGAGTGACAAACAGACCTGTTGGCTCATCAGATCTATTTGCTCTAATCTTGCGTGAATGCTATCTTATTCTCCCCGTCAACTCTCTCTCTCTCTCTCTCTCTCTCTCTCTCTCTCTCTCTCTCTCTCTCTCTCTCTCTCTCTCTCTCTCCAGGTTCTACCACTTACCCACACACCAGGGGCCTTACACTTGTCAATGTACCTCCCACATTTCTGGGGTGTGGGAGGAAACTGGAGTACCCTGGAGGAAAATGCACCAACTCAGAGAGAGTGAAGATGCTCGCTTTGTACACTTGTGCCCCTGGAGTGGTGGGGTGGCAGGTTCATCAGCAGGCATCATTCTGCTGCCTTGCAGTGCTGTGGCAATAGAGGGAGAGTGCGGATCTCTCCTAGAGCTTTTAACCCTGTGGTTTAGGGCAGCCATTCTAAACCTTTCACCGGCGATGTCCCGCTTGGGACTCTGCTCAAAGTTTATGCGCCCCCTTCCCTATGAAGCAGTCAGGTTTTGCTTCAAGAATTTAAGGTTCAAGATTCCTTTATTGTCATGTAATACAACAGTGCAATATTACACAGAATTTGTTTTCATCTGCCGTAGACAGATTCACCATCGGTAGAAATTGCCTGAAGTGCCTCTTACAGTCAGGGAAAGAGAAGCAACATACAAGAATACATTAAAAAAATGACGATTACACAGTAATTCATTTGTATAAAAGATAGGAAAAAATAATGAATAAAAAAGAAAATATCTAAAACTACATCAATAGTTACTTGGAGATTACCTCAAGCTATTGATAAGAATAATTTATGCAACCATGTCAGACCTATTTATTAAAATAATTTGATAAAATTATAAAGAAAGAAAATAAAAGCTATAAACTAATCTAGCTCCTCCCTCTAGTCAAGGTTACTTATATAATGAAAAAAAAATCAATAATAATGTGGAATCACTGGCAACCCCTGTAGAACAGGCAAAGAATCACCGGAACATATGGTCATTATTAATTCTTCCAATTATAGAGAAATTCAATTTCATAAATTGAAATTTTTGACCTTTAATATTATATCTGATTGTCTCTATAGGACATTACAACAGATAGTCACTGCGTATGGGTAGGGGATGAATCTCCTTTCCATTTCAATAAAATAGCTCATCTGGCTATCAATGGAGTAAAAGCTAAGATGCTTTCCTGAGATGTCGATAAAGGTTTATCTGAATCATGAGAAAAACCAAACAGAGCAATTAACGGGCAAGGTTAATCTTGAAAATTGTTGAGAGAGTTAGAAAAATCTATTTCCAGAATCTCTCTTACTTTAGACATTTGCAAAAACATAGAAGTTTTGAAAATTTTACATTCCTCACAAAATAGATAGAAACTAGATCATTTAAGTTTGGACACTCGAGTTCTATTCACCACCTTAAATTGTAATATGCAATTTACTTTTATTACTATATTTGGATAAATCAGTGAATCGCCCCTCCTGGGTAGAAATGGAATGGGAGGTTACCAAAAAAAAACCTCTATGTTGGCATTTTTAGGATCCTTTTTACCATTTTCCTTTTCTAAATTAACAAATAATCCATTGATGAGAAATAGGTTGAGAATTTGGGCTCGGTTTAGGAAAATCTTTGGTTTTTCGCTGGCTCGTCCAATCATAGATAATCATCTTTGTTGGACGCAGGTCTTCAAGGAATGGTATTCAAAGTGTCGGGATCTCTTTATTCAAAATAATTTTACTTCTTTCAAACAATTATCAGTCAAATTTATTCTTTCCACCAGGCATTTTTTTTCTCAGATATTTACATATTAAGCATTTTGTTCAGTCCCTGCTTTTGGATTTTCCGTGAATTTCTTGATCTGTTTTTTATTTAATATACGATTTTATTTTCATGGTGGATTAATAGCATGTATTTATAATAATTTATTGGACTTAAATTTAGTCCCCATGGCTGGGATCAAAAGAGAGATTGGAAATGGGACTTGAACATAACATTTTCAGATGATTAGTACTTGCTTAATAATTCTTCGTTTTGTGCTTATTACAATTTAAGGTGGGGCCTAGGTGCACTCTTCAGCTACAAAACCCCTCACTGGTCTGTCTCCATGGTCACTAACCCATGGGTCATCTCTTTTGCTTCTCTTTCTCAAATGGGGGTGCCCTGCTCCAGTCCTTTCCTTCCCCAGAGACTGCAACCCCTCATGGTGACATCCTGGGCACAGACCCCGCAGTGGCAAAATTTTTAAATAAAACTACCGTTGACTCTACTAACAGGCAGTTTAAAGCCTGTACGGAGCTGACAGCAGTCGGACTGGGCGATTGGAGCCCGCAGGAGTGCTGTGTCTCCGCTCCCAGATACCGACTACATAAAAAATATTTATGTTGTGTGAGCTGAAAAGAAAGCAAGGCTTTTACTTAAGCAGGGAGGGGGGGCCTAGGGCCTCTGTTGAGAATAGCTGGTTTAGTGACTTATCTCTCTCTGACAGGATGTGGGAGGTGTTTGTCTGTTCATCTCATTGCCTCCTGACTGAGCACATTAATTCAATGTAAGTGCTTCAAGCCACTCTTCCTCTCTGCCGAACTATGTTGTTCTTGCTATGAGCCAGAAGCAGTGTATTTGGGCAAAGAATTTTACAGTAAAGTTGCACCTTCGGGCCTGAAGACCAGTACCTCCAACTTCAAGCACAATTTCTTTCCTACAGCTCTCAGGCTCTTGTTACACTGATCATAGATGTTCCAACACCACAAAAAGATTATTTGCACTCTTGCAAACTACTTTTCTTTTACACAAGGATTACTGTGGATATTTAGATTCAGATGTATTGTCAGAGAACATATATGACATCGCATACAACCCTGAGATTCTTTTTCTTGTGGGCGAAGCAGAATTGACAGTGCAAAAAAAGCTGACTCAACGTGCACATGTAAGCAAATAAAGAAATGTAAACAAATTGATTGCAATAAAGTGCAAAAATAAGAGTCCTTAAATAAGTTTGAGTTTGTCGTCGAGGAGTATGATGGTGGAGGGGTACCAGCTGTTCCTGAGCCTGGCGGTGGGAGTCTGAAGGTACCAAGACCTCTTTCCTGATGGTGGCAGTGAGAACAGAGTGCATGTTGGGTAGTGTAGTCCCTTGATGATCGCTGCTGCTCTCTGACGGCGACGCTCCCTGAAAGTAATCTCAATGGTGGGAAGGGTTTTGCCTGTGATGTCCTGGGCTGTCTCCACTACCTTTTGCAGGGCTTTACGCTTGGGGGCATTGGTGTTCCCCGTAGCAGACTGTGTTCACAGTCTGGATATTTATCACTCTCAGCCATTCTCAATCTTTTTTTGGTTATGGCCCCCTTAGGATTCTTCTCAAAATGTATGGGTCTCCTTCCCTATGAAGCAGTCAAGTTTAGTTGGTTTCTTCCGTACCTCTCCCCTCTTGACTACATAAAAAAAACATGAAAAATATATTTTCAGTCCCCTTAAATGTGCTGTGGACTCCATTAAGAATGGCTGCTCTATATTATGTATTTATTGTCTTTTTTGATTCAATTCAGCTTAATACTGTCTCATAGGTTTTTTTTTCCATAGCTACCTATTTGGCTTCAGCAAGCGGAGAAGACCAAGGAGAGGATTGTGGACTTCAGGACGGCCTCCTTCCACTAAACATGAATAGCTCAACAGCGGAGAGAGTAGAGAGCACAAAGTTGCTCTGAATCCACTTAAAAGGTGACCTATCCTGGTCACAGGTCACCTCACCTGTCAGGAGGGGGCAACAACAACAACACTTCCTGAGAAGACTCGTACCCTCCTGTCAATTTTCAACAGGATCTCTATCAAGAGCGTGCTGCGTCAGAATGGGAAGAGATTCCCAAAGTGGGCACTGCCGCTCCCACCTATGGGTGGTGGAAAGATCCAAGGGGGTGTGTGAAGGAAAAGGGAATGGTCGGGGGCAGTGAGGAAAAAGGGGAAGTTCTGAACCTTCAGGCTTCTTGTTATTCAGTCTGCTGCAAAGTTTCATGAAGAAGCCAGTCCAGTAATTTTCTGGCCAGACTCGGGGAGGTAGTAGTGAGCAAAATAAACGGCGACAAGGCGTTCTCACTAGAGCTGATCTTAATGGCCGCTATATTGTACTGGCAACATTGCCCCTTGCCACCACCACAACCCCCGCCCCCCCCACCGCTCAGCACCAACACTACCCACCCTGCTCAGTGCCACTGCCACTAACGGCCCCTGCTCAGCATTAACCTCCCCCCCCACTCAGTATCGCCACCACTCCTCCACCCTGCTCAGTGCTGTCACTAACCCCCCCCACACCCTGCTCAGCCCCACACCCTGCTCAGCCCCAGACCCTGCTCAGCACAGCCACTAACCTCCCCCCCCACCCTGCTCAGTGCCGCCACTAACCCCACCAGCACCGTTGTATGGGGGTTGGATGCTCAGGATGTGGCCTGGAGGCTAAGGAGACGACCGACCAAAAAAGCTTGGGAACCACTGCAGTAGAGCATCCGATCGGAGTTCAATACAGGACAATAAGAGCAAGAGAGAGGATCCCCCCACCTCCTCGTCAGGAAGTATCAAGAGTAAAACACAAAAGTCTGGAGACATGGTGGTTGAAGTAGAAACGCAATAGTGGAGAAAATCAACAGATCAAATAGTGCACTTTATGTTGCAAAGATATAGGTACATATCCAACGTTTAGCACTTGAGCCCCTCATCAAGGTGTGGAAAAATGTCAACAGGCGTCCGAACAAAATGGTAAGGGAGGGAGGGATGGGGGAATGATAGGCTCTATCAATAACCATGAAGTCGAGAGCTGGGGAGTGATAGGCTTTAATAAATTCGAGACTTTGCCTGGCCCGGATCCAAGTACAGGAATGCTGGAAGGGAGGGGAGAAGTCAACCTTTATGGCCAGGTCATAAGGGGAGGAGACATAGGAGATGAGTCACTAGTGGGAGGGGCAGCCTCATATATACAACAGCACACAGGTAGGGAATAATGTACAAAGAGAAAACATATCACTACAGGGGAGAAAAGCATAGTCGCAAAGGCAGGAGGTGTGGAGAAGGGAGAGATGGCACAGTAGCAAGGGGGGAGGGAAGAGGGATGGCTCAGTGAATAGAGAGGAAAGGGGGTGGAGAACAAAGGGAAGTGAAGGGGAAAGGAGAGCAAGAGAGTAGAAACCAGAGACATCAATGATATTCCACATGGTTGGAAAGTGCCCAGAATGAAAATCAAGGGTTGTTCTTCCAATTTACGGGTGGTCTTGGACAGATATGTCAGATATGTGAGTATGGAAGTGGGATGCAGAATTCAAATGGTTGGCCACTGAGAGGTCCCTGCCACTAATCCCTTTCACATTTGCAAAGTGTCAAGTGTGAAGCAAAATTAGCTCAACGCCACCATCAGATGTTATCATCTCAAGCCGGGGAATGACGGTCTTGCCCCCTTGTACAAACCCTAGTGTCTGCAGGTGCCGGGGTTGAAATCAGGCAAGTGTGAAACGGTTAATTGTGTCGTGGGATTGAAATGACCCAAGTTTTTGTGTGAGTGCAGAAACGTGAAGGAAGAAAAGATTAAAATGAAGATATAAACTTTGCCGTGGGAAAGTCGCAGCAGGAGAGAGAGAGAGAGAGAGAGAGAGAGAGAGAGAGAGAGAGAGAGATTGAGAGAGGAAATAAATAGCGCAAAGGCGGACAATTTTTAAACAGCATACGAAAGTTGGTAGCGCTATGTTGTACAATTTATAAAGACTATGGGGGAAAAGCGATGGTGGAGCTGACTTCCCAGAATGCCATGCAGCAGAGAAACCCCTCCATGAATCCTCCATGCATATAGCCAGGCATACAGTCCTTTCTCTGCTGCATGCTGTTTAAATTATGCATTAAAGTGCAACCAACTTTCCCACCCTGTTTAAAAATTGTCCGTTATTGCTATTTATTGCTAGCACTTTCCCAAGGTCCCTTATAAAGGTTTATATTGGTCAGTACAACAACAGACATACTGTACTGTATGTAAAGCTTAATTATGTTATAATTAGGCATGATTAATTTTGTTCAAATATAAGATCATAATACATTGATCAGGATTTACGGCAGGTCCACCTTCACTTGATGCGTCATGACTCCCCACTACAAGGTAGAACAGTCCTAACCCTGGGGATAGTTCCTTGTAAGTATGAAAGCGTTCAGTGTCCCAATTAGGAGTGGTCAAGCATGAAAAGCCAAACTCCCCCCCATTCCTATCCCGGGACACTGAACGGCCAATTTAGTGGGAAGCCGGTGTGAAAAAGGGCTACTGATGCGGATGGAGCGAAGGCGTTCAGTGAAGCTATCTCCCAGTCTGTGTCCAGTTTCTCCAGAGTAGAGAAAGCCACAAAGGGAGTACCAGATGCAGTGAATCACTGTCATGGATACACTAGTCAAGTGTTGCTTCACTTGAAAGGCCTGTTTGGGGCCCCAGACAGTGGTGAGGGAGGAGGTGTGGGCACAAGTGTTACAACTCTTGAGGCCAAAGGAGAAGGTGCTGTGTGGGTGACTGGTGGGGACGGATGACTACATGAGGGAATCAAAGAAGGAGTGGTCCCTATGGACTGTGTTGGGGGGTGGGGGGGGGTGGTGAAGGAAATAAGATGAGTCAAAGGAGAGGTTATTAAGAATGAGAACAAGTTTTGCCAAGTGGAGGAGGGTGACTGGTTGGGTCTCTTGTCAAGAAAGAAACAAAGTGCTTCGACACCTTCGGAATGGGGGATGGAGGTGTAAAGGGATTAGACGTCCATAGTAAAAAATGAGGCAAGTCCAGTTCAGTGAATGTGAAGTCACTGAATGGATGGAGGCCATGTGAGGTATCGCGGATGTAGGTGAGGAGGGATTGGACCAGGGAAAAATATAGAGTTAAGGTAAGACAAAACGAGTTTGGTGGGGCAAGAGCAAGCAGAAACAATGGGTGCCTGGATGATTGGGCTTGTGTGTCTTGGTTAAAAGGTAGTACCGTGCAGTGCGGAAATGGAGAAACAATGAGATTAGAAGCCATGGGACAGAAGCGACCAGAGGTGTTGGAAACGGTGGCTTGATGTGCTGTGGTGGGGTCATGTAGAAGGGACAAGTGAGAGGAGGTGTATGAGAGCTGTCATCTGGCCTCGGCAAGATAGAGGTCAGTGCGCCAGACCACAACCCCACCACCCTGTCCACGGGCTTGATGGTGTGGTATCAGGGCCAGCACCGCCAGGCTGAAAAACAGTGAGACTGATGAACTGCTCATACAAACCTTCCATGACTCAACAATTTATTTAACAATAATATTTATTCATATTCTTTGGCTTGGCTTCGCGGACGAAGATTTATGGAGGGGGTAAGAAGTCCACGTCAGCTGCAGGCTCGTTTGTGGCTGACAAGTCCGATGCGGGACAGGCAGACACGATTGCAGCGGTTGCAAGGGAAAATTGGTTGGTTGGGGTTGGGTGTTGGGTTTTTCCTCCTTTGCCTTTTGTCAGTGAGGTGGGCTCTGCGGTCTTCTTCAAAGGAGGTTGCTGCCCGCCAAACTGTGAGGCGCCAAGATGCACGGTTTGAGGCGTTATCAGCCCACTGGCGGTGGTCAATGTGGCAGGCACCAAGAGATTTCTTTAGGTATGTATCATTTGCCTCTATGTGTTCTCTTTCCATATGTGTGTTTGCACAGTTTTTACACCGAGGACCAGAGAACGCTGCTTCTTCAGGTTATACTTGTACAATCAGATGATAATAAACTTGAACTTTAAATTTCAGTTCATATATACCTTTATGGCAATAAACCCATTGTTATTATTATCATTTATCTAGCAGAAATGCCCCAAAAATGTCTGAAATTAAAACACAAAATGCTGGAAATACTCAACAGGTCAAGCAGCATCTGTGTGAGAAGAAACATATGTAATTATCCGGATCAGACACTTTAGCAGAATTGTGCAAGTTTGTTAAAGTGTAAGGAGGGTGGGGGAGAGGTTATCTTATAGTGACCAGAGGGAGAAGTTATATGGTGAGAAAGTCAAGGACAAGAGGCCATACTCAGGATTGAAGGGCGTCCGCTTAGAACAGAGATGCGGAGGAATTTCTTCAGCCAGAGGATGATAAACGTGAAATTTGTTGCCATGCACAGTTGTGGAGGCATTTAAGGCAGAGATTAATAGGTTCTTGATTAGCCAGGCTATCATAGGTTATGGGGGGAAGCCAGGCAATGGGGCTGAGTGGGAGAATGGATCAGCTCCTGATTAAATAGCGGGGCAGACTCGATGGGCTGAATGGCTGATTTCAGCTCCTATGTCTTATGGTGTTACAGTCTTATCGTTACCTGGTCAATGAGGGAATGGGAGCATTCAGAGAGTGAGAAATTAGACGGAAGAATGTAAGAATTGCGGAGCAGGAAGATGTGACTGGCAGGTCAGGCAGTTGTTTTTGTTTTCAATTTCTTTTTAATCTGAAAATGATCCTCCCTTGTGGCCAACTTTTGAGGATTCAGGTGGTTTTAAGTTTCCTTGCTATCCCTCCCAAATACTTGGCCTCTGCACTGATTGACAGTTCAGATCGAGCGGTCACATCACCCGTGCAATATGCACAGCTCCTAGGTTTAACAAAATGGCATGTCCGTCCATCAGCCAGAGAGCCAAACGCAGCCCCTTCCACCTCCCTCCCCCCGCCGACCCAGTCCTGCACTACCCCACCAGTGCTAAGGCCACTCGTTCAGAGCAGCAGCTCTCCAGAACTCCAAACACAAAGAGAACTATTGATCTCCCCCATTAATCATACTGGAAAAAGAACAAAATCGGTGAAAATGGTGGGTCGCTGCTTTGAGTTTATGGACTGGAATTTATTTGAGGGACTTATTTTTTGAGGAATGAATGCCTGGGAGTGAGTCTAATCCAGCCATGCCCAACCTTTTCGGCCTTAGGACTCTGCTCAAAGTTTATGGGCCCCCTTTGCTGTGAAGCAGTCAAGTTTTGGTTTTTTCAGTATGTCTTTCATACTGACTACATAAAAAACATTTTTAAAATGTTTGCCATGCAGTCCAAAGAAATCAAGGCTTTGTACTTAAATATGGTGCCCCCCCCCCCCCCCACAGAGGAGTCATTGACGATGGCTGCTCTCATCAGTGGGTTCGCATCCTTAAAATCACAGCAGCATATCGGGGGGATGTGATGCTGTGCAATCAAAAGCCCTTTGATCCATATGATGGTCTGAATTCTTGTGATGCAAAAGAAATCTCATGGCATTGATCCATGTCCACTGTCCAAATCTTTCATTCCTTCATGCAGTTGTTCAATTGCCCCGTAAAAGGGCAATGCTGCTACATGATGAAGCATTCAATCTCCCAAACGTCTTGGCTTAGTAGAAATGTCTCCTAATCACTCTCCCCAAGTCAATAATGGTTCTAATTTGACAACCTTAAGAGACCACACAGATTTCAAGGGGGAACATTAAGCTTCGTTTTTTGAAGTAGTCACAGAAAGGATATATCATGGTAAATATGATGTGCACAGAGAAAGGGTAAAAAGATTCTCAAGAAGGATGAAACATTGGAAATTGGCTAAATACATTACAAATATGCAGACAAGAGACTGGATTGTAGTCCTTAAAATTCTGGAATGATGTGAAACATCTATCGAGAAATCTGTTCCAATTGTAAGAGAGTCCAAAATAAGAGATTAGATAGTCAGAAATAAAATCAAGAGAAACATTTTATCCTGGGACATTTATGGGGTGGCATGGTTTGTGTAGCGGTTAGCACAAGGCCACAACATCAGCGATCGGGACTGGGGTTTGAATCCCACGTTGCCTGTAAGAAGTTGGTACGTTCTCCGTGTGCTTGCGTGGGTTTTCCCCGGGGACTCCAGCTTCTTCCCACTGTTTAAAATGTATTGGGCTTATAGGTAAATAGTGTGTAATTGGGTGGCATGGGCTCATGGGGTGAAATGGCCTGTTACCGTACTGTATGTCTTAATTTAAATTAAAGAATTCATGAAGGAAGGAAGAAATGTAGAAATATTCATTACCAATATAAGAATAAGACATAAATTTAAGAGGACAAAAGGAATATCAGAAAAATCAAAACCTGGACAAGCTGGCATTACTCAGAATGTTTGGCAGCATCTATGGAGGGAGGAACAGAAACTTAATAACCTTTTGTCAGAACTTCAGTGGCCTATTTTAATATGGTTGACAGGGTAGGAGGAAGCTCATGTAGATCGTTAAGGGGTAACTAAACTCAAATGATATCCCAGAAGCACACATTCAAAATAACTCTATCTGAACTTAGTGAGATCAAACACCATAACACCTTAAGATATAGGAGCAGAACTAGGCCATTTGGCCCATCGAGTCCACTCTGCCATTCCATCATGAGCTGATCCATTCTCCCACTCAGCCCCATTCCCCTGCTTTTTCCCCTATAACCTGACTATCCCGATTAGCTATCAATCTCTGCCCTAAATACTCCTAATGGCTTGGCGACCACAGCTACCTTTGGTAGCAAATTCCAGGGGTTCACCACTCTCTGGCTAAAGAAATCCCTCTGCATCTCTCTTTTAAATGGGTGCCCTTCAATCCTGTAGTTGTGCCCTCTTGTCTTAGACTCCCCTACCTTGGGAAACACCTTTGCCACATCTACTCTGCCCAGACCATTCAACATTCAAAATGCTTCTATGAGGTTGCCCCTCATTCTTCTGAACGCTAAAGAGTATAGACCAAAAGCTGACAAATGTTCCTTGTATGCTCATCCCTTCATTCCAGGAATCAGTCTTTCTTTCTGATATTTTATTTTTGATTTTCATAAAAATTCAAACAAAACAATCCCTTTTAACACTCATATAACACAGAGCCAGGAATCATTCTTGGGAATCTTTTCTGAAATCTTTCTTAAATAAAGAGCCCAAAACTGTGAGGCCTCATCAATGCTTCAACATCACATCTCTGCTCTTGTATCCTATTCTTCATGATATGAATGCCAACATTGCAGTCGCCTTCTTCGCCATCATCTGAACCTGATGGTTAACCCTTTAGGTATCCTGCATGAGCACTCCAAAGTCTTTTTGCACCTCTGAATTTTCTCCCCATCCAAATAATAGTCTTCCTGTTTATTTCTTCTACCCCAGGGCATGACCGTACATTTTCCAACATTATATTTCATATGTCATTTCTTTCCCCATTCACCTCATCTATCGAAGTCTCTCTAGAGTCTCTCCATTTCCTCATCACTACCTGCCCCTCCACCTATCTTTGTATCTTTGGCAAACTTAACCATAGAGGGATCTATTCCACCATCCAAATCATTAACATATAACGTAAAAAGAAAAGGTTCCGACACAGACCTCTGCAGAACACCACTGGTAGCCAACCAGAATAGGATCCCTTCATTCATGTTCTCTGTTGCCTGCCAATCAGCCAATGCTCTGCCCAAGCTAGTATCTTTCCTGTAATTCCATGGGCCCTCAATGTGTTAAGCAGCCTCATGTACAGCACATTGTCAAAGGTCTTTTGAAAATACAACATCCACTGTATCTCTTTTGTCTAGCTTGCTTGAGGTTTCCTCTAGAATCTTCCTTGACCAACTTGCCATGATATTCTCTTAGCCACCTGTGCATGAGCTTATAAAACCCTGAACAAATTCCAGCTGGGAAGGAAGACCCACAATTTCTAACTTTGGAAGGGCAACCTTGTTGATCTGTGGGAGGACTACCCACTTCCATTACCTCTTCTGTCACCTCATTCCATATTTCTACCACCCTCTGTGTGAAGAAGGTGCCCCTCAACTGCCTTTTTAAATTTTCCCCTCTCAACTTTATATCTTTGCCCATGACTTATCTGCACCCCTCGTTGTTCTATGAACGTGTATAACGTTCCCTCTGAGACTCTGACATTCCAGGGAGAAAAGTCACAACCTAACCAGCCCCTCCTCTTAATTCAACACCCCCAGACCTGGTAACACTCTTCTGAATCTTTTCTGCACTTTAATGATATTGTTCCTATAGCAAGGTGACCAAAACTGCATACAAACCTCAAGAAAGTTTGTACAGTTTTAACATGATGTTCCAGTACTCAGTGGTCTGACTGATGAAGGCAAGCCTTCATCATTCTCTCTACCTGTGCTGCTACTTTTATGGAATCATGTACCTGTGCCACCATGTCTCCCTTTTGTACAATGCTCTCCAGGGTCTTACCATTCGCCATGCAAGTCCTGCCCTGGTTTAACACCTTATGTTTGTCTGACTGCAGGAACAGCAGTGGGCACACACACACACACACACACACACACACACACACACACACACACACACACACACACACACACACACACACACACACACACACACACACACACACACATTCTTCTATCAAGTTTCTCTTTTATGCCTCAATACTAATGACACAATTTTACCCATTTGTCTATTCAAAGCATTGATCCCCTTTGAAAACAGTAACAGCCTTGGAACTGTACATTTGAAATGGCACCCTGTGATAGTACAGATTCTATCACCATATGTATATGTACATATGTACAGATGGTAGTGTAGGATGACTGTGATTGGCTGAGGGTGTAGCCACACCTACTGGCAGGTCTTAAAGGATTGCTCCTCGCCAAACCAGGTCATTCTGGACTGGTCGACCGACTTGTGATATGCTCCCGTCTTCTAGTTAATAAAAGCCTTGGTTTGGATCAACAAGTCTTTGGTTCTTTCGACGCACTCTACACACCCAAGCTAGGTTTATCTCCTCGGCCTTGTGCCCAGTGGCATTTGTGATCCTAACAGTGAATAGAGAAAGATTTCCAGTACATTAAGTGCTAGAAAATGCTATGGCACACAAACATAGATGATTTGTCCCACACTTCATTACTGAAAATCCATTAAAATCTATGCAACCATCACCATCTCTTCAGATGATTAGAACAGACAAGATGGATTGCAAAATAAAAATTAGTTAAGCTCATTTTTTTCTCTATCAAAACCTAGAAGATGTCAGCTTTTGACACCAAATGCAGATAATCTTCACATACTGTTAAACATGAATGCTGTGAAACAGATTTGTACAAAATTAGCTATGATAGCTTAACATGCTTCCACAAACAAAATTCTCCCTACCATCATGAAAATCGACATGGAACGCTGCCGTCAGAGAGCAGCAGCAATCAATAAGTCTCCGCACCAGCCAGGACATGTTCTGTTCTCACTGCTGTCATCCGGAAGGAGATACAGGTGCCAAAGGCTCGTACCACCAGGTTCAGGAACAATTTCTACACCTCCACCATCAGATTCCTAAACAACAAACTTAATCAGAGACTCTTAATTTGCACATTATTTAATATTGAATATTTACTTTCTATGTTGCACAGTCTGTTGGTTTCCATTGTTCTTTGTTTACATTTTTCCCCTTTGGATATGTCGCTTTTCTTGAGAACAGTTTTTTGAACCGCAATAAGTGGTAATTCTGCTGCACCCGCTGGAAAAAGATTCTCAGGGTTATATGTGATGTCATGCATGTTCTCTGACAATAAATCTGAACTTTGAACGTAATTGAATTGTCTGATATTTTGAGGGGGTCGTTAGCTCATTCACACACTTGGATTCCACAGGCCAATTGGCACTCATTAAAGAGCAGCCAAACTCTCCAGCAGTACATTAAGGTACCACATGTAATCATGTTGGAAAGCAATTTACTCCACTGGCACTTAAAACCGAAACCTGGCACAAGATCACGCCATCTGGTGCAAGAACACAAATAGAATCCATTTTTCTCAAGAACTTGTAGATAAAGATCATTTTGCAAACCATCTATTTCAAAGCAGACCAATGCACACTTTTCACCATAAATCTTGAATAGAATAAATCTCCTCTCCATCCCAAACCTCTGCACCCTGACTCCAATGGAGCAGCTGCCATTTTCCACGAACTGTGGGGAAAGGTAAAGAGGGAAGTCTTTTCGACAGCAGTTTGGTTTGTTTCGCTCCAGTCTCCTGCGCAAACAATGAGCTGCTGGAGGGACACAGTGTGACAGGCGGCGTCCATGGGCACTAATCTGACCCTTCCTCAAAACTAACATGGGAAGGGGATATTATTTATTTTTAAAATCTGATTTAATTCAATTTAGACATAAAGGACAGGAACAGGCCCTTCCCACCCATGATCCCGTACTGCCCCAAATACCCCAATTTACTTACAACCCCAGTTCATTTTGAAGGGATGAAACTGCAGCACCTGGAGGAAACCCACGCAGACATGAGGAGAATGTACAAACTCTGCACAGACAGCACAGGATTCGAACCAAAGTGATGGCACTGTAATAATGTCACAATATTTGTAGCACCCAATAAGATTCTAGATCAGTGGTTCTCAACCTTTTTCTTTCCACTCACATCCCACTTTAAGTAATCCCTGTGCCATCGGTGCTCTGTGATCAGTAAGGGATTACTTAAGGTGGGATGTGAATGGGAAGGGAAGGTTGAGAATCACAGCTCTAGACCCAATTGTTTCTGAAATATTTTCCTTGAGAAAAATTGTCCAATTGCTTTGGAGTTATGAAACCGTGCACATAACGAGTCAATTAAGTACAATTAAAACAGTGGTTTTCAAACTTTTTCTTTCCACCCACAAACCACTTTAAGTAATCCCTTTCTAATCACAGAGCACCGATGGCACAGGGATTACTTAAAGTGGTTTGTGGGTGGAAAGAAAAAGGTTGAGAACCACTTTTATGTTCTATATCAAGGGGTAGAAAAAACCGGGGAGGGGCTAAGAGGTAATAGGGCATTGTTCAGAAACTGGGAAAGGTGGCGAGATGGGTAGAGGAAGGGTCCATTTGGAGGGAGAGAAACCTTGTAGCTCTGCCTCTGATGTATTCCAAGAAATTCAGAAATCACAGGAGCAGTGCGCATTGAATTTGCAGAGCCTTAGTTTGGAAGTTTCTGTCCCACACTCTCCTGCCACACATCCTGCCTATATCCAGGAATGAAAGGGTTGTTATATGAGGAGCTCTTGGACTGTACTCATTGCAATTTAGGTGAATGAAAGGGAATCTCATTGAAACATTTCAAATTTTGAATGGTATTGACAGAGTAGATGTGGAAAGGTTGTTCCCCGTGGTGGGAGAATCTTGGACAAAAGGGCACAACTTCAGGACTGAAAGGTGTCCACCCAGAAAAGGAGAAATTTCTTTAGCTAGGGGGTGCAGACAAGGGTGGTACTGTTGTCATCTGGCGCACTGACCTCTATCTGGCTGAAGCCAGATGACAATGCTCAGACACCTCCTCTTACTTACCCCTCCCACAGAACCCCACCAAAACTCATCAAACCACTGTCTTATGCACCATCTCTGAACTCATCACTTCTGCTCATCTCCCTTGTGTGGTCTTCAACCTCATTGCTTCCCAACCTGCACTGCCCAGTTCTATCTCCTATCCAAGATACACAAACCCAAATGTCCCATCGTGTCCACATGCTCCTGCCCCGCCCAAACTGCTATCTGCTTACCTTAACTCAGTTTGGTTCCCTCTGGTCCAGACCCTTCCCATGCCACCCACAATACTGCATACGCCCTCCATCACTTCAACAACTTCCAGTGCCCTGAACTGACTGCCTCATCTTTACTACAAACATACAATCACCATACACCTCTATCCCCCATACCGAAGGCCTCAAAGCCCTTTGTTTCGTTCTCAACAATAGACTCAAACAGTATCCCTCCATCACCACCCTCCTCCACTTGGCAGAACTTGTCCTCACCCTCAATAATTTCTCCTTTGACTCATCACACTTTCTCCAGGTCAAAGGGGTAGCCATGGGTACCTGCATGGGCCCCAGCTATGCCTCCCTTTTTGTTGGCTATGTGGAGCAATCCATGCTACAAGCCAACATAGGCAAGGCCCCTCAGCTCTTTCTCTGCTACATCGATAACTACTTTAGTGATGCCTCGTGTACCCTCATCGATTTTATCCACTTCGCTGCCAACTTCCACCCTGACCTCAAATTCACTTTGTTTGAGGAGGTCCATGTCCCTTTTCTCAATCTCTCTGTCTCCAACTCGGGAGACAAATTGTCAACAGACATCTTCTACAAACCACCAATTCCCACAGTTACCCTGACTACATCTCTTCACACCCTGTCCCTTGTAAAGATTCCATTTCTTTATCTCTGTCTCTGTCTCATTTGCTCCCAGGATGAGGTCTTGAATGCCAGATCAAAAAAATGTGCCTTCCCATCTAACACCATTAACTTGCCACTCACCCACATTAGTTGCACATCTGCCCTGGTCCTCTCTTCCCCCACACGCAATAAGAACAGAACTCTCCTTGTCCTCACCTACCACCCCACCAGCCTCCACGTCCATTGTATTATCCTCCACCATTTCCGCCACCTACTAAATTATCCCAATTCCAAAAACATCTCCCCTCTCTCCACCTTCCGCAGGGACTACTTCCTCATCCATTCCTCCTCCCTCACCACCATTCGGGGCCCCAAAGAGTACTTCACTTGTTAATATGCAGGAGTCATGTAATGCACCTGGTCCTCCACATCAGAGAGACTGGACGCAGATTGGAAGATCGCTTCATTTAACATGGCTGCTCCGTCCACCACAATAACGGGGATCTCCCAGCAGCCACCCATTTCAATTCCCCACCCCATTTTCTTGCCAACGTCTGTCCATGGTCTCATGCATTGCCAGTCTAAGATCACCCACAAATTGGAGGAACACCTCATTTTCTGCCTGGAGACCCTCCAACCAGATGGCATTAACATCGACTTCTCCGGTGTCTATTGTACTCTTTCCACACCCATCTTTTTCCATGTCTATTTTTCTCTAGCTCAGCTGCTCTCTCTCTCTCTCTCTTCCCTTTTCCTTTTGTCTCTTTTTCATAGTTCTGCTTCCACAGAACCAAAAACACCCCTTCACAAGCCATTTCTCACCTTTCCTCTTTCCTGTGTTCCATCCAAGTCTAATTAACATTTTTTGTACTTGTACCCTGCCCATTCTTCCCTTCATCCCAGCCTTTTAATTCAGGCATCTTCCTGCTTTTCACTCATACCTTGAAGACTCAGGGCTGAAAATTCGGTTATATATATTAACCTCCTATGGACAATGTGTGACTGGTGGGTTCCTCCAATATTTTTGTTTTTACTACAGTACAACTCCAATTATCCAAAATCGGTTTCTCTGAAATCCTTATTTATCCGAAAAAATGTTAAAAATTTGGATAAATGAGGATATCCGAAACAAATCAGGAATCCACATTTGTCCGAAATTTTTTCGGAGCCTAACTGATCGGGGACGTTGGGCTGCCAGCGGGGCGAGGAATTCAGTCTCCCAGGCAGGGGCAAGGATCCCAGGCTCCCGGGCAGGGTTGAGGACTGCAGGCTCCCAAACAGGGCTGAGGATCTCAGGCTCCCAGGCAGGGCCGAGGATCTCAGGCTCCCAGGCAGGGCCGAGGACCTCAGGCTCCCAGGCAGGGCCGAGGACATCAGGTTCCCAGACAGGGCCGAGAACCTCAGGCTCCCAGGCAAGGCCGAGGACTCAAGCACCCAGACAGGGCCGAGGAACTCAGGCTCCCAGAGAGCGGCAGGGCCTTGGTGGGGAGGTTTCAGGGATCAGTGGCAGCCAGCATTTATTTTAGTGAGAATTAAACATTATTTTAATGCTTAAAAAGCCTTCCCTTGTTTGTTGTTTAAATACTGTTACGTGATTTTTTTTGTTGCTACTGAGCTGTCTTTAAAAAACAGCCAGTTCTCTCAAAAAAAAGCATTTATATGACACAGGCCTGTGACGCACTATTAATTAACTTCAAAGACTAGAAGTTGCCGGAATGATAGGCTTTTAATTGCTTAAAACTGTTTGTACACTCATGTTCCATGGCCTGAGTCCAGAGCTCGTGCTGGGGAGGGGTCTGGGCATAACAGCCTTTATTAGGGGATTCCAAGGGGAGGTGTCAGCACGGAGATGGGCCAGCCACATATAGAGATAGTAACCAATGGAGTGGTATCCCACAGCCCGGTCCCAACCATTTTGGATAATCAGAATTGTACCGTACAATCACAGGGTCTTCAGACTCTCATGTATCACTGCAATCTGTGAAATTCTATACCACAAGACGTGTGGAGACCATTACTGGGTGTATTTAAGGCAGAGATTGATCAGTTCTTGATTAACCAGGGCATCATTGGTTATGGGGAGGAGACCGGCAGTGGGTCTGAATGGGAAAAATGGATCAGCTCATGATTGAATGGTGTGTTAGACTTGATGGGCTGAATAGCCTATTTCTGCTCCTGTGTCATATAGTCATAGTGTTATTTGGAGTGCAAAGTGTTTAAACCAAGCAGAGGTAGACACCCCACCCCAAAACAATGATGTGTAGAGGGATCTGGGGTGCAGGTCCTTTGCTCATTGAAAGTGGCCATGCAAGCAGAAAGGGTGTAAAGAAAGCATAGGGTGAGCTTGCCTTCATTGGGTGGGGCATTGAGTACAAAATCAGGAGGCCATGTTCCAATGATATAAAACTTTGGTTGGGCCGCACTGGAAATACGGTGTGCAATTTTATTTTTTCCGTTACAGGAAGGATGTTTGAGAAACTCAGCAGGTCATAGTGTTCTTTATGTAACCAGCATTTCAGGCCTGAGCCCTTTGTCAAGGTATGAGCAAGATGGAGGCAGGTACCTGAATAAAATGGTGGTGGGAAGGGTAGAGGGCAAACCGCAGGCCCACAGGCAAGAGGATATGGGTGGGAGGGCAATAGAGAAAAATGCTGAGGTGATAGCTCTGAAGAGAGAGGGAAGGGGGAGGGGAGCAGGAGAGAGATGGGGAAGAGAGGGAGACAGGGGAGTGTCCCAACAGAAACCAGAAAAGTTCATTTTAATGCCTGGTTGGAGTGAACCCAGACATAATATTAGGTGTTGCTCCTCCAATTTGCGGTAGCCTTGGTTTAGCCGTGCACGAGGCCATGGCGGACTTGTTGGTGTGAGAATAGGGTGTGAAATTGAAATGAATGGCCACTGGGAGCCCCCCACCATTGCTGTGGACAGAGGGATGAGCCCTGCAGAGTCACAAGAAAGGCCATACTAGACAAACAAATGAAGATGAAGGGGATGGAGGCGAGCAGTTTGATTTGGAGATTGCGTTCAGCACGGGACACATATTCCTGGGCTGCACTGTTGTATGTTTTAAGTAGAGTGAGAGAACAGATACATGGGGCAACCAAGAAACATGCTAGAGGAATTAGGGGATATGGGGAGAAGGCAGGTAGGTGGAGTTAGGTCATAAATTAGATCAGCCATGATCGTATTGAATGGCGGAGCAGGCTCGGTGGGCCATTTTTGGCCTACTCCTGTTCCTACCTCCTATGTTCCTATGTTCCTCTGTTCCTAGGTATGCAGCATAGGTACAAGGCAGTGAAGTGAATGCACATTTAACATCTTCATGGCAGCAATTGGCTGGCAGAACACTAAGAATTGTTCATAATTTATCAACTTGATGGGCTGAGAGATTAAAAATCCCCGCAGTTACAGTCGTCGCTAAGACGTCATCTCCACACATACACTCAGGGAATGGAGTTGTAACTCATGAATTGTGTGGAGGAGTTGTTTTGTGAGGTCAAGTGTAAAATATACATTTAAATTTAGACATACAGGACAGTAACAGGCCTTCCGGCCCATGAGTTTGTGCCTCACAAATACCCAGTTAACCTACAACCCCGTACTTTCTGAAGGGTGGAAGGAAACTTTTTCAGGCATGGAGAGAACATACAAGCCACATAAACAGCGCTGGATTCGAGCCTGGGTCACTACACGCTGTGATAGGATCACAGGAACCGCTACGTTAAGCGTGCCACCCAAATTCTTTGACTCTGCTTGGAGGGCTCCGTCTTTGGAGTAAACACTGAGCAATTTCTGTCAATATCACTTGAGATACTAACTCCAGAACTGTGCATGTTCCTGAGAGAGTAGCTTTGTTGTTTTATATTTGAACTGCAGCAGAGAGATTTCACAACTGGCAACATGACAGCTGCCTCAAGTGTGATGACAGGATGTGCATGTGTGAAAATATTACATGAAGGGGAAGGAGCAACATCTATATGATTGGTTTATTTTGATCTCCCATAAACCAATCAGCTATGGGATCCCCTAGGGATGGGCTCCGTTATAGAAACAAAACAGCAGTTTCTGAACAAGATAGAGGTGTTTGCTGAAGGCAGGCAGCAGGAAAACTTTCTTGTTCTTTCTCATGGATCTGTTCAGGTTTAAGGTTTTCACCGACTCCAGCATCAATGCTGTACTGAAGATTGCACAGTTAAATCCATGTATAATCTCACAAACCAAGCCTGACATTGCATGTAGATATTAGTCATAGTCTGTGGCATTCACAATCAATCTTTAAGTGGGCTTTGGAGATAAGCATATTTTAGTGAGTCTTCTATTTGGAGATAAATAGTGACACGGATTAAAAGCTTCCATTTAAACTTGTATGTGAATGGGATGTGTGTTCCTCGCAACGGTGCACTGATCAATACGTTCAAGCTGCCTTGGAGAAATTTTTATTTCATTTAATTTACAGTAACAGGCCTTTCCGGCTTCTGAGATTTGTTGCCAATCAACCCTCAACCCCCATGTGTTTTGACGGTTGGGAGGCAACGAGAGCACCCAGAGGAGACCCATACAGACACGGGGAGAACGCACGAACGCCTTACGGACAGCGGTGGATTTGAACCCAGGTCACTAGTTCTGTAACCGCTTCACTAACCGGGCCACCCAACCCACATGCTAACTATGCTGTCTAGTGGGCAGAAGCCACCGGGTAAAGGCTGGGGTTGACCATGTGGCTTCAGGGCTGGTTGGTGCTCATGACCAACACGATAAAAAAATGAGGGAATAGGAGCAGGGATTGGACCAACTGGGAGAACATCATCTGAGTGGGCAGATACCCACTCCTCATATGGGAACCCCAGTGATTCATCAACCTGTTTTCCCAACAGTCAAAAAATATGCCCAGAGAGTGTCGAAAAGAAAACCTCAATAGTTAACATAACAATTACAGCACGGAAACAGGCCATTAGGCCCTTCTAGTCCACACCGAACCAAACACCCCTTTCTAGTCCCACCTCCCTGCACAATGCCCATAACCCTCCATCTTCTTCTCATCCATATACCTGTCCAACCTTTTCTTAAATAATACAATTGACTCCGCCGCCACTATTTCTCCCGGAAGATCATTCCACACAGCTACCACTCTCTGAGTAAAGTTCGGGCTTCCCTGTGAAAAATAAAGTGGTTTTGGATTGAAAACTTTCCATCGGAATTGAGAAAGAGAAAAAATGTCAACCAAGGCAGCAGAGAGGTTAGGGAAGAGAATCCCCGGGCCTCAACATCCCCCTGTGCAATTGGATCCTGCATTTGTTCACCTCCAGACCCCAATTAGTGAGGATTGGTAAGAAACATCTCGTCCACCATCTCCATCAGTTCTGGAGCACCGCAGGGCTGCATTCTTAGCCCCCGCTCTACTCACTTTACCCCTATAACTGTGTGGCTTGGTACAACAACAACGCCATCTACAATTTTGCTGATAATACCACGGTAGGGGGTTGTATAAAAAGGGATGATGAGTCAGCACACAGGAGGAAGATTGAAAAGTTGGTTCAATGGTGCACTAACAACAGCTTCGCACTCAATGTCACCAAAACCAAGGAACTGACTGTGGACTTTAGGAAAGGGAAACCAGAGGTGAACAATTCAGTGGAGAGAGTGAACAAATTTAGATTTCTGGGAGTCACTATCTCTGAGGATCTTTCCTGAACCCAAAACACCTATATCATTCTGAAGAAAGCACATCAGCATCTCTACTTCCTCAAGAGTTTTCAAAGGTTCGGTATGACATCAGAAACCCTGGCAAACTTCTACAGATGTGTAGCAGAAAGTGTGCTGACCGGCTGCATCATGCCCTGGTATGGGAACACTAATACCCCTGAGCAGAAAGTCCTGCAAAAGGTTGTGGATACAGCCCAGTACATCACAGGCAAAACTCTCCCCCACCAGAGAAAATCTATGTGGAATGTTGGTGTTGGAGAGCAGCAGCAAATATCAAAGATCCACAGCATCCAGTACATGCTCGTCCTTACTACTGCCATCAGGAAACCGGTGTCAGTGCCACAAGACTCGCACCACCTGGTTCAGGAACAGCTGCTCCCCCTCCACAACAAACTCAATCAGGGACTCATTTAAGGACACTTACTTGTAACATTATTTTTACTGAATACATTTTTTTCCTGTATTGCACAGTCAGTTTGTTTACATTTTTTCATTATTTACATTTCTCTCTTTTGTATACATATCTTTTTTTTAGCTGATTGTTTTTTTGCCCTACTCATCAGTCAAAGTTTTGCCTGGTCCGCAGGAAAAAGATTCTCAGGGTTATATGTGATGTCATGTATGTACTCTGACGATAAATCTGATCTCTGATAGGGTGAAACAGGGTAGCCATCAAATTTAAACTCCTTTGCCTGTAACATTATGTAACATTATGGCACAGGAACAAGTGCTTTAGCCTTAGTGACAAAATTCAACTAAACCTAGTTGCCCATCATCCGGATCCTTCTATCCTCCACATATTCATGTTCCCAACTCAAGTCTCTATCACATCCACTTCCATCTACACCAGGAACCTACCACTCACTCTCTTTTTTTTAAATATTATATTTTATTAGAAGATAAAGTTATAACCACAGTTACAAAATTAAAACATTAACAATATCCAAAAATATTACATGGCTACATAAAAAAAACTACAAAGACCCTACAAGAATTTCTAATCCCCCCACCCCCTATCACCCCTCCTCTACTAATCCTAAAATCTAATCTACTCCTCCCTAAAAAAAGGAAGCAAGAAAAGAAAGTAAGGAGAATAACTTAAAACATTCCATCACTTACAATGTAGAGGTGAAGCTGTACCCATTGCCATTCTCAAATTTTCAATTTAAAACAATTCAAATATGGGCTCCAAATCTTCCTAAATACATAATATTTATCCCATATATGATGTTATTTTCTCCATTTCATTTCTGAATGCCATCTTTGTAAATCAAGTTCCATCTGATCTTTCCATGAAGCCGCTATACATTTCCTCGCTACTGCCAACGGTAATCATAAAAATGCTATTTGGAATTCATCTAATTTATTCACCAAAACCATTTCAGTAAATTATCCAATTAGAAAAATCTTTGGATCCAAATTAAATTGTAGTTTCAGGATATCTTGCAAACAATGTCTCAATGTCATCCAAAAACCCTTAACCTTATCGCAAAACCAAACTGAATGCAAAAAAAGTACCTTTCTGCTCATTACAACGAAAACACAAATCCGACTCCCTCAATTTATATCTTTTCAAACGTTCTGGGGTTAAATACAATTGATTAATAAAGTTTCATGTTACTAACCCTACATTAACCAACTTTGTCATAGTGTCCCTATTTATCTTCCTCCAACTATCTATATCAAATTGAATTTGTACATCATTCTCCCATTTAAGTCCGATTTATGCAAATCAACCTTAGAGATTTTCCACTGTAATCATTTATACATTTCTGAAATAAACCCTTTCTTTCCTCCATCTCGGACTAATGTTTCCAATAATGTTTTTTTTGGTAAAATCAAATGTCTCCCCAAACCTTCATACAACATAGACTTAAGTTGATATTAACAAAAAAGAATTTTATGAGGAATTTGATATTTTTCCTTTAATCTATCAAATGTTAAAAAACTACCCACTTCAAAACAGTCGTTTAATATCTTAATTCCTCTCTGATTCCAAATTTTAAGGAAGTTATTATCTATTGTAAAAGGTAAGTTTTTGTTCTGAAACAAAGGAGAATATCTAGATAAACCCCCAAGTAATCCTATAACATTACTAACCTCTTCCCAAATACAGGTACACAATCCTTTACCCGGACATCTAAAATCCGGAAAGCTCCAAAATCTGGCATTTTTTCCTGGTGCTGGTATAGCGGAGGGAGAGAGAGAGAGAGAGAGAGAGAGAGAGAGAGGGAGCAGCGCGACTGGGTTGGAGGCGGAGAGAAACGGCAGAGCAACTCAGACAGGTGAGGGGGAGGGAGACGGCAGTGCGACTTGGGCAGGCGAGGGGGGAGAGAGATGGCAGCGCGACTCAGGCGAACGGGGGGGGAGAGATGGCAGTGCGACTCGGGCAGGCAGGGGAAGATAGATGGCAGCACAACTTAGGCAGGCGAGGGGGAGAGAGAGACGGCAGCGCGACTTGGGTGGGCAGGGGGGAGGGAGAGACGGCAGTGCGACTTGGGCGAGCAAGGAGGAGAGAGACAGCAGTACGACTCAGGTAGGCGAGGGGGGGAGAGAGAGACGGCAACGTGACTTGGGCAGGCGGGGGAGGAGAGAGATGGCAGCATGACTCGGGTGGGCGGTGGGGAGACGGCAAAGCGACTCAGGCGAGTAGGGGGGAGAGAGACGGCAGCGTGCCGGGCAGGCGGGGGGAGAGAGAGCAGGCAACGTGACTTGGGTGGGTGGGGGGAGGAGAGAAACAGCAGTGCGACTGGAAGGATACGGCAGCACAATTCGGGTGGGCTTAAATCTGGGGCAGTTGGCTTTTGTTCTGAAATCCGGAAAATTCCAAAATTCAGAACACACTGTCCCCCAAGGGTTCCGGATAAAGGATTGTATACCTGTACTTATCAAATGAAACAAAACCGGTGATTTATAACTATTGATACATTTACTCATCCATTTATAGATAAAATGATCCCTCTTACCTCTCCAATTCGTGTCAGTTCAACATCTAACCAGTAACTATTCTGTCCAAATCAAACAACCTATTAATAACTTTCAGTTGTGCTGCCTTATAATAATTCACAAAATTTAGTAGCTGCAAACCCCTTAACTCATGTTGCCAAGATAATTTATGGGTCGAAACCCTTGCCAATTTACATTTCCATAAATATTTCCTCACCAAAACATTTAAATCCTTTAAAAAAAATTTTGGTACTTTACAAGGTATATTCTGAAAGAAATTTTGTAATCTTGGAAATATATTCATTTTAATACACTTCACTCTTCCTACCACTCACTCTCTTGTAAAAAAAAACCACTTGCCCCATACAGCTCCTTTAAATTTCTCCCCAGGAACATTGCATTGAATGCAGCAAACCAGAACATAAAAGGAATGGCAGGCAAAAAATGATGGGTCCTAGAGAGAGCAAGTTACTTCAAGTTGGATATGAGCTGGTTTTTCCCTTCATTCAAGCAAGGGCACAGATCCACTAGAAATAGGAGCAAGAGTTGGCCAATTGGCCTGTCGAGCCTGCCCATTCATCAATAAGAATCTGGCAGTGGATTTAGCTCCACTTAGCTGCCTGTTCCCCAGAACCTTCAATTCCCCTACAAGAATCAATCTATCGATAGCAGATCTGCACATCTCAACATCTCAGTTACCTAATGGTGAATCCATGGCTTAATCTCTGGGCAGATGAGTAAAGAAAAGAATGTAACTTGACAATTAACTTGGTTCCAAGGTGGGATATTTGGTGATGGAAGATTGCTACTTTCTGGCTTATATGGAGGCTCTCAGCTTGAAACCAGAATTTCTTTAGCCAGAGGGTGGTGAATCTGTGGAATTTGTTGCCATGGGCAATTGTGGAGGCCAAGTTATTGGATATATGTAAGGCAGAGATGGATAGGTTCTTTATTAGCCAGGGTATCAAAGGTTATGGGCTGGGCAGTGGGGCTGAGTGGGGAAATGGATCAGCTCATGACTGAGTAGTCGAGCTGAATGGCCTATTTGTTGCTCCTATATCTTCTGATCTTATTCAAGGGATTCCCTGTCACTGGTCCAAGGCGTGTGGATTCTGGTGTCCTGGAATTGATGGTGGGCCTGACAGGACATGATTAACTTCAGGCTGGTCAGCACAACTTATAATTGAAGCTAACTGCAATTTCAGTTGGTCCTAATATGCGTTTCCACCCAAGTCCGTGTGGATCTGTTATGTTCTCAAATCCTCAGTGGTTCATAAGCCCATGGTTGACACTGATCTATTTTGTAGTTCATTCAGCGTTAAGATACCGAGCAGATGTTCACCTGGCTCCTTCTGCCTTTTAGCCCTTTGCTTCCATCTGCTTCTAACTCCATCCCACCTGCACTCCCACCTGGCTGCCATCCTTCAGTCCTCCTTGGCCCACCTAACCCCTTCTGACCCTCCCCTTCTCATTTAATATGGCCTGTCTTCCCTCTGCTTTCTCAGTCCTGATGCAGGAGGGCTTGACCCAAAAGTCAACTGTTCATCTCCGCGCGCCCCCCCCCCCCCACCACACAACCCATAAATGTTGCCAAACCCATTAAGGTCATAGACCAGTACAGCACAAGAAGAGCTATTTCGGCCCACAACGTCTGTATGGTGTTTAACACAGACCTCATGATCTGAAGGCACTTTTCCTGGGCTGTTCTATGCCCTGTGAATGTGGCAAGATGATGGGTGGCACAGATAATATAGTGATTAGCACGACGCAATCGCAGCACCAGTGACCTGGGTTTCTCCCTGTTACTCCAGGTACTCCGGTTTCCTCTTACCCTCCAAAACGTACGGGGTTGGATAATCGGCTGCGATTGGGCAGCATGGGTTTCACGGGCCTTCTACTGCATTTAATAATAATAAACTTGAACTCAGCGGATCAGGCACCATCCATGGATCTGATGAATTCACAGCATATTGAGCAGTTCCTCCAGCAGTTCACTTTTAGTCCACAATGGGGTGCTGAGCAACGCGAGCTCAAGAAGAAGGAGGCGTGGGATCAGGACAATCTTTAAAATCATGAGTAGGATTGACTGGGCAGCAGGGGAGAAGTCCAAAACGTGAGGCCATAAATATATCAGTCACCAGGAAAACCAAGAACAGCTGTGGTACACACTCTTATTGGGAGATGGTAAATCAAGGGAATTGCAGACAAGTATCTGCTGGATTTCTAGGGCACTTTTGAGAGGGCATTGTGCTGTGTTATGAGCCCAGAGAACCCATAAACTCAGCAGCAATAGATATTCACCAAGACAAATGGTGACTTAAACAAAAGTTGTTTTTAATTATCTTTAAACATGAAAACAGAATCACACTTTAACTTAACTAAGCTAACTTAACCCCCGTCTAATTCTAAGCGCACATGTGTGTGTGTAAGTTCAGAAAAGTTCTTTGGTTCACAGTCCAATCTCACTTCTCACTCCTCCAAGTTCACTGGTGGCTGGCAATTCTTATACTGTGCACAGAATTTAACATTTATAAAGTTCACCAGGCTTTGGTGCTTGAAAGGTAAATTGTTACCACTCAGAAAGGTTCTTGTTAGTTTTCAGAGAGAGATTTGTTATTCCAGGATACCCACAACTGATATACTTCCATCAGCCACTTCAGTGTCTTGCTGACGAAACTTTCCCCTTTAGAGTACTCCCGATGATAACCTCGTTCTTTCAGGTCACCACAGAGTTCCTTTTTGTTTCTATTATTCCAAGTGAAACATTAGACAGCCATTCCTCTCCTCTTGCATGAACCACAATGGCTTTGACCAGGCCGTCTTCCAAATGGGGCTTTCCACAAGCTTGCCAGCTTGTCCTGTTCCAGTCCCAGCTGCTAATACTGGCTGTAACACTGTAGAAGTGATGTGTGTGTGTGTGTGTGTGTGTGTGTGGGTGGGTGTGGGTGGGTGCGTGTGTGTGTGTGTGTGTGTGTGTGTGTGTGTGTGTGTGTGTGTGTGTGTGTGTGTGTGTGTGTGTGTGTGTGTGTGTGTGTGTGTCTCTCTCTCTCTCAGAGAAAACCTGTTTGATTCTTTCTGCTTGCAAAACCATGTGACCCTCTTTAAAGTGTTTGTATATGCCCTACTCCAACAAACCTTTCCCAATTTATCTCCCAAAAACATATCTATATACTCTGTCACAGGTTAGATACAAAAAGTATTCAATGCGCTCAGAAAAGAATGAAGAAGCAGTGAAATTGCCTCAAATGCACTAATATTTTGTTTACCCAAATTATCATAAAAAGCAAAACTCGCACCATCATTTCACTTTGCCATTAGTAACCAGCTGAATTTTCAATAACATGACTTTGATCATTCTCCAAAGTACTCAAGAGGGTTTAAAACACGTGGTATAGTTAGGGGCTATGAAAATATTAAACAAAAATGCCTAATTTTCGTTCCCAACTGCAAGCATCTTGCACAAGAAATACAAAACCTGCAGATGGCTGGAATCTGGGACGAACAGGGTGAAACTCCAGGGGCTTGGTGGGTCAGGCACCAAGCGTGGAGAGGACAGGTCAGTCCACATTTTAGGGTAGGCCCCTTTATCGGGGCCACTTGTTTTTATGCTGTAATTTTAATGATTATGGAATAAACGGCTGCGTGGCCAAGTTTGCAGATGATACGAAAGTAGATGCTGGAACAGTTAGTGTTGAGGAAATAGGGAGACTGCAGGACTTAGACAATTTAGGAGGACAAATGAAATACAATGTCGGGAGGTGTATGGTCGTACACTTTGGGTAAAAAAAATAAACAGACAGACTATTTTCTAAATGGGGAGAAAACTGAAAATACCCAGATGCCTGGGAGTCCTCCTGCAGGATATCCTGAAGGTAAAATTGCAGGTTGAGTCAGTGGTGAAAAAGGCAAATGCAAAGCTGGCATTTATTTCAAGAGGAATAGAATATAAGAGCAGGGTCTTTATAAGGACTGGAGAGACCTCACTTGGTGTATTAGGGGAGCAGTTTTGGGTGCCTCATTTGAGAAAGGATGTGCAGACATTGGAGAGGTTTCAAAGGAGGTTCACAAGGGTGATTCCGGGAATGAAAGGGTTATCATCTGTGGGATGTTTGACAGCTCTTGGTTTGTACTTGTTGGAATTTAGGATAAGGAGGGGAAATCTCATTGAAACATTTTGAATGTTGAAAGACCTGGACAGAATAATGTAGAAAGGTTGTTTCCCATGGTGGGTGAGTCTCAGACAAAAGGGCTCTTGTTCTCAACTTTGGGATTGAAGGATGTTCACATAGAACAGAGATGTGGAGGGATTTCTTTAGCCAGAGGGAGGTAAATCTGTGAAATGTTTTGCTCAGGTGATTGTGGAGGCCGAGTCATTGGGTGCATTTAAGGCAAAGATTGATAGGTTCTCGATTAGCCAGGGCATCAAAGGTTATGGGGAGAAGGTCGTGTACTGGGGATGAGTGGGACACTGGATCAGCTCATGAGTGAATGGCGGGGCTGACTCGCCCATTTCAGCTCCTACTCATGGTCCTATGGTCAAGAGACCAAAGCCATCAGCATATGGAATTTACTGAACGGCAGCAAGCAAGAGAGGGAGCTACAGAACTAAAGGAATAAGACAGATGGATATGACGAGATGCAGCACGATGGGAGGAAGCTCGTGTGGGTGGCTAAGGACAGGCCAGGCCACATGGCTGCCTTACGTATTGTGAATTCGTTGTAATCTTTCCGTAGTGTGCTTTGACATTCAGACGTCTCTTTTTGTAAATCTTCTCCACCTTAATTCTTTTTGGGGGTGGCTATCAGGGCAAAATGAACCAGTGTTTCTTTTACTAATCATAAGATTTAATCTTAATAAAGAGTTCTGCCTCAAAATCCCAGATTTGTTTTGCCTGACAGCTCTTGAACTACTCTCCTTGGAGTTTAGATCAATGGTGGGTGGGGGGGTTGGCATCATAGAAGTATTTTAAATGATGAAAGGCCTAGACAGAGTTGATGTGGCAATGTTGTTTCCCATGGTAGGGGAGAAGGGGGCACAGCTTCAGGATTGAAGGACACCCATTTAGAACAGAGATGCAGATGAAATTCATTAGTCAGAGAGTGGGGAACCTTTGGAATTTGCTACCACAGGTGGGTGTGGAGACCAGGTTGCTGAGTGCCTTTATGGCAGAGATTCATAGGCATCTGAATAGTCAGGGTATCAAAGGTTATGAGTGGGGCTGAGTAGGAGAATGGATCAGCTCATGATGTAATGGGCTGAATGGCCCGCTTCTACTCCTATATCTTATGGTCATATGGAATCGTTGACTGACAATTTCTCTGCCTGGATGTTGCCCGGCCTGCTGAGTTCCCCCAGCTTCTCTTTGCTCACTTATTTTAATCTCAGTCCCACAGCCAGCATGCAAAACATTCGCAATTTTCAGCTCCAGGAGCTGCGTGCCAGTCACACCTCAGGCTGTCTATTATCAGGGCTGCATGGTGTTCACAGAAGAGTTGGTCTGATGTGTAACAAAAACACTGCAATGAGGTATCTGCTCACTGTTGAAGCACCTGAGCCTACTCGCGTTCCTGGTTCAGCTTGTTAGAGGACGTGTGTTCACAATGGGTGTGTACAGGTACACAATCCTTTGTCTGGAACCCTTGGGGGACAGTGTGTTCCGAATTTCAGAATTTTCCAGATTTCAGAACAAAAGCCACCTGCCCCAGATTTAAGCCCACCCGAATTGTGCTGCCATATCCTTCCAGTCGTGCTGCCATCTCTCTCTCTCCTCGCCCCGCACACCCGAGTCGCGCTGCCGTCTCGCTCCCCCCCCCTGCGCGCCTGAGTCACACTGCCGTCTCTCTCCCCCTCACCCTCTGAGTCACGCTGCCGTCTCTCTACCCCCTCGCCCGCCTGAGTTGTGCTGTCATCTCTCTCCCTTCACCTGCCCGAGTCGCGCTGCTGTCTCTCTCCCCCCCTTCCAATCTAGTCGCGCTGCTGCCTCTCTCTCTCTCTCTCTCTCTCTCTCTCTCTCTCTCTCCCTCCGCTATACCAGCACCAGTAAAAAAAAGTGCCGGATTTTGGAGCTTTCTGGATTTTAGATGTCCGGATAAAGGATTGTGTACCTATATTAGCAGGAGAGGAGGAAAGCAGGACACCCAAGAACAATCTACCTCCTCAGTGTCTGCAGACTTTCTGGTTTAACTCCAACCTATGAAGCTCCTTTGTCAGAAAGATTGTGCAAATTTCTCTCTCTTGGGGGAAGTTGTGAATCTTTGGAAACTTTTGCACAAGAGCCAGTGGGAAACAGAGCCTGTGAATAATTTTAAAGCAAAAATAGATGGACTTCTATAGTTTGAACATTGACATAATTTTTGCACTCCAGACGGGTAAAGCAGAGACTTAAACCCCCTTCCATACTCTATCACTCATTTTTTTCCGCCTGACCCTTTTTGCCACATGCCCCTCTCTCTCTCTCTCTCTCTCTCCATCCGGCGCTTGCCAATCAACTGCCTTCACCCCTCCTTGGTTCATTGGTCCTCTGCCTACCCTTGCCCAATCTCTCATGACACTGGCCATCGGCCCTCTACAATCGTAGTCTTGACGAAGAGTTCCAGCCCAGAACACTGCCCATTTTTATTTATTCTTTTGCTGTCGTTGTTTACTTTTTGCTCCAGATTCTAGCATTTGCCATTCCTCATGCATCCTCAGACCGTACATTTTTGGTTGTGTGGTTTGAGGACTGAATGTCAGTTGGGACAATGAGAACAGCCCTGCAGTTCTTTGGTGGCATTGTGGCAATCTCAAAAGTCCAGAATGGCTGAAAGACACCTGTGAAGGACGGCATCTCACCTTATGCAGCGCACAGGATTTCACAGTGTGCCCATGGTTACGGAACAAGCATTCACCCATTTGGAATGGCGGAATGGCCCTTTCTACTTAAAACACTGGAAAAATTTGGCATTGGCAGAACTGGATAAAAACTTTATGCCATAAACCACAAACTAAAATAATAACAAATAATCAGATGTCAGTGGTGTTCCCCTTGAGTAGATTGAGTAGACAGGGATGCCCCGCGTCCCCAGTGCTTTTTATTTTAGCGATTGAACTAATGGCAGAGATAATAAGAGGGATCCGGATATAAAGGGCTTCAAAGTTGGACAAGAAGAACATAAAGTTAGTCTATTTGGTGACGATGTGCTGCTTTACCTATCAGACCAAGCTAAATCTTTGGAAAAATTATAAGGAACACAAGGAAAATCTGATAGAATATCAGGCTATAAAATAAATATGGACAAAAGTGAGATAATGCCATTGACACATTTTAAATACAAAAGATACCAAAAAGGAAGTAAATTTAAATGGAAGATGGATGGAATAAAATATCGTGGAATAGCAACTGACAACAACTTAAAAATCTGGATAAACTAAATTGTTCCTCCTCTTGGGAAGATAGAAAAGGGACCTGCAGAAATGGAAAGACCGATTACCCTAGTGGGAAGGGTTAATTGTGTCAAAATGAAAGTGATGCCAAGACTGCAGAATCCTTTTCAATAGCTGCCTATTCTGTTACCTAAAAACTTCTTTAAACTACTAAACAATCATTTTGGACAGTTCCTGTGGAAAAATAACGTACCAAGAATCGCACTGGAAAAACTGATATGGGACTATGGGCTGGAAGGACTTCGACTTCCAGATTTCAAAAAAATACTACTTAGCTGCACAGACTAGATTTCTCACAGCCTTCTTCATTGGACTCAAGTCCCCGGCTTGGTTACAGATGGGAATGTACTCAATGGAGCAGAGGGAGAAAAGGATTTTTTATCTAAAAATAGGGTGTAAAATTATTAGAAAAAAAGACATAGTCTCATACTAATACATTTGATAAGAGGGTGGCAAGAAATTAATGAATACATAGGAAAAAAAAGAAGGGATATCAATAAAAGCACCACTGTGTAAAAATGTGTTAGTGGCTACAACACAAATACAGAGAGACCAATGCAACCTTCTTCTGCTTTCTCTAGCTGAGATCATTCTGAAGAGAAAGATGGGGACCAACATTGACCCCGGCTGAAATTAGTGAAACGGAATGAACGGTCTGGATGGGGAATACACCCAAACTTATAACAAAAATATGCTTTACTCTCCAGAGCAGAAGTGCAAAGCCACAATTACAGAGGTCAAAAGAAAGATGGGAGTCGGACTTGGGTGTGGTGATTTCAGAAAGAAGCTGGTCAGATTGGTGTAAGGACAGTGTGACATCAATTATAAATGCAAGATATGGACTGGTTCAGTATAATTTTTTTACACCAATTATATCTTACCCCACAGAAATTACACAGATCTAAAGCTGAACTATCAGAGATGTGTTTTAGATGTGGGACTGAGACTGGAACTTTTCTACAGGCCACGTGGCCGTGCATGAAGGTGAGGCCATTTTGGCAAGAAATCACAGAAAGAGTAACCAGGGTAACAGGAATGGCCTTCACAGGTGACCCAGAGCTATATCTATTAGGTAATTTTATGGAAATAAGCCACAAATTGAATAAATATGACACTTTTGTAAAGGTTTGGCAGCCATACCTGGACCACAGAGGGGCCCAGATGCAGTAATAAAAAGGAAAAGAGCTGTAAATACAACTATTATATATATTTAAATGTGGTTTCCCCAATTCTATTCTATATATTTAAAAGCTATGTAAGCTCTGACAGTGTGTGGATTCGTATGTATAGATGGGGGGGGGGGGGGGGGGGGGGGGGGGAGGGAGGGAGTGACTGCTTTGTTTGTAAGAATAAGTTTAACTTATTGTGATATTGAAAATTTTATCATGTATATTCTAAAAAAAAATTAAAAATAAAATAATCAAAAAGTGTACCATGGTTTATAGCACAAGATTTCACCGTGGGAAGTGTACCCATTGTTTAAACCACTCTGGTCAAGGTTGACATAGGATCGGATCACGTGACATGATCAGCCCCCAACCTTCAAGATGTTGGCAGGCCTCTCCTCTCGTCAGCTCAAACACTTTGTGGCACAGAACGTGGTCATTCAGCCATGCCAGGTCTCGGAATATTGTCAGCAGTCCTGTTCCTCCCACTTATTTCCCAATAGCCCCCAATTCACCCATCAACAGCTATGTTCAGGGCAATTTATGGAGGCCAGTTAGCTGGTCCGTATGCCTTTGGCATGTGGGAAGCGAGGAAACCCACATGGTCACAGAGAGAAAGTTTAAATTCCACCACATAAACAGCGCCTGAGGTCAGGATTGAACTGGGATCGCTGGAGCTGGAAGTCAGAGGCATTGTCGGCTGCACTACTAAGGCCCCCTCACTGTACATCGGTAAAAGCAAGTTACCCACTCATTGCTCAGCCAACTGGTCTGTAATAAGATGGACATTAGTGCACAAGGCAGAAATTCCCCCCCCCCCACAGCCTCTGTCTCTATCTCCACCCTTATTTCCTTCTGACTGTCCGCCAATCAACCCCTCCTCAGCTGAATCCGCCCATCACCTACCAGTTCTTGTCCCATCTCTCTTTGCACTAACTATGCACCAACCCCCAACACATCCAGTCTTGAAGAAGGGTCTCGATCTGAATTGTCGACCATCGTTCCCCTCCTGATCTTCCTCAGCAGTTTGGTTCTCGCTCCAGATTCCAGCCCCAACAACCTCCAGGGTAACTCAATGATAGAACTACTGGCGCATACTTCCTGATTCTCACATCATCCCCTGATCAGGAGGTTCTGAGCTACAAATCTGACTCAAACTTTAATCTTTGCCGACAGTTCAGTCCATCTCTTGCATGTGAGGTACAGCCTCACTGGCAAGCATGGAACTGATGCAGCGTTGACATTCACAGGTGGTGTAGGAGGAAGCGTGGGACTGGTGGATGAAGGAGGTACTGAGCTTCACCGGTCCAGTTTACACTGAAACTCAGCACAGCAGACATTTCTGTTATTTCCTACCACACAGGATGGACAGTTAAAATGATGAATCAACTCTGCTCTGCTTCACTTATCCATTTACTGCTCATAAATCTGTTAGGATTTTTATAGCCAGAGCCATGGTCTAATCCAGCACCACGCAATAACGTCAAGGATTACTTGATGGTCTATGATCTGACCAACAAACCAAGATGCAGCTTTGAGTACTTTACTGATCAATCCCAATGCTCAGTCACAACATTGCAACAAAGGTCTTCACTGAATCTTTTTCAGACTTGAGACTCAAGCATCAGATTCATTGGTTTTATTTTGCTTAATTGCTTCGCATCTTCTTCTTCCAGATGAACCTTCCCCTCTGGTTTAATGACTCAGCCAACAAATTTAAGGGTATTTTCCCTACACTAACTTTTTATTCCCATGTTTTAAAGACTGATGACAAATTCTCCAACCACTTGGGTAGTATTTATCATTGAATTTTCAGTCCATCCCATTGGATAACCAGAACAGCAATATATAAAGTTATACACTATATCTCAGAAGACATGACAATAAACAGTTCAATTCAATCCAGTGTCTGCAGGTAGATAATACTGTAACAGAATATATAGAGTATATAGATATGTTTTGGGGAGATAAATTGGGAAAGGCTTGTTAGAGTAGGTCATATACAAACACTTTAAGACAGATCTTATTTGAAATACTGGAGCTCTGCGCATGCTTGGCATATCGGGGTCTCAGAGTTTTTCAAGAGCTTTGGAGTGCGCTTAAGAGACTTCAATAATGGATTGTTGTTTACAAAGGGCAACAGATGAAAGATCTTGCTGGCGCCTCAGATTGTCTGGAAGAGAACGTTGTTCTAAGAGGGTAATGTGGTTTTGCAGGCAGAGAGAGTCAAACAAGCTTTCTCTCAGAGAGAGAGACACACACTCAGAGATTAGTTCTGCAGTATTACAGCTATCAGAAGCAGCTGGGACTGGATCAGGACAAGCTGGAAAGCTTATGGAAAGCCCAGTTGTAAGACGGCCTGGTCAAAGCCCTTGTCATTCATGCAAGAGGAGAGGATGGGCTGTCTAATGTTTCACTTGGAAGAAGAGAAAAAAAAAAGGAACTCTGTGGTGACCTGAAAAAAAGAGGTTATCATCTGGAGAACCCTGAAGGAGCAAGTTTCGTCAGCAAGACACTGAAGTGGCTGATGGAAGTACATCAGTTGTGAATGTCCTGGAACATCAAATCTCTCTCTGAAAACCGACAAGAATTTACTATTTACCTTTCAAGCACCAAAGCCTGGTGAACTTTAAGAATGTTAAATTCTTTTTTAAAAAACTTTATTTAATATTTTCAAAACAAAAACTTTTACAAAATCTATAATATAAAAATGAGAACTACAACTATCCCACCCCCTCCTCCCACCCTCAACAAACCCCACAAGGGAAGCGATGAAAAAATTTTAAAAATACATACAGGAGTTTAAGATATTACTAAATTCATACATTTCAAATAAGGCGGCCACATCTTAACAAAATAATCATAATTATCAAGCAAATTATATGTTATTTTTTCCTCAACTCATTATGCCAACGATTTACTTTTATCTCAACTTCGTCTTTCCAAGAAATCGCAACACATTTACACGCTACCGCCAATGCTAAACGTAAAATGTTTGAAACTTATCTAACCCCAAGTCCATAAATGGAGCAGTATAACCCAACAAAAAAAATTTTGGATCTAACAACAATTGAATTTTAAACAAATTTTGAAGAAATTCCCTAATTTTATACCAAAATAATTGAACGTTATCACAAAGCCAAACAGAATGTATAAGTGTTCCTACATATGATCCACATCTAAAACACGACTCAAAATTACTAAATCCATATTTTCTCAATTTCTCAGGGGTTAAATATAACTGATGCAAAAATTATAATTAATCATACAATATCTTACATTAAACAATTTATTCACACCATCAAAACACATCATCTCCCAGTCGGCCTGATTAATATCACAAATTAAATCATTTTCCCATTTAATCCTGGATTTATCTAAATTTATTTTATCCATAGTATCTTGTAACAACGCATACATCTCTGAAATAAAACCCTTATCTGAAAAATGAAAAATCATAGACTCAAATTTCATTAACTTAAGAATTTTCATTTCTCCTCCAAAATTATCTTTCAATAATGCTTTAATTTGATAAACAAGCAAAGAATTCACTGAAATTCCAAATTTCTCTCTGTTGATTAAATGATAACAATTTACCCGCTTCAAAACAATCCTGCAATAACTTTATTCCTTTAATCTGCCATTTTCTTAATTATTCAATGAAAAAGGAATCAATTTATTTTGATATATTGGGGCTTGAACCAATATTTTACCTTTTGAGCCTATTAATAAATTCCTTTTGGTCCAAATCCCTTACAAATGTTTCAAAATCAGTACACTATATCTCTGTAATAAAACAGAATTCCATTTAAATACAAATTGATGTGGACAAGGTTCCAATATACCAGCCAATTCTACCCTGGCCCAACTAGGGGGGCACAAAACATCCAACATATGATTAATAAATCTTAATTGAGCTGCTTCATAATAATTTTTAAAATGGGGTAACTGCAAACCTCCCAAAGCTTATTTCCAGGTCAATTTATGTATCGCTACTCTAGCTAATTTTCCCTTCCATAGAAATTCTCGAACTACTTTATTTAAAACCTGGAAAAAAAAGATTTCAGAAGAAAACAAGGAATCAATTGAAAAAGATACTGAATTTGTGGAAAGATATTCATCTTAATACCATTTACTCGACCTATTAATACAAAGGTAAAACCTTCCATTTAATCAAATCAGCTTTAATCTTTCTCATAATGGTACATAGTTCAAATTATACAATGACTGAATATTTACATCAATCATTAACCCTAAATACTTAATTTTTTCAGTCCAACAGAGTTTAGTAATTTGTCTACACTGGTCATAATTTCCCTCAGAAATTGGTAATATTTCACTTTTGTCCCAATTCACTTTATATCCTAATAATTTAGCATATTGTTCTAAATATTCTTGCAAGTAAATTAAAGATCATTCCGGATTAGTTAAATATATCAAAACGTCATCAGCAAATAGATTAATCTTATATTCATCATCTACTATCCTTATACGTCTAATATTCTCATTCTGCCTAATAGCTTGAGCTAAAGGTTCGATGACCAACGCAAATCGAGCTGGCGACAAAGGACAACCTTGATGAGATGAAAGCGATAATTTAAAGAAAGAAGCAGTTTGACCATTTGTCACCACCCTAGCAACGGGATTATTATATAATGCCTTCACCCAGTCTCTCCCCACAATATTTCCCCGATCCCAGTCTCTCCCCACAATATTTCCTCGATCCCAGTCACTCCCCACAATATTTTCCCGATCCCAGTCTCTCCCCACAATATTTCCTCAATCCCAGTCACTCCCCACGATGTTTCCCCGATCCCAATCACTCCCCACGATGTTTCCCCAATACCAGTGACTGTCCACAGTAAAAAATGGTCCAAACTTATATTTATCTAAAATTTTAAATAAAAAAATTTCATTCGACCCTATCAAAAGCTTTTTCAGCATCTAAAGCAAATACCATTGGTAGGTTGGGTTGCTGACGTGAAGCATTGATCAGTGAAATCACTTTAAGAATATTGTCAGAAGCATACCTATTTTTAATAAAACCAGCCTGGTCAGCATGTACCAATTGTGGTAAATATTAACATATAACATAACATAACAATTACAGCACGGAAACAGGCCATTAGGCCCTTCTAGTCCACACCGAACCAAACACCCCTTTCTAGTCCCACCTCCCTGCACAATGCCCATAACCCTCCATCTTCTTCTCATCCATATACCTGTCCAACCTTTTCTTAAATAATACAATTGACTCCGCCGCCACTATTTCTCCCGGAAGCTCATTCCACACAGCTACCACTCTCTGAGTAAAGAAGTTCCCCCTCATGTTACCTCTAAACCTCTGCCCCTTAATTCTTAACTCATGTCCTCTTGTTTTAAACTTTCCTCCTCTTAACGGAAATAGTCTATCCACATCCATTCTGTCTATCCCTTTCATAATCTTAAATACTTCTATCAAATCCCCTCTCAACCTTCTACGCTCCAAAGAATAAAGACCCAATCTGTCCAATCTCTCCCCATACTCCAGATGCTTAAACCCAGGCAACATTCTGGTAAACCTTCTCTGCACTCTCTCCACTCTGTTTATATCCTTCCTATAATTAGGCGACCAAAACTGCACACAGAACTCCAAATTAGGCCGCACCAACGTCTTATACAATCTCAACATCACCTCCCAACTCCTATATTCCATGCAATGATTGATAAAGGCCAGCATACTAAAAGCCTTCTTCACCACCCTATTCACGTGAGTTTCTACCTTCAGGGAACGATGTACCGTTACTCCTAAATCTTTCTGCTCTTCTGGTACCGTTACTCCTAAATCTTTCTGCTATTCAGCAAGTCTATTTGCCAATAATTTCACTATTATTTTATAATCCACATTTAATAAAGAAATTGGCCGATGTGAAGCTACATTCAAAGGATCTCTATCATTTTTTGGTATAACCATCATTATTGCACTTAAACACGAGTCTGGTAGAGCTTGTTCCTGCATTATCTGATGAAGAATATACGTAAATAAAGAGGACAGATCATCATAAAAAACTTCATAAAATTCAACAGTGAACCCATCATCTCCTGGACACTTCCCATTAGGCATTTGTTGAATAACATCCTTTATCTCGAAATCTGTAAAAGGAGAATCCAGAAACTGGATAAATGTTAAATTCTGTGCACAGTATAAGAATTGCCTGCAACCAGTGAACTTGGAGGAGAGAGAAGTGAGATTGGACTGTGAACCAAAGAACTTTTCTGAACTTACACACACATTACATACACCTGCACTTAGAATTAGAAGGGGGTTAAGTTATGTTAGTTAAGTTAAGGTGTAATTCTATTTTCATGTTTAAAGATAATTAAAGCAACTTTTGTTTAAGAAACCATTTGTCTAGGTGAATATCTATTGCTGCTGGGTTTATGGGTCCTCTGGGCTCATAACAATACTTCTATGGATGAATGGTTTGTGGCCAAGCCACACAAATCTCTCAGTGAACTATAGAAGAGGATTGGCCTTCCACTTAACACTAGCCATGTGAGGGTCCACTACCAACTTACCTCCATGCTATGCCAAACAAAGGCCCAGAACAAAATGCTGGAAAACACGAGAACACTTCCCTTAATGAGGAAGTGAGGCCAGATTTCAATAACAAAACTCATCTGTCTTCAGCTGTCTGAAAGAAGTTCAAGACCTTTAACTGGACATCAAAAGAGCCCACAGTGAACCCTCCTGTGTGGCTCAGAGAAACATAAAGCACTGGAGCTGCTATATCTAAACATAAAGCTGCTAAATCTTGCAAAGTTGGTCAGAGAAGCAAGACCATTTACAACTGTCCTCCTACAGGTCAGTGTCCTCACCCCACAAAGTCATAAGAACATTCGCAAGTATATCTGACCTTGTCAGACACATGATCTCCTGAAGGAGACACTCTTCCAAGCTCCTTAACAGTAAGAGATGACCAGTTGGACTAAGGGCACAATTCCAAGTATGGCTGACCTCTGTGAGCAGTGGTAAAGGCATCAAAAACCCTTAACATTCACTCTCAGTTCTAAGTGGTCAGTTGTTAAGATACTTGATTACTTTTCTAACTGTTTATTGAAAGATAAGAGCGAGTGTAAGAGAAAAAGAGAGAGAGAGATGTGGACAGTCACTGGTATTGGGGAAACATCGTGGGGAGTGACTGGGATCGAGGAAATATTGTGGGGAGAGACTGGTATCGGGGAAATATTGTGGGAAGAGACTGGGATTGGGGAAATATTGTGGGGATAGACTGGGATCGGGGAAATATTGTGGGAGAGACTGGGATCGTGGAAATATTGTGGGGAGAGACTGGGATCGTGGAAATATTGTGGGGAGAGACTGGTATCGGGAAACAGTGGGGAGAGACTGGTATCGGGGAAGCATAGTGGGAACTGACTTGGACTGGGGAAACACTGTGAGGAGTGACTGGGACTGGGGAAACATTGTGAGGAGTGACTGAGATGGGGAAAACATAGTGGGGAGTGACTGGTATCGGGGAAACATCGTGGGGACTGACTGGGACTGGGGAAACATTGTGAGGAGTGACTGAGATGGGGAAAACATAGTGGGGAGTGTCTGGGATTGGGGAAACATTGTGGGGAATGACAGGGATCAGGAAAACAATGTGGGGAGAGACTGCTGTCGGGGAAAATTGTGGGGTGACTGGGATCGGGGAAAGGTTGTGGGGAGTGACAGATTGGGAAAAAATTGTGAGGAGTGAGAGGGATCGGGGAAATACTGTTGGGAGTGACAGGAATCGGAGAAAAATTGTGTGAAGTGACTGGGATTGTGGAAAACATTGTGGGGAGTGTCTGGGATCGGGGAAACGTTATGGGGAGTGACAGGGATTGGGAAACATTGTGGGAAGTGACTGAGATCGCGGAAATATCGAGGAGTGTCTGGAATTTGAGAAACATCGTGAAGATTGACTGGGATTGGCGAAATATTGAGGACAGTGACAGCTCATGAAAACATTGCGGGAAGTTACTGGGATCGGGGAAACATCGTGGGGAGTGACAGAGATCGAGTAAACAGTTTGCAGAGTGACAGGGATCAGGGAAACATTGAAGAGTGACTGGAATTGGGGAAGCATCGTGTGGAGTGACTGGGCTTTTTCCAAAATACTGTGGACACTGATGGCTCAGGGAAACATTGCGGGGAGTTACTGGGATCGGGTAAACATTGTGGGGAGTGACAGATTTCGGGGAAACATATTTGCAAATATTTGGGATTGGGCACTACTCTGCTTTAATGAACCGCAGGATCTTGGCACTGGGTCATTCCCATTATCTAACAGATTGGTAACATCCATTAGGATATATTGTTTACAGGTTCCCAGTGATAACCTTGTCATTAAGGGCACTGAACCAGATGAAAATGTTGAAGGCAGATTTTGCAAAACACCGTCTGTACATTATAAATTAGCATTCCCAAATCAACAGCCTCTTTACAATCAATATTTATTGCCATTCATGGTTGAATTTTGTTTGGATTCATAGCACTCCTGCTCCAGTAAAACAACATTTGTCCTATTGTCATAACTGGCTGGCCACGTTTAATTGTGGCTTGTATGACTGCGATTGTTCTGATTGAGTTTATGCCATGCTGAGACCACAGGACTCTCATTACTGCATCGCTGAGAACAGCACTGAAGCTCACTGCTCACTTCCACAAACAAATTCCTCTCTTTATCAAAGTGAAATGTTAGCACTCATGCTTTGTATCCCATTACAAATTCCAATTGCCCTGCTGAGTTTAATGAACGATCATTCCAATACTGGAGGAATCTCTACCCTGCAGGAGTTTGACGCCCATACATTTTGCGGGATTTGTTTTGATCAGTAGAAAACTCCTTGATGGCTGACCTGTACTTCAGGAATCATTTTAATCTGCCTCTATAATGGTGATAGATTGCAGTGTGCTGCTGTGCAGACTTGGGTGATCGTCCATGAATCACAGAAGGTTAGTTTGTAGGTGCAGAATGCAAATGGGATATTGACCTTCATTGCTAGAGGGATTGAATTGAAGAGCAGGAAAGTACTGCTGCAACTGTACATGGTACTGGTGAGGACACATGCAGTTCTGATCTCCTTTCTTGGGAAAGGATACACTGGCCTTGAAGGTGGGGTTATGGACGTTCACCCAGTTTGATTCCAGAAACAAGAGGGTTAGCCTATGAGGAGGGATTGAGGAGCTTGCGACAAAACTCACGGGACCTTAAAGGGATGGGGAGGGGGATTCTTACAGAAACATAGACAATTATAAATGGAATATATACGATAGAACCAGGGAGGTTGTTTGCACTTGCTTGTGAGGTTTTTGAATACTAGAGAAATTGTGAGGAACTGGTGTGTCAGTGGAGGTTGAGACCAAGGCCGGAACGGCCATAATGTTATTGAATGGGGTGGGGGAGCAGGGGGAGAGCAGGCACCACATGTCATATGGCCTCCTTCTTGTGTGTCGAGTAACTTATCATATTTACTTACTGGAACACAGGAAGAGGTCATTTATCCCATCACAACAAGGCTGGGTCCCAACAGAGGCATCACATTCAGCCAATGGTCCTCTCTCTATTTCTCCGCAACTTTTCTTTCTCTGTTTTTAAATTTCATTTGCCACTTACCTGCACTTATAATTTGCAGTACCCAATGACACACCTTTGTGGGAGGACATCTGAGAACCTGAGGGAAATCTGAGCTGCTGCAGGAGATAACACGTCATCTCCAGCTTGGTGTTGAACCTTGGTCCTTCAAGATGAGGCAGGTACTCGCTGCTGTCTTCACTGGGCCTTCCACAGTTCAGGATGTCCATCATGTCAACTCCAGCTCTTTAGCAGAGCTATCCAATTTGTCCCTAGCCACGGGGAAGGTACCGGAGGATTGGAGAATGGCAAATGTGATCCACTTTTTTGGAAAAAAAAGGTATTAGGGAGAATCTTGGGAATTATAGACCAGTGAGTCTTACATCAGTGGTGAACAACCTATTGGAGAGGATTCTTCGGGGCAGGATTTATGAGCACTTAGAAAAATATTGTCTTCTCAGGGATCGTCACCATGGCTTTGTGAAGGGTAGACACCAATATCCCTGAGCATAAAGCCCTCCAAAGGTAGACTGTAAAGCCCTCCAAAGTAGTGGGCACTGTCTAGGATATCACAAGCAAAATCCTCCCCACCATCGAGAACAAAAACAAGGAGCATTGCTGTCGGAGAGCAGCAGCGATCATCAAGGATCTACACCACCCAGGATACACTCTGTTCTCACTGCTGCCATCAGGAAAGAGGTATCGGTACCACAAGACTCGCACCACCAGGTTCAGGAACAGCTGCCCCCCCCCCCCCCCCCACCTCCACCAGATTCCTCAACTACAAATTATTTTAAGTTTCATTTAAGGACTCTTATTTTTGCACTTTATTGATTTTTTTCCTCTCTGTATTGCACAGTCAGTTGATTTACATTTCTTTATTTGTTTACATGGATACCAAAAGAGCATCACTTCTGAAGTTTAAAATAAAAAAACAGGGCAAGTTATTTGTGAACAGAACCCCACCCCCACCCCAAACAGGGATATTAGAATGGTCAGTATGATCATTCTGTGATTTGATTCAAGGATAACGACTTCCTGGGAGACGCGCTGAGAATCACCAACTAGGCTACAGCTGTACGCTAGTGCACGATGACAAGGCATTGCTTCTGCAACTCACCAGATAACAAACTGGAAATGTACACAATCGTCTGGGTTGTACCGAGCCATTATCCTGCCTTGTCCTGTTGACCTACACCCAGACAGTAACAGTCCATGCCTCTCCTATTCAAATTTTTCTTCAATGTCAAAATTAAGCCCGCGTTCACCTCTTCAGCTGACATCACCCAGACCCAATATGTGAAGGAGGGAATTGAGTCTCTTCTATCTCGTAGAAGGACGCTGTGTTCACTGCTGAAAAGTTCAATGTGATTATTTTGTGTTGGGCCTGCATTTACTTTTGAAAACAGCCACAAGTTAAATGTTCAGTTTGGTGAAACAACCCTTTAAAAGGAAGATTTTATTCACACTATTTTTTTCTGTGACTCCAGATGCAACAAACAACTTAACAAGTAACCAGGTGATGGCAGTTTGTCAGCAGGGTGGAAAATAAAATCCAGCAAGCAATTTCTCTGCAATTTTTTGCCACCATTCTTAACCTTTTTGTTTTGGCTATGGCCCCCTTCGGACTCTGCTCAAAGTTTATGGGCCCCCTTCCCTGTGAAGCAGTCGTCTAGTTGGTTTCTTCCGTACCGCTCTCCGACCAACGACGTAAAAAACATTTTCTGATTTCTGTCCATGGCCCTCTTAAATGTTACTGTCATCGCCAGGGGCCGTGTGGCCCCCGCGCAGAATAGCTGATCTGGAGCCTTGGGGTAATGATCAGATTATACAGCAGTGAGACATGAGCTGCAATGTAAATATTTGTCAGAGTGCCCCTTCTGTTCTTCAAAGTAGTGGCAATCGTAAGGGCTTCCAAGTGCCCAACCATTTTAAATCCACACCCCATTCCCACACCAGCATGGTCACAGGATCGTGCACTGCCAAACCAAGGCTGCTCGCATATTCAAGGAACCACACCTCATAGTCGGTCTGGGCACTCCCCAACCAGGTGGCATTATATCGACGAGCCCTTCATCCTGAAACGTTGGTTCTGTATCTTTTTCCTTGCTCTATAAAGTACACTTTTGACCTGCTGAGTTTCTCCAGCATTGTGTTCTTACTTCAATCACTGTGTCTGCAGACCTTCATGTTTTACTCCTGGCATTAACATCAATTTCTTCAATTTCCATAAACCCCCTCCCTTCCTGCTTCCCTATCCTCCAGCTCCCAGCCCCATCTCTTCCCTCTCCGCTTATCACCTTTCAGCTTTTTTTCTCTTCTAACCTCCCACCCACATCCACCCATGACCTCTTACCCATTAGCCTGTGCTCCTCCCCCTACCCCTTCCTGTCTCCTCCTTCTCCCCCGCCTCGACATTTTATTCATAATCCTGCCTGTTTCTGCTCATGCCCTGATGAAGGACCCAGGGCTAAAATGTTGACTGCCTTTCACTTCCTAATGACGCTGCATGACCTGCTGAGTTTCCCAAACATGTTGTATTGCATTCTTTACGCCTTCTTGAGAAGGCATGCAGTAATCGGATTTAATATTTAACAAAAGCCTGGATGTCCATTCATGCCCTTCAGTGTCAGTGTTGTCTTCAGTGCTCAGGTCTCCAGGGAGGAGTGAGAACCGCAGACCATAAGATATGGGAGCAGAAGTGGACCATTTGTCCCATCAAGTCCGCTCCACCATTCCATCATGAGCTGATCCATTCTCCCACTCAGCCCCATTCCCCTGCATTCTCCCCATAAACTTTGATACCCTGACCAGGCAGAATTATATCAATCTCCTATCCCTCTAGATATGAATGCCAACATCCAATTTCACATCATCCAGATCATTAATGTAGATGACAAATGGGAGTGGACCCAATACTGAACTCTGAGACACACCATGAAGATCAATTTTATTTATCAATCTTAAATAACCCATTTGAGATCTTCCCCATCCCTTTTGACTCTACACATAGCCTTCTACTCTGATCTTCAAAGGGACCATTTGCTCTTAATATACCTGCAGAAACCCTCAGAACTTTCCTTCACATTGTCTTCCAAAGCAGTTAGCACGACACCTTTACAGCGCCAGCGATCGGGACCAAGGTTCAAATCCCACGCTTTCTGTAAGGAGTTTGTACATTCTCCCCGTTTCTGCATGTATTTTTCCTGGGGGCTCCAGTTTCCTCCCACCATTCGAAACGTACCAGGGGTGTGAGTTAATTGGGTCTAAAGTGGGCTCATGGACTCATGGGCCGAAATGGCTTGTTACCGTGCTGTAGGTCCAAATTAAAAATTAAATTAAACCTCATCTTCTTTTAGCTTTTCTAATTTCTTTGTTGAGTGTTTTCTTGCATTTTTATACTCCTCAAGTACCTCATTTGCTCCATGTTGCCTATACCTGCTAAACACCTCTCTCTTCTTCTAAATCAGATCCCCAATATCTCTCAAAAACCAATGTTCCCAATGCCTATTAACTTTGCCTTCAATTCTGACAGGTACAAACTCTGTACACTCAAAATTTCACCTTTGAAGTCTTCCACTTACCTCACACATCCTTGCCCGAAAACAATCAATGCATTCCAGATCCTTTCTCATTTCCTGAAAACTGGCCCTTCTCCAGTTTAAAATCTCAACCCAGTGCACAGATCTATCCTTCTCTATAATTAACCTGAAACTAATGGCTTTATGAGCTCTGGCCTGAAAATATACTTCTGCCACCTGTCCTGTCTTGTTCCCTAACAGGAGACCCAGTATTGCACTCTCTCATTGTACCTCTATATATTGATTTAGAAAACTTTCCTGAACACATTTGACAAACTCCAAGCTATCCAGCCCTTTTACAGTATGGGAGTCCCAATCAATATGTGGAAAGTTAAAATCTTCAGATTTATTGTCAGAGAACATAATGACATCACATACAACCCTAAGATTCTTTTTCCTGCTGGCGAGGCAGAATTGGTAGTGCAATAATGTACACATGTAAACAAATAAAGAAATGTAAACTAACTGACTGCAATAGAGAGAGAAAAAAATCAATAAAGTGAAAAAGTAGTCTTTATTTGAGTCCCTGATTGAGTTTGGAGCAGGGGTAGCAGCTGTTCCTGAACCTAGTGGTGAAAGTCTTGTGGTGCATAATAACTCTTTCCTAATGGCAGCAGTGAAAATAGAGCGTATGCCGGGTGGTGTGCTCTCCAATGGCAGCATTCTCCATAGATTTTCTCGATGTTGGAGAGGGTTTTACCTTTAATGTCCTGGGCCATGTCCACCATCTTTTTCAGGGATTTCATTCAGGTGTATAAGTGTCCCCATCCTAGACCGTGACGCAGTTGGTCAGCGCACTTTCCACCACACATCTGTAGAAATTTTCCAGGGTTTCTGGTGTCATACCAAACCTCCGCAAACTCCTGAGGAAGTAGAGGTTTCTCATGAAGCCATTGGTATGTTGGGTCCAGCAAAGATCCTCTGAGATAGTTACTCCCAAGAACTTAAATTTGCTCACTCTCTTCACCTCTGATCCCCCACTGATCACAGGATCGTACACCTCTCGCTTTCCCTTTCTGAAGTCAACAATCAGCTCCTTGGTTTTGGTGACATTGAGTGTGAGGTTGTTGATGGTGCAGCATTTAGCCAAGTTTTTAATCTCCCTCCTGTATGTTGACTCATCGCCCCTTTTAATACAACCTATTACCATGGCATCATTAGTGAAATTGTAGATGCTGTTGTACCGAGTCACATAGTATAGGTGTCAAGTGATTAGAGCAGGGGGCTAAGAGCACAGCCCTGTGGTGCTCCAGTACTGATGGAGATTGTGGAAGAGATTTTCTGGTCTGGAGGCGATGAAATTCATGATCCAATTACACAGTGGGGTGTTAAGTCCCAGGTCTTGGAGTTTGCTGATCAATTTTATGGGATGGATGGTGTTAAATGTTGAACTGTGGTCGATAAAGAGCATCCTGATATATGCAACTTTGCTGTCCAGGTTTTTCAGGGCTTTGTGTAGAGCCAATGAGATGGTATCTGCCGTGGACCTGTGTTTACGATCGTGAACTGGAACAGATCCACATCACCGCCCAGACAGGAGCTGATATGCTTCAACAGCAGCTGTTCAAAGCAATTCTTCACTGTTGATGTGAGTCCCACTTTCCTGCAGCTGTCTGCTACCTCTCTAGAGATTTGCTTCTATTCTCGTGGATTATTAGGCGGTCTGCAATACAACCCCATGAGTGTGGTCATACCTTTCCCAATCCTCAGCTCCACCCGTGTAGCCTCAGTAGACGAGCCCTCTGGTCTGTCCTGCCTGAGCACAGCTGTGATATTTTCCCTGATGAGCAATGCCACTCCTCCCCCTTTCAACCCCCTCCCTGTTCTATTGCGTCCGAAACAACGGAAGCCCAGGACATTGAGCTACCAGTCCTGGCTCTCCTACAAGCAAGCTTCATTCATGGCCCAATATCATAACTCCACGCGCCAATCCGCGCTCTAAGCTCATCTGCCTTTCCTACAATATTCCTTGCATTGAAATAAATGCACTTTAGAAAATTTCAACCGTTGACTTCAAACGGTGCATGCAATTTTCACATCATCTTTTCCCTCCTCCACTCCTCTAACCACTCTGGCCCTCTGGTTCCCATCTCCCTGCAAATCTAGTTTAAACCCACTGGAGCAGACCTAGCAAACCTTCCCACAAGGATATTAGTCTGCCTCCAGTACAGATGCAAACCATCCCATCAGAACACACCCAATGACCCAAAAAGCCCTCCTTCCTACACCTTTAGCCACGTGTTAAGATACATTCTCCATCTATTTCTAACATTAACATGTGGCACAGGTAGCAATCCTAGATCACTACCCTGGAGGTCCTGTCCTTCAACCTAGTGACCAACTCCCTGAACTCTCTTTGCAGGACCTCCTCACCCTTTCTACCCATGTCATTGGTCCCTTCATGGACCACAACATCTGGCTGCCACCCTCCTCCTGAGAATACCTTAAACCCGATCTGCGATATCTCGGCAACATACCATCTGGGAATCTCGATCCCTTCCACAGAATCTGTCCCTCCATGGAATCCCCTGTCGCTTCAGCTTGCCTCTTCTCCCCTCCCATCTTTGTCACAGGACCAGACTCCGTGGCTTGTTCTCGGTAGTTCTTTTTTTTTCTTTCCCCCCCACCCCCCGCCAAGAGTATCCAAAATGGCATGCTTGTTATTGAGAGGAATGGCCACAGAGGTGCCTTGCACTGCCTCTCTGTACCCTTTCCCTCTCCTGACTGTCATCCATCTACCCTCCTCCTGTCTCCTCAGTGTGATAGCACATTTAAGTAAAAGCCTTGTTTTCCTTGTCACCTCATGTAACTGGACCAAGTGGCGACTCTCTGTCTTCCTTAGGGTAGACAAAGTTAAAGAATTTCATGTATGTTACATTCTAAATGTAGAATTACATGACAATAATGGAACCTTTACCTTTAAATAATTTTTTTATCCTTTTTTGTGTAGTTGGTAGGAGAGGTGTGGAAGAAACCAATCTAACTTGACTGCTTCACAGGGAAGGGGCTTCATAAACTTTGAGCAGAATCCTTGGGAGCCATCACCAAAAAAAGTTTGAGAATGGCTGGTGTCAGGGATAGTGTTGCAATAAAACAAAGTGCTGGATAAAAATTTAAAAAGAAAAGTACTTTTAGTACGATTTCAAGGTATTATAGTTCAAGGTATTATCTTTTACTAATGGAAGATCCATTCTAATGGGATAACAGCAGGAAGGAAACTTACCCATTTGTGCAGGTTAATCAAGGATGTCCAAAGATGCTGGAGTCGAGTGCACTTCATAAAGGTGCTGGAGAATCTCAGCAGTAAGTGCACCATCCAAAGGAAGTCGAGAGTAACAAGCATTTAGGGACTGGGCCCTTCAGCAGATATAATCAAAACAGGTAGGCACTTGAACTAAAAGGTGGGGGATTGGGAAGGAGGAGAAAAGAGGAGGGAGGCAGGGGCAGGCAAATAGGCAGAAGGGTAAAAGAGAAAAAAGCTGTAAAGTGATAGAAGGAGAGAGAACTCTCTGATAGGAGAAGGAAAGGGGTGGGGAGCTGGAAAGAGAGAGAGTGTGTGAGAGAGAGAGAGAGAGAGAGAGAGAGAGAGAGAGAGAGAGAGAGAGAGAGAGAGACAATAGGGAGGGGTCGACGTTAATGCCATCTGTTTGGTGATTACCGAGATGGAACAATAAGATCCAATTTGCAGGTGGCCTTGGTTTTGTCTGGTTTGTGCATGTGTAAGATTGATCCATTGGGTGGCTGTCTCACAGATGACAACCTCTGTTTTCGAGTTAACTGCTAATATGCAATGGAAAAAAAAAGATTGGAACTGAGAAACTGAGTTTCTACAGAATATTGTGGAACTGAGGGAGAAACTGATGTGTATGGCATGGAGAAAATTCTGGTTCCTGTGACACATAGACTATTGCATTTTGGAGATGATAAGGTGGCCCAAACATTTCATCGCTTCTGAACCCTTGCAACGTCACCGAACCAGAGGTGACTTCAACCATTCTTTGTGCTTGGTGGGGTTTTTATGTTCCACCTCTGCCAGGAAAATCTCGTTCGATTTAATGCAATAGGGCATCACTTCTTTGTGCAAGAACATAGTAATGACCTCGAGCCAGCGAGTTGTTTTAATCAAGTCCAGGATTTATTTGTTTGAACTCAGGAAGCATTCCCTTACCATGCACTGGAAGGTAGTTGGTAAGCAACACAGTGAACTGAGGAACAGAGGTCTCATTACTTACTGACACGTACAACTCCTGGTCGAGATGGAAACTTCTCAAAGATTTTTGAGATGTGATAGATGACAAAATTGGAAAAATGAAAAAAGCATTTCTTCTCACTCTTCAGTCGTAAACAGTCATTGTTTTGTGTCAAGAACCGATACAAACAGAATACTCAAGGAATTACCAGGAAAGAGTCTCCAATCAATTCCATATCTACCAACTTTCAGATTTCATAACAAATCACACCAGACATTAATGCTGCAGTCAGTTTAAGTATTGCAGGAATCTCAGCAACAACAGAGACAAGGTAGCCTCCGTTTTCATTCCATTGAGGAATCCAGCAGTTTAAGAGGTGAACACTCTAGTTATCTTTCCAAGCCCTTGGAATCATTCTGTATGAAAATAAGCTGCAGGGACCACTGACACCATCCTCCACTGATCCCATGTTCTTCTCCCCCATGTTGCTATCAATTCCCCCTCAATTTACCTACACCCTAAGAGCTATTAATCTATCAACCTACATGTCTTTATGATGTGGAGGGAATTGAAATTATTTTTGTAAATTATATACTTTTAAAATTTTATTTACGACATGGTAGAAGCCAATTCCACCACTTAAACCTCTGCTGTCCAATTACACCCAATTAACCTACAGCCCCATACATTTTGGAGGGTGGAAGGAAACTGCAGCACCCGAGGAAAGTCCACACAGACATAGTACCAACCCCTTACAGAGAGCGTTGGATTCAAACGTGGGGGGCTGCTGGGTCTGTAAGGGCGTTGTGCAAATCACGACTCTAACACCATCAGCATTGCCCGGAGCTTCTTACAGTAAGAGAAAGAGAAGCAAAAAAGAGTCCCTTCAGAGACACTGAGTGCCCGTGGATTCACCTCCACACTCCTGCAGCCTCTACAGCTGCACAGACTCCTGTTCAATCCATCGGTGACCCGAGCTCCAGATCCAAACTCCAATATGGTCAGGAAGCCTTCAGCACCGAGCCCTTTGGTAGCTTTTCTTTAACTCTTACACTTTCAAATCCCAGTTCCAATACTTGGTTGTGTGAGTCCTTGAGCCACTAAACCCCTTGCTGGTCCACTGTTGTGATCACCTTGTCCATCGCCTCGTCTCCCAGGCTCCACCTTCCCAACAGGAGGTTCTCCCCATGTCTGGTGCCCTGTGCCGGTCCGCTGCTCCCCCAGAGTCTGCCACCTCTCCTGCTTCACTGCCCAGCACAGGTGCCGCCATTTAAAGTCCGAAAGAAGTCAATGGCATTGGAAGCGGGCAGAAGCAGCCCTGTGTCTCCTGAGGAGCAGTGGTGCGTGTGTCTTCCTGCAGAGTAGCGCTGGGTGACCACACTTGGAGTATTGCATATAGTTCTGGTCACCCAAAGGTGGGAAAGATGTAGAGGGTGAAGAAAAATGCTGCTGGGGCTGGAGGGCTTGAGTTATAAGGAGAGTCTGGATAGAGGTGGTAAATGGAGGGGAGGGGCTACAATAGTGAGTAGTCAGATTTGACTAAAACAGTCCCAACAGTAGACAACAGCAGGAGAAGCAAGTACAATAAGAAACAGAAGGAAAGAATCCAGCATTAATTAGGACCATTAGGAGCAGAGGTCGGGTCCACTCCATCATGAGCCCCAGTCTTCTGCTTTCTCCCCATAAGCTTTGATACCTTGACTACTATTAACCCAAAATCTACCCAAGGACCTGGCCTCTTCAGCCACCTGTGGCAGCAAATTCCAGGGGTTCGCCACTCTCTGACTGAAGAAATTCCTCCGCATTGTTAGGTCTGCTTTGTTCATGAATGAGTGAGACAAACACCAGGCTGAGTCGAAATCGGGGTTCTTTGTTCTTTATTACCGGATTGTAACACTTGCGACTAACGATGTTAGCCGGAGAATGCATTCTGCCGTTATCAGCAAAATGGTGATTCTTTATACCCTTGGATACATGCTTAGAACATCATCATATCATTACTTGTCCAATGACTAAAACTGTTGCTATCCTTTCCCTGCTAGCTTCCTGCCTCTCAATCCATCAATGTCTCTCTTATCTTGTAAGTACAAGGATGCATTCTGTTACTCCTTAGTACTGGGTGACTCCTTCTCCGGTCCCATCTCATGATGTTTTACCTAACAGGAGTACAAGGACACCTCCCCTTCTTGTTACTGCCCTGTACAGGGTAACTCCCTACACATTCCCATCTCATGATGTTTTACCTTACAGCATCTCTGTTTCAAATGGGCACCCTTCAATCTTGAAATTGTGCCCTCTTGTCCAAGACTGCTTGACCAAAGGAAACCACTTTGCTACATCTACTCTGACCAGGCCTGTCAACATTCAAAATACTTCTGTGAGGTCCCCCCTCATTCTTCTTAACACCAAGGAGCACAGTCCAAGAGCTATTAAATATCCCCGGGTTCGAATGAGGCGCTGTCTTTACGTTCTCCCCGTGCCTGCGTGGGATTCCTCCAGGTGCTCCAGTTTCCTCCCACCCTTCAAAATGTATGAGCGCTGTAGGTTAATTGGGGTATTTGTGGGCAGCACAAGCTCGTGGGATGGAAGGGCACGTTACTGTTATAAATAAATTAATAGCATTTAATTATTTAGAGAGGTCAAATGCCAATTCCCTCCAGATTCTAAAATGTTGTTGGAAGTTTCATATTTTACCCGTTGCCAGCAATCACAGCAGTGAAAAGGTTCCTGGGACTCCACATATCAGAGGACCTCTGGTGGAGAAAGCACATTGAGGCAAGCAGGAAGGAGGCACATCAACGCTTCTACTTTCCAATGAGTCTGAGGAGATTTGGCACGTCATTGAACACTCTTATCAAACTTCCGCAGCTTACTGAGGAAAGTATACTGGCTGATTGCCTCGAGGCTCGGTTTGCGAATTTGAATGCCCCAGGAACGCAGAAGACTGCATAAGGTAGCGACCATAGCCAACTCCAACTCAGGCTCTGACTTCTCATCCATTGTAGATATCTATGTGAGGTGCTGTCTCAAGAAGGCAGCCATCATCACAAAGGACCCACCATCGTCCTGGTCGCAACCTCTACTCACCTTTGGGCAGAAGGCTCAGAGGCCTGGTCCAGCACTGTGGCGGTACACTACTGGCCTACTGCAGAGGGAAACCTCTGTACCTGCAGAAGAGCACGGGGGAAAGACAACACCTGGCCGTGTGTCAATCAGCCGACCTGAATGGACCAAGCCCCACCCGATCGGGTGTCAATCACCCTCTGGGATATAAGCCAGAGCCAGCCCTTCAAAGACACTCTCAGAGCTCGCAGCAGCACCATCTCCCAGCCAGCTCTGTGGAAGTTCATGTTGAATAAAGCCTGTTGAACAGACTTTATGTTTTGCATCCTTGCTTCTGTTCGATAGTGCACCACAAGCACCTCGAGGTTCAAGGCTTTTTATTGCTCCAATGACATCATGCTTTTGAATCTTCACATAGTGCAGTAATTATACACGACTCTGACACCACAAAAATCACTGTCTACAATATTTCATTCATGAACTATTGTTCCTAGGCTACCTGTAACTGAATATTTATTATCTATCTTTTATATTTGGTATCTATTTCCTTACTGAGGAAATTTCAAGTATACTGTTGTAGGTTTTTTTTTACAAAAAGCACCTGTTTGCAGTAGCAAATTAGAATTTTGGTGCATATGTACAACGTAGAATAGAACCAGAGAACATTACAACGCAGAAAACAGGCCCTTTGGCTCTTCTAGTCTATTATTCTGCCTCGTCCCACTGACTTGAAGTAGGTCCATAACCCTCTATACCCCTCCCATCCATGAAACTGTCCAATTTTTTTTTAATGTTAAAATTGAGCCCGCATTCACCATTTCAGCTGGCAGCCTGTTCCACACCCCCACCACTCTCTGTGTGAAGAAATTCCCCCTCATGTTCCCCCAAAACTTTTCCCTTTTCACTCGTAACCTTCGTTCTCTGGTTTGTATCTCACCTACCCTCAGTGGGAAAAAGCCTACTTGCATTTACTCTGTCTATCCCCCTCATAATTTTATCTACCTCATCAAATCTCCCCTCATTCTTCTACATTCCAGGGAATAAACTCCTAACCTGTTTAACCATTCCCTGTAACTCAGTTAATCAAGTCCTGGCAACATCCTGGTAAATCGTCTCTGCACTAGTTTTAGTTAAAGAGGAAATTCAGGAGGCAATGCAATCATGGATCACAGGTCAGAATCAGAGAATCGTTACCGCATGGGATGAGACCATTCAACCCATCAGCCCTGTACTAGCACCATCCACAGCAATATAGTCAGTCCTAATCTTCAGTTCCTTTCCTGTTCTCTTGCAATTATTTCTCCCTTGAGCAGTTCTGATGAACAATGCCCAACTGTTTCTCCTTTCACAGATGCTGCCTGGCAAGTTGAGTGCTTCAAGCATTTCCTGTTTTCATTCAGATTTTCAACATCTGCACTTTCATTTCCTTTTTGACAATAATGAGGAAGGCTTTCAAAGTTGGAAAAATGGGCCAGAATATGGTAGATGGAACTTAATGCAGACAAGTGTGAGGTGTTGCAATTTGTTGCACAGTAAATGGTAGGACACAGAGGAATGCAGAGGAGTCTGGGAATTCAGACACATAATTCCCTGAAAGTGGTGTCACAGGTAAATAGGGCTGTAAAGAAAGCTTTTGGTATACTGGCCTTCATAAATCAAAGTTTTGAATATGGAATCTTGGATATTATGGTGAGATTGTCTGGTGAGACCATATTTGGAGTTTTGTATGCAGTTCTGGACACCAAACTACAGGAAGGATATCAGTAAGACTGACTCGCATTTTACCGGGACTTCAGGAATTGAGTTACAGGGAAAGATTAAACAGGTTAGGATTTTATTCCTTGGACCGTAGAAGAATGAGGGGAGATTTGATAGAGGTATTTAAAATTATGAGGGGTATAGACAGAGTAAATGCGAGTAGGCTCTTTCCACTTAGATTAGGAGAGATAAATACGAGAGGATGAGGCTTTACGGTGAAAGTGAAAAGGTTTATGGGGAACTTCTTCACTCAGAGAGTGGTGGGAGTGTGGAATGAGCTGCCATCTGACATGGTAAATGCAGACTCACTCTTGAGTTTTAAGAATAAATTGGATAGATGCATGGATGGGAGAGATCTGGAGGGTTATGGAGTGGGTGCAGGTTGATGGGACTAGCAGAATGATATTTCACCATGCACTAGAAGGACTGAACGGTCTGTTTTTCTGCAGTGTTCTATGGTTCAACCGATTTCAGGTCACGATCACTGTGTGGAAATCCTTTCTTCTAGGGTAACCTGCTGAGTGTTTTCAGCTTTTCTGTTTAAGTTGCATTTAAATAGCACCTTTCATCTCCCTTTTGGAATACCCCAATGTGATATGCAACCAAGGAAGGGTATTCACTGTTGTCACATAGAAAACAAGGCAACCAATTGGCACAAAGCAAGTTGTCCAAATAAACAAGCCAATTATAGAGATTTTGACCAAGGAGAAGTTTATAGCCAGTACAGGTGATAACTTCTCTGTCTTTAGAGCATAGAACATTACTGCACAGTATTAAAACTATGTAAACCCACTCCATAACAATCTAATTATTCCCTACTCACATCCATAACCTTCTATATTTCTTACAAATGGGGAAAAATTCCCTTTTGAGAAGGGAATGGTTCATGGGACATCATGCCCACATGAAAGATCAGACATCTCAATTTGATGCCTTGTCCCAAAGGTGATAATGTCAACAGTGCAGTCATCATCAGTCCAAATTTCCTGAATACAAAAATAAAATTATTGCAGCAATCACAATACATATTTTGCTGGATGACAAGTCAGGCCTTTTCTCTCTGAGATACCATTGAGACTGTTGTGCAGCTCACAGAACATTAACTTCAATGTTGTGCCAACCTAGTCGACGAACTAAACCTTCCATACCTCACGCCCATAACTCTCCATTTTTCCTACACCTGCGTGCCTGTCTAAGCATCTTTTAAAGGTCCCCATTGTGCCAGCCTCCACCACCACCCGTAACAATGCATTCCAGGCACCCACTACTCTCTGTATAAAAAAATTGCCCCTGACCACTCCCCAAAACGTTCCTCCCCTCACCTTGTGCACCTTGCTACTGTTGCTACAGAAAAAGGGTATTGTCTGTCCACTCTATCTACACTTCACATAATCTTGTAGAACTTCATGAAGTCACCTCTCATTCTTCTTCACTCCAAAGAGAAAAAAAAAACTAGCTCCGTTAACCCTGCCTCATATATCATGTTCTCCACTCCATGCAACATCCTGGTAAATCTCCTCACCAAGGTTCTCGCATCCTTCCTGTAATGAGGTGAACAGAACTAAACACAATTTGGTTCCCTTCTGAAAACATTTGAGGCCGGAAATTGCTGTGCGTAATAACAGTGGAGAATCATCTTGCACAGCTGCGGGACATTCCCATCTGCTTCTGGGATGATAAGCTATTAATTTTCTTCTTCTCGATGTAAAATTTATTACGCGCCACAATCATCAAAAAAAGTATTATCAGGCATGAAAGTATAATTTAGAGGAACAAGTGCCAGGAGCTGAATATTGTTCTCTTAACATGATTTAATATTGCCTCGAGTTTAGGGCTTGGTAATCTATTTGACAGTTTATTGTCGCTTCTATATCCCCGTGGCCAGTGTTGGGCTGATTTAAAAGAGTTAAACACAGAAGTCTGCAGGCGCTGTGATTGTAGTAAAAACACAGAAATGATGGAGGAACTCAGCTGTTCTCACAGTGTCCATACGAGGTAAAGATATATAACGGACCTGAGCCCCTCTTCAAGGTATGAATAACAAGCAGGCAGGTGCCTGAATTAAAGAAAAGGGCCAGGGGAAGAGTATAGACAGACAGGGTAGGAGGATGAGAGAGGAAAGAGAAGAAGTGATCGGGGGAGGGTGGTGGTAGCTAACAGAAACTGGACAAGACAATATTAATGCCGTCAGGTTGGAGGGTGCCCAGATAGAATATTGTTCCACCAATTTGCAAGTGGTTGATTACAAATGGAGCAGCTTTCCTTGTCAGCTACCACAAAGGAAACATAAAACATTTTTAGAACTGCAGAAAATAGCACGCAGTTGTATAATCTATCTCAAATATCACTGCAGTAAAATCCTTAACAATTTCAGTAATTATAATATACCGTCATCTTAATTAAACAAAGTTTTATCACTGTTCCAAGCTCAAATCACCATGATGTTTCAAAATCCTGAAAGCTCTGCAAATACATAATCTGCAAGTTAATGCACACAAGCCAGATTTAAAATTGCAAATGCAGTGCAGCTTTGAAATAAATTTTCCACCCCATAAAATCAAATCTGCTCATCTTTGAGGATTTTTTTTATGGTGTGTTGCTAATAAATTTAACACCTATTTCTGAAGCGAGTATTATCTTGCTGGCTCAAAATCGGAGAGAGCAAATTCAATTATAATTTTATTTGCTCTGATCAGTCCTGCACTACATTTACACCGAGGGAAAGGTCGATTCCATTGTGAAATGCAGATATGGCCAAACCTAAACTGCTGACAAGCTATCAAGGAGGTGACGAGATGGGAAGCTCCAACAAATGTCACAGACGGTGACATTCCAAAATTCAAAGTTCAGGTTTACTGTCTGAGTACATGCACAACATCAGATACAACCCTGAGATTCCTTATCCTGCGGACCAGGCAGAATTTCTACTTATCGGTCATGCAAATAACTGTAGTCAAGACAAGATTACAATAGAAAATAATGTAAACAAACTAGGCGCAATACAGAAAATAACTATTCAATAATAAATGATGTTCAAAGTAAGAGTCCTTAAATAAGTCTCTGAGTTTGATAGGGGAGATATAGCCATTGTTCCTGAACTTGTGGTCCAAGTCTTGTGGCACTTACACTTCTTGCCGAATGGCAACAGTAAGAACAGAGCATGCCCTGGGGGGCAGGGATCCCAAATGAGTGCTGCTCTCTCTGATGGCAGCATTCCATGAAGATTTTATCGAGGGTGGGAATGTACTGAGCTTTCCACTCAGGGGTATTGGTGTCCCCATAACAGGAGTGATTCAGCTGGTCAGCAAATTTTTCACTGCATGTCTGTTGAAGTTTGCAAAGGTTTTTGACATCATACCAAACCTCCCCAAACTCCTGACAAAGTAGAAGTGTTGACATGCCATGAGGTTACCACTTCAAGATGACAAAGCTGATGGAGACCAACATTTCAGTACAGTGCTTCAGGGCTTGTCCAAGGTTTAATTAAGACATTAAAAGATTCCAGAGCAATCTCTGAAGAGCAGGGGAGTTCTCCTGCTGCCCAGGCTGAAGCTTAGCCCACAAGCAACTGGACAAGCTGCAACTCATCCATGACTGAAGCCAAATAAACAGTCTGTCAAAGGCAAGGATGAATAAAAATTTGTACTGATGCATCATGGACAAGATTGGAGACAGTACATGGCAATATGATAATTGAAGACAGCCCATCAAATCTGCAAGGATATGCACTGAAAAAAAATACAAGGACTTGAGGAGAAAATGAAGTTTGCTGATGAAGTGTGCAAGGTCCAACACTTTCGGGGGGACTGTACGGCCTGACAGCGGAAAGAGGCTCCAGTCTGTAAAAGCCTCCATTTAGTGAATCTGTTCTTGAACAGGTGAGATGGATTTATTCAGCACCGTTCAGATGCTCAAGACATGCCAAAATGTATCACAGCCAACAAACCCTGCAGGTGTAGACTCTGTCTGGGGGTGCACGGGCTGTTTGTGTGCAGGTGTAGACTCTGGGGGTGCACATCCTGTTAGCGTGCAGGTGTAGACTCTGACTGGGGATGCACGGGCTGTTTGCATGCAGGTGTAGACTCTGTCTGGGGGTGCACAGGCTGTTTGCATGCAGCAGGAAGCTACCGAGAGCTACGTGATGATGACCTTGTTTCCCTGCTGTTGGTTACACAGGCGGCTTTGAGCTGGTGTACCAGAGAGGAACAGAACCATGGCATTTTCAAAGCTGTGCAGAAGAGGTCTGATGTAGTCACGAGCCTTGAAGTCATGCTATTTAAGAATGGGCCCTTCAGCCCATCATGACCATGCCAGCCACTGTGGGAATCCCATTTACCAGCACTTAGATGTTAATGTCTGTCATCTGGTGGTTCAAAAGCTCATCTAGATACTTAAATGTTGATTTTATTTTTGGCACAGAAATTGGCCCTTCCGGCCATGAGCCCATGCTGCCCCAAATACCTCAATTTCCCTACAACCCTCGCACATTTTTTGAAGGGTGAGAGGAAACCGGAGTGCCTGGAGGACATATAAACCCCTTTCAGATAGTGCCGGTTTCAAACCCGGGTCACTGGTGCTGTGATAGTACCTGTATTGTGCTAACTGCTACGCTAACCATGCGGTGAGAGGACCTGTCTCCTCTACCCCCTTAGGTAGTGCTCTGGAATCCAAATAGAAGAAAGGGTTTTCTACACATGCCCTTTGAACCTCTCACCTTAAGACGACTGTCTGCCCTCCACCTTTGGACATCTATGGACTGACAATGCGTGAAAAGTTGGCCACCCTGCCCTTCAAGCCTGCTCCCCCAATCAAGATCATGGCTGATCTGGCCATGGACTCAGCTCTATTTTCCTATCTATTCCTCACAGTCCACCCTTCTGATATCGTTCACAGATCTTGAGTCTTAAATAGATTCAATGAGACAGCTTCCTTGGGAAGGGAATTCCACAGATTTGCTACTCTTCTGGGAGATACCATTCCTGCTTACCCCAATAAATCTGCTTCCCTTGAATCTTGAGGCTAAGCTCCTTATTTCTAGCCCCATCCCTAATCACCCTCTAAAACTCCAATGAGTATACCTTAAGTAATCCCTATGCCATCGGTGCTCTGTGATTAGTAAGGGATTGCTTAAGGTGGGATATGAGTGGAAGAAAAAGTTTGAACACCACTGTTTTAATCGTCCCTCATTGGCTCGTTATGTGCAGGGTTTCACAACTCCAAAGGAAATGGGCCAATGACAATTTTTCTCAAGCAAAATATTTCAGTAACAATTGGGTCTAGAGCAGTGATTCTCAACCTTCCCTTCCCACTCACATCCTGACCTGAAATGTCTTTTTAAATTTTATAAAAACCACACAATAAAACATATAATTAAAGATCATTCAAAACATGTGGTATATAAAAGAAAAATAAGAATCTCCTCTCACCCACATATACCACCCCTCTCCTCCCCCCCCCCCACTCTATCCCCTACAAAAGAACAAAGAAAAAGAGTAAGAACAGGACAAGAGACCCTCAAAGGAGGTGCCTATTACTTTAAAGTCTTTTATAATATACTGAGGCCTTAAGGAGAAGGGAATGTCAGAGCTTCATTTAAATATCAACACCCATGTTTTGTAAACAAGGACTCCATATCTTCCAAAATATATAAATATCTGTCCTTAATTTATAAGCAATTTTCTCAATTTTCTCAAGTGAACTTCAGCACGCCCTCTATCTATACCCAGATCTGTGTCCGACTTCCAAGTAATGGCAATATATTTTCTTGCTTTTGATAAAGCAATTTGAACAAACTTCTTTTGATACATATTCAATTTCAGTTTAGGTTTAACACCTTTAATATCAGTCAATATCCAATCTGAAATGTTGACCATTCGTTTACTCCCACTGATGTTGCTTGGACCAGCCAGTGGTTTTCAAACTGCCCTCCAAACTTACATGCCACTTGAAGTAATCCCTATGCCATTGGTGCTCTGTGATTAGTGAGAGATTGCTTAAGGTGGTATGTGAGTGGGAAGGGAAGGTTGGGAATCATTGCTCTAGACCCAATTGTTACTGAAATATTTTGCTTGAGAAAAATTGTCATTGGCCCATTTCCTTTTGGAGTTATGAAACCATACACATAATGAGTCAATGAGGGACGATTAAAACAGTGGTTTTCAAACTTTTTCTCTCCACTCACAGACCACCTTAAGCAACCCCTTACTAATCACAGAGCACTGGTGGCATAGGGATTACTTAAGGTGGAATGTGAGTTCGGGGGGCAGTTTGAAAACCATTGGTCTAATGGTTGTTTTTGCACTGTCTTTGAAGACATTTGGAAATGAGTCAGGGATACACAAAAGCGAAAATGAAGAAACCTCTCTGTGGGCACTTGCAGTCAAAGCTATTTAATTCTCACAAAGGATTCTTTTATTGTCATATAATAAAAAATTCATTCAAAGTGTAAGTTACATCATATAATCCAACATGTCTGCTGTAAGGCGAAGAAAAAAGTGCCATGAGCATTGCTCGATATCCCTAACAATAAGCAAAAGTGAGACCCTTCAGAGTGTCCCTGAGGGTCTGTGTATCCACCTCTAGTCCTCTCACAGCCTCTACAGCTGCACAGACTCCAGTTCAAACAGTTGGTGGCCTGAATTCCAGATCCAAATCTTCAATAAGATCAGGAAGCCTTCAGTACCCGAGGCCCTTCAGGAGCCCTTCTTGCCCTCAGCCCCTGCTAGAATCCTGGCTCCGATTCCTGATTCCGATGAGCCCGTCTAAGGCAATCCGCAGCCTACAGCCTGTGTGGGGTCCACCAAGACCTGGATGAGATCTGCCAACAGGACAGGGTGCATGACTGAGACCTTAGTTAAAGGGCTCCTTTTCGTTTTTTTTAGAACAATGCAGCTTCAGGAAGAGTTCCAATTCACACATGTACTTGCTTCTTTCCGCCAACAGGAGGTCGGCTAAATCAAGACAGGCCTTGAATTAAGACAAAAGGCTTTTTCAGGTGGATTCTCCGCTAAGAATGTGCCTGAAGAAGCAGAAGCATCCCTTTAAATTGCAGTTCAGGTGGCAGTGTTGAAAACGCAGTGCTGGCCGTCTTAAAGGACAGCTGCACTGGGATGCGCATTTGAGCATATTCCAGCTCCTGTCCCTTGGGCTGTCAATTCAGGATGGCTGGCTGTCAGCTGGGAGAACCAGCGCGGGCTATCAGCACAGAGATGTCCCATGCGGGATGTCCCCCCACTGATCTCGCTGCCCCACTCTCTCCCCACTCACAAATTCAGTCCCCACACTGTGGGGCGGCCGGCGTGGGCTGTCCCCACACTGTCAGGCGGCCTGTGCGGGACATTTCCACATTGATCCTGCTGCCCCACGCTCTCCCCCACTCACGGGGCTGGAGCTGCCAGTGGGGGAGGAGGCTGGAGCATTGGCGGGGAAGAAGGAGGCTGGAGCGGCCGACAGGTGAGTACGGGGGCTGGAACGGCTGGTGGGGGAGGAGGTTGAAGCATCGGCGGGTGAGTACGGGGACTGGAGCAGCCGTCGGGGGAGAAGGAGGCGCTTGAGTCGGGTACCGGCATTGTTTCGGCCAGCACCCTTCTCCCCTGCCAGCCGCTCCAGCCCCCTTCTCCCCACTTCCAAAATCAGTCCTGACAGTCTGGGGACTGATTTCGTGAGCGGGGCAGCAGGATCAGCGTGGGGACGTCCCTGCGCTGACACCTGGTGCCGGCCGCTCGACAGTGTGGGGACTGGGAGAGGAGCTGTCAGGCACTGGCCAGCTGACTGTCATCTGAATGCAGCCGCTTTTAGGCGGCTGCATTCAGATGGCTGGGGAGGCCACTGAGCTGCGGGGATTATGCCTCTCGGAGGAAGGTTACCAAGCTCGCCTTGCAGGTGCCTCCTGCACATTCACGTGGCCTTCCCACAGCTGCACTTTGCCAAAATATGCAGCTTTACAAGAGGGTCATGTGGCCACCTTAAAGTGCATAAAGAAACCTGAACTTCAGCTGTTCCGTGCTTTTGCCATCTGCAGCTTGAAGAACTCAGTGCTTATCAGGTTGATAGCTTCAGGACACTGTAACCTGCTCCAAGGATACATCAAGCTTCTTTTATTGCCAAGTAATAAAGCAGATGTAATATTGCAAGAAATTGCATTTATTCTGCTGTAAGGCAGACACAGATTCGGTATCAGCAGAAATTTCCTGGTGCTCCTTACAGTCAGAGTAAGAGAAGCCAAGAAGAGCCCCTTCAGAGTCATTGAGTGTGCACGGGTTCACCTCAAGCACTCCCTTGGCCTCTGCGGCTGCACAGACTTCGGTCCAAAGCATCGCCAACCTGTGCTCCAGATCCAAACCTCTGAGACGATCAGGAAGCCTTCAATGCCTGAGACCCCTCGGAAGCCCCTCCCACCCCGCACTCCGTGGGTCTGCGCCAGCAGTAGCACTGCCATTTTTTTTTAACCCGCTCCAAGGATACAACAGCGTGAAAGGTGACATTGAAATGTAGTATAGTCTCTTTCAAAAATCGTGTTCAGCTGTCACTCTACCATCTCAAGATGACTAAAAAATAATAATGAGATGATTCTGAAGTGTAGTAAAAACACCAAAACGCTGAAGGAACTCAGCAGGTCTCATAGCGACTATAGGAGGCAAAGAAATATAACCAATGTTTCAGGCCTGAAGTGGAGTCGTCATTGAAATGTAGGAAGCTTGAGATGCAGGTAATAGCATTCATTTAGATTTTTGCCATTCCAATTTTGTCCTATTTCTGTCAACACTTTATGTGGAGGACAGAATGGAGATGCTGTACGTAAACAGCTGCCTGCAATATGATATACGTCATTCCAAGCTCGGCCAATTGATGGAACTGAAGCTTTTCGGCTCATTTCATTGATAAGTAATCCAACCAAACATCCACCACCTGACAGACCACAAGGCCCCAGTTATTAAATTCCCAGTCAATACTTTCAACAGCTGACCTTGACACTGGCAGCGCAGATGTGAAAATTTAACCCATTAGGCACAGTTAACACTCCTGCGACAAGAGCCTGTAGAGGGCAATCCTTCCACTCATCGTTATTACAACAGCATGGCTTTGGTTCTTCCATCCTTCACTGGGCACTTGCTTAGCTTACTAGGAAGGTTGGGGACTTGCATCTACCTCACTGAGGAAGAGCAAGCTGAGCGCGTCTTCATAAAATGACTTATTGTATGAGGAAAACTGCACCAGATGTATTACCTGGACAGAGTAGACGTGGCAAAGTTGTTTTCCATGAGGGGTAAACCTTCAAGATTGAAGGATCCCCATTTAAAAAGAGATGCAGAGGAATTTCTTTTTTAGCCAGAGAGTGGTAAACCTCTAGAATTTGCTACCACGGGTGGCTGTAGAAGCCAAGTATTTAAGGCATGTATTTAAGGCAGCGATTAATAGCTATCTGAGGTAATAATAGCTATAGTCAGGGTATGGGGAGAAGGCCAGGGAGTGGGGCTGAGTGGGGGAATGGTGGAATGGTGGAGTGGACTTGATGGGCTGAATGGCCTTCTGCTCCTTTCAGTCTGTAGCCAGGTGTGACCCCAACACCATGTACAAATAAAGCTCACAGACTTTGATGGCCCTCAGAACAAGAAACTCAAACAGCTCAGCATTCTGAGGAACATTATTGTAAATACACAATGCTGGAGAAACTCATCATGTCAAACAGTGCCCCTTGTCCAGCAAAGATAAAATACAGAACTGATGTTTCAGGCTTGAGCCCTTCATCAATATATGGTAAAATATCAGCAGGTGTCTGAATTAAAAGGTAAGCGGGGAGGCCTGGGTGGGGAAGGGTGGAGGAGCACGGAAGCAAATACAGGGCGAGGGAGGAAGGCACAGTAGCAAGTGGGGAAGGAAGGATGGCTATGTAAATAGAGAGGGCAGGGGGGGGAGAACTGAGGAAAAGAAGACGAGGGTAGGGCGGGGGGGGCGGGGGGGGTGGGAAAGGGAGAGCAGGTGAGGAGAAACCAGAAAAGTCGATGTTAATGCCATCCGGCTGAAGAGTGCCCAGTCGGAAAATTAATTTAACATCGACTTTTCCAGTTTCTGCTCACCTGCTCTCCCTCCCCCACCCCACCTTTCCCCGCCCCCCACCTTCAGCCATGATGTTGTGCAAACCGACTGCTTCACAATCTAATCATTTCCTACCTTACACTCATAACCCTCTATTTTTCTTACAACCAAGTGCCTGAGTATTTTTGAAAGTCCCTTTTGTTAAAGATTTGACCACCAACCCCAGCAATGTATTCTAGGCATCCACAACTCTCTGCGTGAAGAAACCTATCCTGATGTTTCCCCAAACCTTCCTCCTTTTACTGTGTACAGATGTCCTCTGGTTATTTCTACTTACTCCCACCCTGGGAAAAAGATGCTGGCTGTTGAACTTACCTATGCTTCTCAAAATCTTATTTCTTTGGCTTGGCTTCACGGACGAAGATTTATGGAGGGGGTAAATGTCCACGTCAGCTGCAGGCTCGTTTGTGGCTGATCTCTATTAAATCACCTCTCATTTGCCGCAAATAGAAATGCCCCAGCTCTGCTAACCTTGCCTCATGACATATTTTCCAGTCCAGGCAACATCTTGGTAAATCTCCTCTTCATCTTCTCCATAGCTTACACATCCTCAAGTTCTGGCTGCACTTCAGCCCCACACTCCTGATTTACAGTTACCTGGTGGGGAGAGGGGCCGGGCTCTCAGAGGATCTTCTTGTGGGTCTGACCAAGCTGGCCATTCACGGGTTAAGGAGGCAAGCCATCAAGGGTTCTGGGGGAGCCGACAGTTTTCCCCGCTTTTGGGGTTTAACCCAGGCCCATGTGTCATACGAGCAGGAGCACACGGTATCCGAGGAGGGGATGATGGGCGAGTTCCGGGAACTGCGGGCACCCCTGGGATTCGAATGCATCATAGATAGTAACAAGCAGGATTTTAAATTGAAATGTAATAGAGGAGTGGCATTGGACTAAGCACTTCTCGCAAATTTCCAACAATGTGAATAGTGTATTTAGATGTCAATGCTTCTTGTTTAAATAAACATTTTTTTAAAGAAAGGTTGAAAGGAGAGCTTTTGGCACATTGGCCTTTGTAGATCAAAGTTGGGATGTTTTGGTGAGGTTGCTTCAGGCATTCATGAAGCCAAATTTGGAGAATTGTATGCCACATAACTACATGAAAGGTAGCCATACAATTGAAAAGAGTGCAGAAAAAGATTTACTAGAATTACATGGAAAGATTAAACAGATTACGACTTTATTCCCTGGAGCATAGAAGAATGAGGGGTGATTTGATGGAGGTATACAAAATTATGATGGGTATAGACAAAGTAAATGCTGATAGGCTTTTTTCCACTGAGGTTAGGAGAGATAAAATCCAGACACATGGGTTAAGGGTGAAAGGAGCAAAGTGTCAAAGGAACATTAAGAGAAACATCTTCACGCAGTGAGTAGTGGGAGTGTGGAACGAGCTGCCAGCTAAAGTGGTTAATGTGGGCTCAGTTGCTCATATAACAAAAGTTTAGGCAGGTGCATGGATGCGAGGGGTTTGGAAGGATACGATCTGGGTGCAAGTCAGTGAGACGAGGCAGAAAAATAGTTTGGCATGGACTAGAAGAGCCAAAGGGCCTACTTCTGTGCTGTAGTGTTCTCTGGTCCCCTTGCTCTGCTCAGAATTGTTGTCAACTCTAACAGGTTTGAAGGCCAGAGTAACTGCAGATGCTGGACTGGGTAATGATAAACTGAGCGGTTCAAACACCAAATGTTAAAGTTTTGGGTTTCCTCTGAATCAGGACTGGGTGGAAGAGAACGAAGGTGCCCTGTGCGGGAGGTTAAGTGGTTCAAAGATTGGCAGGAGATAGGCGGAACCAGATGTGGAGGGCTTGATGAGCAGATAATTATCTCATCCCCTCGTCCCACCTGGTTCATCTGCCCACCAGCCCTTCCCAACTCGTTCCACCTACCAGCCTCTGTCCCATCCTCTCTCCCCCTCCATCCATCTATCATCTGCATCCAGTTCCTCCTATCATCCACCAGCCTTTATCGCAGCACCATTCATACCCTGACAATTTTTCCTTTTCCCTTCTGATGCAGGGCCTTGATTTTGAACGTTGGCTTACACCTTTACCTCCACTGATGCTGCCTGACCAGCTGAGTTTTTGTGTTGTGTTTTTAATTCTAGCTAAGAGCGTGCTGGATTTCCAATCCAAAGGACCATTGAAGGGTCTGAATGAGAACGATTCCCAGTAAAGTACACCATGGCGGAGACGGATTGCCATGTGATAGCTTTTGCCACTTTAATGGCGAGATCATCTATTCTGCTACGATGGAAGGACTCTATCCCTCCCAGGTACTCACATGGATGACCCAAACCTTATCAGGCTTGAAACTCGAGAAGATTAGATGTAATGTTTTGAAAACTGAAGTTAAGTTTGATAAAATGTGGAATATTTTAATGTTCCATGAATAATACAGTGGTTTACTCTTTATTATATAGTCTCTTCCTGAACTTAAATTATTTACACATGAGGCAAGTTACCAACGTCCCATTATTGTTACCCTTTTGGTGGTTTAAGGCATCCCAGTGGATTTTTCTCTTAATTTAGGGGCTATAGATTTAGGATTAGTTAGTTACAGTCTTTTTTTCCCTGCAGGAACAAAAGATATAATAATTCTGTCTGTTTGCTTATCATTAGTTGTTATATTCATTTTTATTTTAGGATACATTGTAATTACTTTGTGCAGCATATTTTTTTGTTCTTACACTTTTTGTTGTGTGTGTTGTTACAGAGTTCTGTGCTGTGTATTGGCCTATCTGTTGTGTGGTTTTGTGTTGGAAAGTGACAGTATGCATTAGAGAGCCAAGGTGAAGGTGCACTGCTGAGAGAGTGGGAGACGGACTGAGCATGGACAGAAAATTATCAAAATATTTCTGGACTTGGATGATAAACCACCACTGGGAATGCTGTGGAGTGGAAGGAGGCCCAGGGCATGAGTCATGGTCTGGAGGACAGTTTAGAATGTTGGGATTTCAAAAAGGGATGAACGTTCCGAAGGCAGCCAGAAGGATCCGGACGGACCAAGCCAGTGGTTACTCTCTCTGCAGCAACACAAGAAGACAACTTTGAATTTTGTTCTCTCTCTCTCTCAAAGATCTTTTGGCTTCAGTTTACCAAACAAACTAAATTTTGTTTATGATCTTTGCTTCGGTTGAGATCAAAGTTTTGTGAGTATTGTGTGTTTTGTGTTTGTTTTGTGTCTAAGTTTTTCTGTGGGCTGGTTGGAAATATTACAGACTTTAATTCCATATGCTTTATTTAGGCTGGGGAATTTATTAGCTTTACACTGTTATAGAGATTTGCATCGTAACCAGTGGGCATTGTTATAAAAGGGGGATTTTGAATTAAAGTTTGAAGGTGAATTTTTGTTAATAAAGTAAATGTTCATCTTTGCCCCTGTGTGATTTGCCTTCTTTGTGGTTGCTTGTTTGATCTTGTAACATAATTTGGGGGAATTGTCCAGGATCAAACCAATTTGGAAGCTTTAAGGGTGATTGACTTGGGCTTAGTTATCAGTCATCTGATTTTGACTCAACCTCCAGCTTGAAGTTAAAAATAAATGGTGAGTGTATAAATCACCAGCAGAAAAACCAGCAACTATGAATATTGACCAGTTCATCACGAATCCTTCAGTGGTTAATTTAAAAATGGCTAAAAAGTCAGAACTGATGGTTATAGTTGGCAAGTTAAAACTTCTTACAGTAAGAACTGGGATGAAAAAAAGGAAATTGCCCGAAAGATTGTTAAGCACTATGCAGAAAGGGGGTATTTGAAGAAGCTGCATTAGAAAAGTTTCCAAAGGAGAAAACTTCCGAGGAAATAAAGTTGGCTTTGAGAAACTAGAGTTAGAGGAAAAAAGAGAGGCAGAAAGGAAAGCCAAACGGGAAGCAGTAAGGCAGGCAGAAATGAAGGAAAGGGCAGCCGCAAGGGAGGAGAGAGAGAGAGAGAAAGAACGGAAACATGAGCTAGAACTAGCTAAATTAAAGCTAACCCTAACCCAAGGAGAGGGAGAAGCCCAAAACCCAGGTGCTGGTCAGGAGGAGAGGTTTCTGGTCAGTAGAGAAGTAAGGTTAGTTCCTCCATTTGAGGAAGCTGAAATAGATCAGTATTTCCAGCATTTTGAGAAAGTAGCTGTAAATTTAAAATGGCCATCAGTCTAGTGGTCACTCCTGCTACAAAGTGTTCTTAAAGGGAAAGCCCAACCGGTGTATTCGTGTCTCACGGTACAACAAGCAGCTGATTACAAATTTGTAAAGCAGGCTATACTCCGATCTTATGAACTAGTCCCAAAGGCTCATAGACAAAAGTTCAGGAGTTTAAAGAAAGCAGTCACCCAAACTTACCTGGATTTTGCTTATAGGAAGGTTGTGTGTTTTGATCGGTGGTGTGCCACAATGAAAGTAGAAAATAACTTTGATTTATTGAGGGAAATCATTCTGATTAAGAAGATTAAAAATTATGTTCCTGACGATATTCAAGTTTACTTGGCAGAGAAAAATATAAAAACTTGGCAAGAATTGGCTAAATTCATAGAGGAATATGCTTTAACCCACAAGCCTAGGTTCACGAGAATGTTGACAGGATTTCAAGGTTTGAGTTACAGGGAAAGGTTGTGCAGACTGGGGCTTTTTTCTCTGGAGCGTAGAAGATTGAGAGGGGACTTGATAGAGGTGTTTAAGATTTTAAAAGAGACAGACAGAATAAATGTGGATAGGCTTTTTCAATTAAGAGTGGGGGAGATTCAAACTAGAGGGCATGGTTTAAGATTGAAGGGGGAAAATTATAAGGGGAACCTGAGAGGAAATTTCTTTATGCAAAGGGTGGTAGGGATGTGGAATGAGCTTCCGACAGACGTGGTCGAGGCGGGATCATTGGTTACATTTAAGGAAAGACTGGATAGTTACGTGGATAGGAGAGGACTGGAGGGGTATGGACCGAGTGCTGGTCAGTGGAACTAGGAGAGTGGGGATTTGTTACGGCATGGACTAGTAGGGCCGAACTGGCCTGTCCTGTGCTATAAGTGGTTATATGGTTATATGGACACCAGGGAAAACCTTTCAAAGAAAATCTAGAAGTGAGGTTAAAGGAAGAGAGGAAGAGAAATGGGTGAAGGAAAAATTTTCAAGTGTTATTTGCCACTATTGTAAGAAGCCAGGGCACATAATAGCAAATTGTCTTGTACTGAAAAGGAAGAAAAAAGGGGTGGTACCAACTGCCTGTGTTCAGAGTGAGAAAGTTAGGGATATTTTTAAACCATTCATGACAGAAGGTTTCATTTCAGTTAAAGAAAGATCCAATCAAGTGCCAGTTAAACTCCTGCGGGATACTGGAGCAGCCCAATCGCTTGTATTAACATTTTGAATTTTGGTGAGGAGACCGATATTGAGATGTGAATTTAATTAAAGGCATATTGGTGGTGAAGCAATAGAATAGTGATGAAATCAGACATAGTTAATGGCCCGGTTACGATAGGGATAAGATCAAATCTGCCAGTGGATGGATTTCTCTTTTGTTAGGGAATGATTTAGCAGAAGGTAAAATCATACCTGCGGTGAAACTCACAAGTAAGCCATTGGTTTATGAGTCTGAAAAGGATTTGGAAATTTGGCGTGTGCCATTACTAGAGCCATGTCTAGAAAAAAGGTAGAGGTAGAGAAAGTCTGTGATGATCCTGTAGTGGAGGCAAGCATTGAGGACAAACCTAAGGATCCAGCTTTGCTGTTGTCAAGAGAAGAATTAATAGCCAGACAAAAGTATGATCCTGATCTTGCTGGGGTAAGAGATAAGATTCTGTCTAACCAGGAAATTGAAACTGTGCCAGTAGGTTACTTTGTTCAAGATGGAATATTGATGAGAAAGTGGAGACCACAAGTGATACCTGCCAGTGAAAACTTGGCAGTAGTAAGGCAAGTTGTAATTCCCAAAACTTACAAGAATGAAATATTAAAGTTGGCTCATAGTACACCTTTAGGAGATCATCTTGGAGTGAAGAAGATGGTAGAAAATATAAGAAATCAGTTTTATTGGCCAAAATTAAGAAAGGATGTTGTGAACTTTTGTAGAACCTTCCACACTTATCAACTGGTGGGCAAGCCTAATCAAGGACCACCAATGACACCTTTACAACCCATCCCTGCTTTCGGGGAGCCCCTCTCAAAAGTGATGGTGGATTGTGTTGGCCCATTGCCAAAAACCAAAGCAGGAAATGAATATTTATTAACACTGATGTGCACAGCTTCAAGGTTTCCAGAGGCTATTCCCCTGAGAAACATTAAAGCAAAGACGATTATGAAGGCTATACTAAAGTTTTTCACACTGTTTGGCCTACCATGGTAAATTCAATCAGACCAAGGGAGTAATTTTATGTCTGGAATATTTCAACAGGTGGTGTATGAATTGGGAGCCCATCAAATTGTTTCATCTCCCTATCATCCTGAAAGTCAAGGGGGCTTGAAAAGGTTCCATTTATGATGAGGACTTATTACTTGGAAAATATTAAGGATTGGGATGAAGGAATACATTTGTTATTGTTTGCTGTTAGGGAGGCAACTCAGGAGTCTCTTGGCTTTAGTCCATTTGAATTGGTGTTTGGTCATGGAGTCAGGGGTCCATTACTATTGTTGAAGGAACAGCGGATACATAATGATGTACAATCAAATCTGTTGGATTGATTATGTTTTCAAATTTAAAAACAGATTACATCAGGCTTGAGAGATGGCAAGGAAAAATTTAAAAACTGCTCAGGGAAAAATGAAAATTCGGTATGATCAAAAAGCAAAAATTAGGGACATTAAACCGGCAACAAAGTATTGATTTTGTTTCCAATGCAGTCAAACCCTTTGAGAGCTCAGTTTTCAGGACCATATAAGGTGAAATCAAAAATTAACCAGGTCACCTATGTCATTGAGACGCCTGATCGTCGAAGAGAAACATAGGTCTGTCATGTGAACATGCTTAAACCTTACTTTGAGAAAATAACTGAGGAGGATTCCAACCAAGTTGCTAGTTATAGAGGAAAGTAAGGAGGAGATAAGTTTCATGGAAGGTCATGGAGCACAGAAAATGATAAGCCCCAGGCTGGGAAATTCTATAGTTTTGCAAAACTTTGACACCAAGTTAATGCATTTGACTAAATCAGAAAGGGAAGAAATGAAGATATTACTTATGAAATTTAAGGATATATTCCCAGATGTTCCAAGAAGAACTACCGTGGCTTGTCATGATGTGGAGGTCAGTGATGCTAAGCCTATTAAGCAGCATCCTTACCGAGTTAATCAGGAAAAGAGCAGATTGAAGAGGTATTATATGCTCAAAAATGACATCATCCAAAAATCAAGTTCAAATTGGAGTTCACCCTGTGTTCTGGTGCCTAAGCCAGATGGCTCAATTAGGTTTTGTACAGATTATTGAAAGGTAAACGTGGTGACAAAGACTGATGCGTTCTCTATTCCCAGAATAGATGATTGTATAGATAAGGTGGGGAAGGCTAAGTTTCTTACAAAGATTGATCTCTTAAAAGGATACTGGTGTGTTCCTTTGACAGAGAAAGGCAGGGAGATTTCTGCATTTGTTACACCTTCGGGATTGTATGAATATAATGTAATGCCTTTTGGGATGAAAAATGCACCTGGCACATTTCAGAGAATGATTAATGCAGTAATTCAGGGTTTAGAGCACACAGGAGCCTATATCGATGATTTAGTCATTAGTAGGATATGTGGGAAGAACACATGATTGAATTAGAGCAGTTATTTCAGAGACTGGTGGAAGCACACCTCACAGTGAATTTGCACAAGAGTGAGTTTGGACATGCCCCTGTAATTTATCTGGCTTATGTAGTAGGACAGGGACAGGTGGCATCGGTTGGAGCAGAAGTATTGGCTATCACTGCATTCCCTATCCCCAGTAATAAGAAAGCTCTTTGGAGATTTCTAGGTATGATTGGCTACTATCGTCGATGTTGTAAAAACTTTGCAGAAATTGCACTCCCATTAACAAAACTACTTGGAAAGAAAGAAAAATTTATCTGGTCAGATGCATACCAAGAAGCATTTCTGAAGTTAAAGGCCATTTTATGCCATCAGCCTGAACTTGTGTCCCCTAACTTTAAAAAGCCATTCTCTTTTGCCATGGACACCAGTGACGAAGTGGTTGGTACTGTACTGTAACAGAAGAAGGATGGTGATGGAGTAGAACATCCTATTTCGTACTCAAAAAAGTTTAACGACCACCAACGAAATTACTCAACCATTGAGAAGAATTTATTAGCGCTTGTTTTAGCATTGCAACATATTGATGTGTATATTTGTACTGCTCAAAAACTATTAATAATATATACTGATCATAATGCATTAGTTTTTCTGTCTAAAATGAAAAATAAGAACAGACAGTTATTGAACTGGAGCTTAATGTTACAAGAGTATGATTTAATTATTACACACATAAAGGAGACAGATAACGTAATAGCAGATTGTTTGTCAAGGTGTTAATCTGGATAGATATGAATCTAATCACATACTTACTGTAAAAAAAATTGGAGTGTTTATTTTATTTTATTTATGTAATACTTCCATTTATTGTTAAAAATTTGTTCTTGTGGACCAAATTTTTTTTTCAGCAGGGGAAGTGTTACAGAGTTCTGTGTTGTGTATTGACCTATGTGTTGTGTGGTTTTATGTTAAAAAGTGATAGTTTGCCTTAGAGACCCAAGGTGAAGGTGGACTGCTGAGAGAGTGGGAGGAGAGAGTGAGAGACAGATTGAGCATGTGCAGAAAATGATCTAAAAATTTCTGGACTTGGATGATATACCACCACTGGGGGTGCTGTGGAGTGGAAGAAGGCCCAGAGCGTGTCATGGTCCGGAGGACAGTTTAGAATATTGGGATTTCAAAAAGGGATGAATGTTCCGAAAGCAGCCAGAAGGATCCGAACCAAGCCAGTTGTTCCTCTCTCTGCAGCAACAGAAGATAACTTTGAATTTTGTGCTCTCTCTCTCTCTCTCTCTCTCTCTCAAAGATCTTTTGGCTTCAGTTTACCAAACAAACTGAATTTTGTTTATGATCTTTGCTTCGGTTGAGATCGAAGTTTTATGAGTCTTGTGTGTTTTGTGTTTGTTTTGTGTCTAAGGTTTCTGTGGGCTGGTTGGAAATATAACTTAGACTTTAATTCCATATGTTATATTTAGGCTGGGGAATTTATTAGTTTTACACTGTAATAGAGATTTGCATATTAACCAGTGGGCATTGTTATAAAAGGGGGGATTTTGAATTAAAGTTTGAAGGTGAATTTTTGTTAATAAAGTAATTGTTCATCTTTACCCCTGTGTGATGTGCCTTCTTTGTGGTTGCTGGTTTGATCTTGTAACAGTGTATATAAATATATATAAATGGACACATACCGATAAAATACAATAAAAATTATTAAATGGGAAAAAAGTGCAGCATGGATACATGGGACAGTGCAAAGATTCCCAATACACTGAACTAGGTTGCAGTGGGAGATTGCAGGAAGTATTCCCCATAGTGCAAAGCACCAGAAAGTTGGAATAGAATGAGAAGAATTCCAAGTGAAGTTTCCCATGGAGGGCAGTGATAAAGCGGGAAGTGCACTTCAGCAGTAGGGATCGGTTACAAGATGAGCAACTTCCAATACAGAGAATGCAAACATCAGCATGCCACCACAAACAACGGTGTGTTGAACCTCCGAGAAGGGGTATTTTGGGAATGCCAAAAGAAGGCCGAGTTCTCCCCCACCAGAACGTGGCTGAATGCCAGTCTATGCCCTTGGGAGCACATTAATGGCAATTCCCAGCTTGCTGAAGTCAGCTAACCCCTCGAGAGCACTGGCGACCAGTCATTTGGTGACCCATGCTGTCTCAGACAGGTACAAGCTAATGTTACAGATTATTATCCTCCAAATGTTGTTTTCCCTTCTAAATGATAAATTCACGTGTTGTTCAAGAGACCATCTGTTCAATAAAATCTTTGGCAGTTATTTCTGCTGCAGAATATTTATAAGGACATGCAGAGTGTACATGTATGCAGCTAATGTGTGGTGCAAATTATTCTGTCAGGGAGCTTAGCGAACAGCAAGATCTCTGGCTAATTCTGAACTCTGGGTCACAGTGTCTTTTTCTTACACTTTTCATACAAAGCAACAGTCCCTTCAGCCCACCTTGTCCCTTCTGACTCTTTTAAAATAAATTTACACATAAAGCATGGTAACAGGCCTTTTTGGCCCACAAGCCTGTGCTGTCCAATTACACTCAATTGACCTACACCCCCGGTACAGTATGAAGGATGGGAAGATTCTGGGACTCCCAGGGAAAACTCATGCAAACACGGGAAAAATGTACAAACTCCTTACAGATAGCATAGGATTTGAACCCCAGTCCCGATCACTCGCGCCGGCCATGACGCTAACCTTTTGCCCATCTGCTTTCATGAGTGGCAGGTAGATGTGTCACACGGGATTCTTTGACCCACTACCATCAGGAAGGAAATTCAGGACTGGCAGGCTGGGGAATAGCTTTCTCCTCCAAGGTGTGAGATTATGAACAGTTTCCTGTAACCTTGGATCTCTGAAAATTATTTATACATATTTATTTTATAATATATTTTGTGTATGCATGTGAGTATTATGTACAGTATCCTGTAACTGAGTAAATCATTCCAAAATATTTATACATATATTTATTTTAAATTATATCTTTATGTACATGAGTGATTATTATGTGATGCGTTAAACAAGAAAATCTGCAGTCGCTGTGATTGTAGTTTGCACAAAAATGCTGGAGAAACTCAGCAAGACTCATAGAGTTCTTTACCATCTACTTCATCTGGCCCTCCCATTGTGGTCTTCTCTACATCACAGAGACTGGACACAGACTGGGAGATCTATTGCTCTCTGTCCACAGCAATAGCGGGGATCTCCCAGTGGCTGACCATTTAAATTCCGCGCCCCACTCCCACGTCAACATGTCCGTCCATGGTCTCATGCACTGCTAAACCGAAGCAAATTGGAGGTGCAACACCTAATATTCCATTTGGGCACTCTCCAACCGGATGGCTTTTGGTTTCTGTTAGGCCACTCCTCTGTCTCCCTCTCTCTTCCCCATCCTTCTATGTCCTTTCCTCCAGCTCTCGCCCCCTTCCCTCTCTATTCAGAGCTATCCCCTCCCCCTATTGCCTCATAGCTTTTCTCTTATGTCCTCCCACCCACATCCACCTCTTGCCTGTGCGCCTCCTCCCTCTGCTCCTTCCCCCCCCCCCACTGCCACTTTACTCAGACACCTGCCTGCTTTTTGTCATACCTTGATGAGGGAATCGGGCCTGAAATATTGGTTATGTATCTTTATCTTTGAAGGATAAACAATCACAGCAGGACTTGCTGAGTTTCTCCATCATTTTTGTGTAAATTCTATGTTGTGCACTGTGTACGCAAGAGTGTGCACCGTGGTCCAGAGAAACGTTGTTTCGCCTGGCTGTATATGTACAGATAGATATTAATGAACTTGAACTTGATTGTGATTGGTTGACTGGAGACGTCAAGTCAGGAAACAAGCAAGTGCGTAAAGTCATGCTGGCAAAATAGAGGCCAGGTTGAAGGAGGAGGGGGGGCTGTGGTTAGTAGAGTTGAGAGGGGTGGATAAGAAGCGGGGCTGCCTGGAAGATATCAAGGCAGGTTGAAAAGAAGCATAAAGGGGACCTACTTGATTAGTTCCAAGTATCAAGTTGGCAGCTGCTCAGAGAGGTCCTCTCCAAGTCACGCCAAACCTCACCCAAGGGCATCATCCAGCAGCTGCTTCTACATGTACATCTCTAGGAGTGGCAGTACCTCGAGCCCCCGGACATCACTCCACCTGTCTGGGATCCTTTCTCCACCCATGCATCAGGCACCCGGAAGACCCACAATGACGACCCAGGGGGCTGGTCGACTGGCAAGAAGAAACTGATTTTTGTGAACATTTTGTGGCAGCGTCAAGCAGCATCTGATAGCAGGGCGCCGGCCCATTCATAAAATACTAGCATTGATTGGCAGATCATTAACTTTGATACTCCAGCAATTCTCTGTCTGTTTTCTGAAGGTCACTATTCGATTATCATCCTTAATTTTTTTTTATTAAGGTAACCTTGATTAGAGGGAGGGGGGTAGATTAGATTTACCGTAGTTTTAGGGTTTTTTTCTTTTCATTCCTTTTTAGATTAATCAATTATATATGGGTTGAATTCTGGTTGCCCTGGACCATATTATCACATTAGACAGATATTACTCTTTTATGACTATATTGTATGCTATATTGTAACTCATTCAATTTCTATCCAGAATATTTTTAAGAAATAATGTTTAAATCAACAACTATGGATGGATTGGAATTACATTTATTTGTGATATGTATATGATATATGTTTTTTTTGCTATATTAGAAGACTTTGTATGTAAGATTATTATGTTAAATTCATTAATTTTGAAAAGAAAGATAGTTAGGTGCCTTCTTTGGAAATAAGCACGGCCTCAAGCCTCTTGTCCCCTGACAATTTCACACACTCGGTTTTGTCCCAGTTCCTCTCTCTGTCCCCACACAGCTCCAAAGCAAAGCGGGCCTGAACATTAGCACCTTATCATGTCACCAAGTGCATTACAGCCTTCCAGTCTCAACTTCAGAATTCCACCTCACTTTTATTTATTGTGTCCCAGTCACCAATCCCTTTTGCCTGAAGCCATTATTCCATTGACCAGATCGCTGCTGATCTCCACCTTTCCTTTAAAATGTATTTCATTCAAGTTCAAGTTTATTATCATCTGACTGTACATATACAACCAGACAAATTCGCTGTCTTGTTTTGAGGGTTCCAACTTCCAAACTTTTTACTACATTCATTTTATGGTTTCATCCAGTTCTCTCCCAAGAATACGCCAACTCTGCTCAGAGGGTAGCAGCAAAAAAAAGGAACATGACACATTGACCATCCCTTCACCTCTACAAATGCTATTCGACTCGTTGAGTTCTTCCAGCGATTTGTTTCCTGCTTATAATTCCGGAATAATCGGTGAGGTTTAATTGAGAGACTTACTGCACCGTTCCAAGTTGAAGTCTGTTCACCATTTTACATGGCTCACAGCTGGGGGTTTCGGGATGACTTTGAGCCATAGTGACTGTAGAGCCAAAAAAATGGGGACACAAAGAGGAGTGGAGATCTCAGCGGGTGATTGAAGGGTGTGGTGGGACATGAGAAGAAGGGCAGCTATCATTGCTTGATTGATGGCTGTAGCAACCCACCAAGCACATGCAATGAACAAACATGAACACTGAGCACCAAGCTTTCAACTTTAAGGTCTGCTACTCCGCACATGAAATGATTTAACACATCAGCCTAACTGCTCAGAAATACAAGAAAATGTCACCCGTGTCACGTTCAATGACTTAGCAGCAGCGTGCTCTGACATTCACTTCGCTGGAGAAGGTTAAGAAATGCTTTGTAATGCAGGATGTTTATCAATGCCACAGGCTGTGGGGAGACTTTAGTGTGCTAATGTCTTCAATAAACCTATCTATTTTATTCTGCTTATCACTGCCGATGCATTGCTGATGTCCTCTAAACCATTGCCTTATGTTGTCAGTTTATAAATCAGACACTTGATGCAGGAAAACAAAGATCTGCATTTGATGCAGCCTGACAATTACGCATGGTAATCTGCGCTGTCGCCATGCAACCAATCCCAGGTGTGCCTCCTCAGCCTGCAATCCTGCCTTAAACTACTGAACATAAAGACACCAGAACCGCACATTATGTGAGCCACATGGTCTCACAATACCTTATCCTTTCTCAGTGCTCAAGACTGCTGAAGAAACCCAGCAGGTCTCGCAGCATCCACGGGAACTAAAAGGTAGTCGATGCTTCAGGCCAGACCCCTCCACTGGGAATATGGAAAATCAGGAAAGATACCAGAATTTTTAAAAAGTAAGGGAAGGGGGAGGAGAACAGGCTAATAGATAAGAGGTAATAGGAGGGAAGGAAAGAAGCTGAGATTCAAAGAGGGAAGAGGCCCCTGTTGTTGTTGTGCCAACCTATATAAACCTTTATAAGGGACTGTGGGAAAATGCTAGCAAAAAATAGCAATAGCAGACAATTTTTAAACAGGGTGGGAAAGTTGGTGGTGCTATAGCGCTCAATTTATATACTGTGGGAAAGTTGGTAGCGCTATCGCATACAATTTATAAATACTGGGGGAAAAAGCGATGGCAAACCTGCCCTCCCAGAATTCCATGTGGCTATATGCCTGTCTGCAGCAATGGAGCATTTATAGAGGGGTTTCTCTGCCACACGGCATTCTGGGAAGTGAGGTCTGCCATTGTTTTTTCCCATGCCTTTATAAATTGTGTACTATAACGCTACCAACTTTCCCACGCTGTTTAAAAATTGTCCTCTATTGCTATTTATTTCCTCTCTCTCTCTCTCCTGCTGTGACTTTTCAACAGCAAAGTTTATATCTTCATTTTAATCTTCCTTCATGTTCCTGCACTCATGCAAAAACTTGGGTCATTTCAATCCCACAATGCAATTGCCCATTTCACACTTGCACGTCTGCAGAAGTACTAGGGGTGGAGGCCGTCAATCTCCAGTGTGAGATGACATCATCTGACACTGAAGTTGAGCTGATTTTCCTTTCACACTAAACACGTTAAAGGTCGATTGGCCGTTAATTCCTAGGACCACTTGCAAGTGTGAAAGGGGCTAAAGAAACACAAAGAAGGAACATTTGTGGCGGCGGAGTCAATTGTATTATTTAAGAAAATGTTGGACAGGTATATGGATGAGAGGAAGATGGAGGGTTATGGGCATTGTGCAGGGAGGTGGGATTAGAAAGGGGTGTTTGGTTCGGTGCGGACTAGAAGGGCCTAATGGCCTGTTTCCGTGCTGTAATTGTTATGTTATGTTATGTTAACATTGAAGCACTGGGTCTATGCAGCAGTTTGCATTGCAACAGAAGGATGAACTCAATCTGCTTTTGTTTTCCACACATCTTCCATATGCAAGGAAGCGGAGGGAGAAAAGCTCCTCAATATAAAGCAAGGAATATCTCTTCAGGCATGAGAGCTGGGGGGAGGTGGGGTGGGGGAGAAGTGGTAAGGTGAGGGGGGGTGGGAGAGGTGAGGGGAGAGAGAGGCAGGGATGAAAAGGCCAGGGAGAGAGATGGGGTGAGAGAGATGGGGGAGAGAGGCAGTGGGAGAGAGGTGGTGGAAAAGGCAGAGGAAAGTGTGACAGGAGGGAAATCTGGGGAACAGACACAGGAAGGGAAAGGTGGGGAGAGAGAGGCAGGAATAGAGGGACAGAGTAGTGGGGCGGGGATGAGACATATGAGGAGAGGCAGGGGAAGAGATGTCGGGGAGAGAGGCAGGAGGGTATAAGGCAGGTACAGAGAGGAGGGGGTAAGAGGCAGGGGAGAGATTCTGAGATGTGGGAAGGAACTGGACACCAAGAGGAAACTTACATGGTCACAGGGAGAAGGTACAACATGATGTCAGCCCCCAAGGCCAGAACGGAACCCGGGTCACTGGAACTGTGAAGCACCAGCTCTAATAGTTATGCCATTCACCTGATGCAATGTTTTATTTATTTTCCCACTGTGTCTTTGATATATTTTTTGGAAGGTGCAATCTATGGATCAGTATCTGTGAAAGCATTAGCCTCTTGGGTAGCAGGATCTCAGTGGCTTTACTGAGCTCCTGCCATTTGCACTGTATTTCCTCTGCTGCCTTTCCTTGGTGGATGGGTCAACTGTACTTTAACGATAAGTCAAGGTACATGGTATGAAGGCACGAACCTTACACCATGCAGCACCTTGTGGATCTGAAGCCCACTGGATCCTCTCCGGACCACCCATCCTCCCCAGATTGGATGTGGTCCCATACCTGTTACCTACTCTTCGAAACGGTTCACTCCTTTGTGGGATGCATACTTTTTAACGTTTTCTCCTGCCAAAGGAAAAAGGCCATTCAGCCCATTGAACTCCTGCTGGCTCTCCAGAGACTCTGATTCAACTCGGCAGCCTAATCGCTCACTCAAGTGCCCAAGAGCAGCTTCCCTCCCCTTCCCCTTCCATCCACCTACTGCAGAGATCATTCATGGTAGCCTAAACTAAGAGGGTGTGGGAGGAAAGTGGGGGAAATCCCCAGGTGGTCACAAGGAGCAGGAGAAAATTCCACGCACCTGGAGCCTGGAATCGAACTCAAGACTCTGAGACACAGCGGCTCTACAAGCTGCGCCACTTGCCACCTGAGAGGCTTGAGCAAGGACGATACAGCTGGACTCCTGCATATACCTGTGTCCCTGGCAAACTGAACACAAACAACCTGCCCTAAATGCCCAAAATGTGGATAGATTATTTCAGCCCACTATTTCGGCCTGGCTAGCTGAGTTCCATAAGACCATAAGATACAGGAGTAGTAGTACACCATTTGACCTATCGAGTCCCCTCTGCCATTCCATCATGAGCTGATCTATTCTCCTCCTCAGCCCCATATCCGACCTTCTCCCCGTAACCTTTCATATTCTGATTATTCAGATACCTAGCAATCTCTGCCTTAAATATACCCAGTGTCCTGGCCTCCACAACCACCTGTGGCAACAAATTCCACAGATTCGCCATCCTTGGAGAAGAAGTTCCTCCGCATCTCTGTTCTAAATGGGTCCCCTTCAATCCTGAAGTTGTGCCCTCTTCTCCTAGACTCTCACACTATAGGAAACAATTTTTCTACTTTGCCAACACCTTTCAACATTTCGAAATGTTTCAGTGAGATTCCCCCTCGTTCTCCTAAATTCAAACTAGAACAGGCCAAGAGCTGTGATAACCCTTTCGTTCCCAGAATCGTCCTCGTGATCTTTCTCCAAAGCCTCTCCAACATCAGCACATACTTTCTGAAATGAGGAGCTCAAAACGGCTCACAGGACTTTGTGACGTCTCATCAATGCCAATAAAGCCTCGCCTTCACGTCCCTGCTTTTATATTCTATTCCTCTCGAAATGAATGCCAGCATTGCATTTACCTTTGGTGCTGCCTTAACCTGGAAGTTTGCCTTCAGAGTATCCTGCATGAGGACTCCCAGGTCACTTTGCATCTGGAAATGTTCAACTTTCTCCCCAATTTTTCTTCACCCCAAGTGCATGACCTTCTGACATTGTATTTCATTTGCCATTTATTTGCCTGTTCTCCTAATCTGTCTAAATCCTTCTGCAGCCTCCCTGTTTCCTCAACATCAGCTGCACCCCCATCCACTTTTGTATCTTCTGCAAACTTGGTATACAACATAAAAAGAAGTGGCCCCTGTGGCACACCGCTAGCAACTGGCAGCCAACCAGTATTCCAACTCTGCTTTCTGCCAATCAGCCAATTCTCTACCCATGCTAGTATGTTTCCTGTTCTACCATGGGCTCTTGTTATGTGAGGTAACTTGTCAAAGGCCTTATGAAAATCCAAATACACAACCTCCATGGCATCTCCCTTATCCTGTCGGCTTGTTGCTTCTCCAAAGAATTCCAATAGATTCATCAAGCAAGATTTTCCCTTAAGGAAACCATGCTGCCTTTGGCCTATCTTGTCATGTGCCTCCTAGTTCTCCGTAACCTCACCCTTTGACAATCGACTCCAACAACTTCCCGACTGACTTCAGGCCAACTGGCCTATAATTTCCTTTCTGTTGCCTCCATTTGTGATTTTCCAGTCCTCTGAGACTATTGATTCCAGAAAGATCACTACCAAAGCCTCAACAATTTCTACTTCAGTACCCGAGGGTGTAGTCCACCTGGAATGTACAGATTAATATGACACAAGGGATGTGAAAAGCCTTTGCACAATTGTATTTTGTGCATAGTTTTTTTCTGAATGAATCTTATTTTTGGAGAAATATAAAAACTCTCATGAGCCTGGTGAAGATGGACTTCAAGCTTCTATACCTAGTGCCCAAAGGGAGCAATTGAAGACATCTAATTTATTAATCAAACTGGATGTCTCCATTATGGGAAGACATAAATGTGATTGGAAGAGTGCTTGTGAATTGCTCCTTAACAGAGAAATATTGTTTGCCTCCATGTCTATTGGGAAAGGAAGAAGTGAAAGGTGCAAAAATCTGGGGGATCTAGCAGGCCAAGCAGTATCTGTGGAGGCAAAAGGCTGGTTGATTTTCAGGTTATTGCCCAGAATCAGGGTGGAGTGTGTGGAAGGGAGATAGCCAGTCGAACGAGATGGGAGAAGGGGTGAGACTGGAGCTGGTAGGTGAACACAGGTGAGTCAGGTGAAACCAGATGGAGATAAAGGAACGGGAGGTAAGAATCAGAGGTTGGTGGTGTAGGGGGTGAAAAATATAAAGACAAACACTATTATGGGAACATGGAGCCAAGTGGGGAGGGGAGGAGAGGAGGAAGATAGCGACAGAGGCTGGAAGGTGAAACCAGATAGGGAGGGATGCTTGACAGATGGAACCAATTAGAGGAGGGGAGAGGAAATCCATAAGGATAGGTTTGTGGATAATGGGAGATAAAAATGGGAAAAGTGAACAAAGAAAAGAGGGAAAGGAATGCAAGGGCCGTTAGCAATCTGAAAATAGAAATTCAATGTTCATACTAATGGAATAAGATTATAATCTTGTCAGCGATGTGGAGAGTATAATAGGTCTCAGCCCACATATTATCCTGTTTGGTAATAAAGTGGATCAGCAGAGATTAATCGATCTGAAAAAAACATCAATTAGAATGCAAAGCATGGCAGCAGTCACAAATAAAATATCAGTCCATTGTGTACTGTTATTGATCATCTACCTCTATTTGATAATGACTTCCTGAATCATTACCTTGTGATTTCCGATGGCTTTGGTAAAAGAACGTAAGAGGAGCTTACGAACTTAAGGAATAGGAGCTGGAGTTGGCCATCCGGCCCACTGAGCCCGCTCCGCCATTCAATGTGATCATGGCTGATCTGATGATAGGTTCATCTCCATCTAACTGCCTTTTCCCATATCCCTTATTTCCCCTACTTTGTAAAAATCTACCCAACCTTATACGTACCGACCTCAATCTTATCCACATCTTTCATCATTTTATATGTTTCTATGAGATCCCCTCTCATTCTTTTGAAATCAAGCAAGAACAGTCCCAGGCGACTCAATCTCTCCTCGTAGGTCAACCCCTTCATCCCTGGAATCAACCTGGTGAACCTCCTCTGCACTGCCTCCAAAGCCAGTACACCCTTCCTCAAATTAAAGAGATGAGAACTACATGCAGTACTTCAGATGTGGTATCATCGGAACCTTGTACAGTTGCAGCATAACTTC